>NW_027186446.1:4511338-4551210 GCF_028583685.1 Petaurus breviceps papuanus | reverse complement strand
AGCATCTGCAAACCTTTCATTTTGTCTTCCTAAGGTACCCTGGGATAGAAAAATTACAGTCATTTTTGGATGGCTTTCTCATTCAGAATTTGGTTAGGCATTTTCTATGTTATTTTCAACATTTTTTTCTTTTTAAATTTTGAGTTTCAGATCCTCTCCATCTTTCTTATCCTTCCCTCACCACTGAGAAGAAAACTAATATAAGACCAATTAGACATGTGAAATCATGCAAAACATATTTCCATATTAGCCATATCATCAAAAAAGAAAAATAACTCCACAAAAATAAGTGAAAAAATTTTACTTCAATTTGTACTCAGAGTTCATCAGTTCTCTCTTTAGAGGTAGATAGCATTTTTTTTTCCATCATGAGTCCTTTGGAATTGTCTTGGATCACTGTATTAATCAGAGTAGCCAAGCCTTTCACAGCTGATCATCATTACAATAGTGATGTTACTGTACACAACAATCTCCTGACACTTCTGGCTTCATTTTGCATCCATTCGTATAGATCTTGCCATGTTTTTTTTTTTTTTCTGAAACCATCCCCCTTATTATTTCTTACATCATAATAATATTCCATCTCAATCATATGTCACCACTTGTTTAGCTATTCTTTAATTGATGAGCATCCTTTCACTTTCTAATTCTTTGCCACCACAAAAAGAGGTGCTATATTTTTGTATATATAGGTCCTTTCCCTTTTTTAAAAAAAAATCTCTTTGGGGTAAGACCTAATAGTGGTATTGCTAGATCAAAGGGTATGCATATTTTTATAGCCCTTTGGGCATCATTCTAGATTGTTTTCCAGAGTGGTTGGACCAGTTCACTACTCCACCAACAATTCATTAGTGTACCTATTTTTCCCTCATTCCCTCTAGCATTTATCATTTTTGATAGATGTGAAGTGGTTTTAGAGTTGTTTTAATTTACCATTCTCTAATCAATAGTTATTTAAAACATTTGTCTTATGAATATAAATAGCCTTAATTTCTTCTGAAAACTTTTTGTTCACATGTTTTGACCATTTATCAATTGGGTAATGACTTTAATTTTTATAAATTTTATTCAGTTTCCTATATATTTGAGAAATGAGGCCTTTATCAAAGAAACTTGATGTAAAATATTTTGATATTACTTCATTGTCTATGATACCTTTTAGCAAAATATTGTTGCCCTGATTATCTCTTTCAATTAGGTCTAATTTTTCTTTTGCTTTGTCTGAGATCACGATCACCACTCCTGCCTTCTTTACTTCAGCTGAAGTATAATAGACTCTACTCCACTCCTTCCTTTCAGCTCTGTGTGTCTCCCTCTGTCTTCAGGATGTTTGGAAGGGAATGTTGGGAAAATTCAGCTGAGCCCCAACCTGTGCTTAGGCATCTTGGTTCCTCCTGTGGTCATTATATAAAAAAATTTTGGGGAAGGATTGGCAGTCAGTGATACTTCACTTCACCATCATGACTCCATCCTGTATACTTCTTTGTCTTAAGAGTCAAATGGAAATTTACTATTCACAACAAGCAGTATGGTAGGAAAAAAATAATTTAACTTCTCTGTGCCTCAGTTTCCTCAGGTCTAAAATGAGGAGGCTGGATAAGATGACATCTAAGGTCCTTTCCATCTCTAAATATATGATCTTGTGATCCTATTAATAGCCTCGGTACTAGATTGGCTTCATTGTACAACTTGATTAGATTTAATATGAGTTGTTTTTATCAAGTGCCCAATACTGGCTCCCACTTTATTCTAAGGAACCATTTCTTCCCATAAAAACAAATGGTTAGAAGAGTTTGGTCTTGGGGTTTGGCATGGACAGTAAGACAGTAGTAACAAATCATTCTATCAAGATGGAGATAGTAGTCAATCATGACTGATAGGTTGGAGCTCGCTGCTACACAAAGGACCAACATCAAGTGGGCATTGTCAGATTGAAGTCCTAGGAACTGGAGTAAGAAATAGAAAGAAAAAATATCTGTTTTTCTATTCACCTCTAGATTTCCAGTTTCATCTGTAAAAATCAATGCATTAATGATTAAATGCTCAGTGATAAGAAGGAGTACTTAGTACCATGTTTGTTTCTTTAGGAGATAATACTTCCTTTAAACACTTTGGTAGCAACACAGAAAAATAATGGAGGTATATGTTATACACACACATACATACATATATATGTGCACATAGTGAAAATAATATAAATATGTAGATATCTATAATTTTGATAACATATCATGGAAGTTTTTATGACATATTAGAAGGACTACACAGTCTGGAGTCAGGAGATCTGGGTTCTAATCTCAGAAGAAGGAGCATGACATTGGAAACAATGAACTGGACTTGGTGTAAGGAAGACCTAGATTCAAATGTTATTTCAGACATATAAACTGTGTGTCCTTGGGCAGGTCACTTTTCTTGTGTTTCATTTTCCTTATCCCTATGATGAGGGGGCTGGACTCAAAGACCTCTGAAGTCCCCTTCACCTCTAAATGTATGAAGACATGTGATTGTGGGCAAGTCTCATACCCAACCTGGGATATAAGTGCAAATTAGGGTAGTAGCCCAAAGGAGATGCTACACTATGATTGATTTCATCTGTCATGGTGGTCATAAGTCCTTTAGAAACTCAAAGCTTAAGCCTTTTACTTATACCATTGGAGGTAATAACCCTTCTTCAGTTCTCTGCTATATTTCTGCTGTATCTATTAAACTGTGTCCAGTTCCAGGTGACACATTTTAGGAAGAATATTGACAAACCTAGTGTGTCAAAAGGAATAACACTTGAATCGTGAAGGATCTTGATATCTTAGTATAAGAAAATCATTTGAGGGACCTAGATTTTATCTTGAGAAGATAAGACTTAGGGAAGAAATGATTGCTGTTTTCAATTATTTGAAAGACTGTCACATGGAAGACAGATTAGATTTGTTGGCCCTAGAGAGTAGAACTGGGTCAACTAGGAGACTCAGTCGATAGAGCACTAGGCTTGGAATCAGGAAGACTCTTCTTCCTGAGTTCAAATCCAACCTCAGACATTTACTAGCTGTGTGACCCTGGGCAAGTCACTTAACCCTATTTACTTCAGTTTCTTCATCTGTAAAATGAGTTGGAGAAGGAAATGGCAAACCACTCAAGTATCTTTGTCAATGAAATCCCAAAATGGGGTCACAGAGAGTTGTACACACCTGAAACAACTCAACAACAGCAGAGAATGGAACCAGGAACAGTGGATGGAGGCTGCAGAAAAGAAGCGTTAGGCTTAATGTCAAGGAAAGCAAACAAACTTCCCAATGGTCAGAACCATCCCAAAGTGGAATGTACTGCTCTGGGAAACAAAGGCCTTGCAAATGCTAAAACGTTGTAGAAATGAGTTAATATCATTAGCAATCATTGGCAACTTTACTGAGGAAGAAGATAAGGAAAGAGACCTCTGAGTAGCCAATCTCTCACAAAGGTAACAAACAGTATATGCCTTAATATTTCTGTTGTTTATTCTATTAAAATTTTTTTTTTTACTTTTTTTGATTCCACACAGAATGAATGAATAGCATGCTGCTATGGCAACCACCGGTAACTCAGGATTTTAAAAAATGCTCTATTAATGACTTCTAGTATCTTATACTTTGGGAATGTCACTTGTTATAAGGCAGTATTCAGGAAAGCATTTCCGCTTTTTTTCCTTTCTTTTTTTTTTTCTTTTTGGAGTGGGGAAGGCAGCGCAATTGGGGTTAAGTGACTTGCCCAATGTCACACAGCTAGTAAGTGTTAAGTGTCTGAGACTGGATTTGAACTCTGGTCCTTCTGACTCCAGGGCCTGTGCTCTATTTACTGCGCCACCTAGCTACCCCAGAGGAAAGCATTTCCCCCTCTCCTGTGATCCACCCTGTGTTCTCTCCCAACCCTTTTCTTCCCCTTATCCCTCATTGGAATCTTTTCTTTCCTTCAAGGCCCAACTCTTCCATACAACCTTCTGTGAACACTCTCAGCAAGAAATGAGGGTGACTCCTTCCTGAAAAACACATGGCACGTATTTCTTTGAGTGAGCCTTCCCTTCCCCAGTTGTAAGCCTTTTATGCCACTAGAATAACTTCATGATTTTCTATGACTACTATGTGTGTGTGTGTAATATACACATACATATATCACATAAATTATTTCTATATGTGTACATGGTATATACACACATAACACTTACATTGTAGGTGTGTATACAATCCAAGTAAATTGAGTGATTACAGCATCTCAAAATTGTATGGGAATTTAAAGACCAAAACTTTACTCTATAAATAGAAAGGGACCTTTAAAATCTAGTCCGGAAGTGTCAAACATGCGATCCACAATACTCCCAAGTGTGACCTACACCAGATTCAAATGTAATTGGGAAATATTTAACAAAATAGACAAAGTACAATAAAACACAGGTAATATGACGTTTAGAAACTAGGTCAACGTGAAGGCCGCAGGGATTCTCATGTATGGTTTTGTTGGTTGTTCAGTCATTTGGTTACGTCTGTGACTCTTCATGACCCCATTTGGGGTTTTCCTGGCAAAGATATTAGAATGGTTTGCCATTTCTGTACCACACATCCATTTTATAGATGAGAAAACCAAGGCTAAGGGAGATTAAGTGACTTGCCCAGGGTCACACAGCAAGTAAGTGTCTGAGACCAGATTTGAAATCAGGAATATGACTCTTCCTGACTCCAGACCTGATGTTCCATCCACTGTACTGTCTAGGTGCATGCATGGTTTAGTGACTCCTGTTTCTACTTAACTTTTACACCACTGATCTAGTCTAAAAACCTTTTGATAGATTAAGGCATACAGAAATGTTAAGTTTGTAGGATCAGAGCTTTAAAGGCAGGAGGGCTCTCAGAGGCCAATCTTGACCATCATTCTCATTATACAGAAGAGGGAAGGGGGGCCCAAGGAGGTTATGGGACATGGCCAAGGTCACACAGATAATACATGTTGAATTTGAGATTTGAAATGGAGTTCCCTCAAACTTGTATACTTTACACTGTACCATCCTGATTTGCTTAAGTTCACAGGCAGTAAGTAGACTGAGTTTTTATTTTTGCCACATTGACTTCAAATCCAACACTTTCTGCTGCTGTATCATGACTGGCTCATGTACCCAAAGTCTATACAGGTAGGTAACAGAGCCAAGATTCAAGCCTAGGTCCTATTACTCTATAGCTAGTGGACTCCCCCCGTTTCTTTCTACTACAGTATGCTACCTTTCACCTTGTGACCACCCCTTTGTTTATCAGCCTCTCCTTAGACAGCTAGGTTCGTCCTTTGATGGCAAAGACATAGGACATCCCAGGTCTAAAACTGAGGCCTCTGAAGCTTGGTAGGACTTGCTGGAACTTATACTCTGCTAGTGTTGCTTTTCAGAATCCAGAATCAGCTCCATCCCATAAGGATATATCAAAGGAGATACTCCCCAAGGTAAATCACTTAAAGCTGACCTCTGGCTCATGTCTAGGGTCCTTCCAAAAGGAGATAGGAAGACATTCGATATACAGTGATGATCAGATATAGGACAACTGTTTATTTCTTCCATGTAAAAGAAATACTTAAAAGATACATTTCTATAAAGTGATAAGATATTTGAAACTGTAACAATAATAATTTGTAACCTGTATTAATTTACAACTTACATTATATTCTTTTGGGAGGTTGATATTAACACATCAAAACATGAGACATTTCAAATGGAACTGCTGAAGAACAGAGATTTCCCTTTACCATGGCCCCCTCAAGGTTTATGTTTTCTAACAAGTGAGATGAGACTTGGGCTTCTCTTCCTATTGTTTGTCATCTTCTCCAGGAAGAGCTGTAGAACCTTCAGGGAGCACCCCCTGCAGTGACATTGGCATTAGCTGAGGGACCCAAGGAACTCCTCACTGCACACCTTCATAATGTTAGCCCCTAAGACTGATATATTCATCTTAGTTAATCACAGAGAGACAATGGCCCTCTTAGGGGTCAAGCCCATATGACTGAACTTGGTTCCAGTGAGTCCAGAATTCTTGGGGGTCCTGAGCCGTCAATCACACCTTAATGATTTCAAGTTTACAAAGTAGTTTCCTAACTTTGACTTCGTAAGGTAGATAGTATACGTATTATCATCCATTTCACAGATACAGAACCTGATGTTCACAGAAGGTCACTTAAGGAAAGCCCTTCTAATCTGCCTCCAAACTTTCTTCTCCAAATCTATCAATTTACAGTTTAATCTCTTCTCAAGCACTCTGCCTTCTGGCAAAATGGGCCTAATTGCTGTTGCCTAAAGACAGTATTCTATCCCTTGCCTCTGTGCTGTGGTGCAGGCTTTCTTCACCTCTTCCCAGAGAATCAGTCCATAGCTTCCTTTAGAGAACAGCTCAGGTGCCACCCATGAGAGGAAGGCTTTCCTGATGCCCCAGTTCTTGTTGCTTTCCACTCTCTAAAACTGCTTTGTCCTCACTCAACATATAGTGTGTATTTTCATGTGTACGTAATGTTTTCCCCCAGTAAAATGTAAGCTCATTGAGGGTCTCTTTTACTTTTGTCTTTTTAATCCCAGCACCCAACACACAGGGCCTGTCATGATAAGTGCTCTATAAATATGGTATTAGTTGTAGGTAATGCTAGTAAGGCATTGGGGTCAGAATTAGACCAGTTGTTGAAGGAAAGGGGTGAAGGGGAACGTTGTGGAAAGAACACTTGTTTTGGAGGCAAACTGCAGGCTGATTTGCACTCAGTCAGAAGGCCTGAGTTGGCTCCTGGCTCTTTCCCTAGTGTGATCTTAGTCAAATCACTTCTCCTCTCTGGGCCTCAGTTTCACTATCTGTAAATTGAAAAAAAAAATATGATGTATTATCTGAGAAACTGTGCTAAAATGAAGGGATTGGAGAAGAATCTCTTCTGTCTCTAATGTTAAATGGATTCAAATCCTGGCTTTTATATTTCCTCTAAGCTGTATGACTATGGGCAAGTAACTCCACCTTTCTCAGCCTTAACTGCCTCATCTATGTAATGGCAGTGGTGGGCTTTATGGAAGGGCATGGGCAGGAATTGCATAGGATCACAAAGTGGAGATGAATTGTGATTTGTGCTGTCAGAAAGAACCACATTGATGAGCTTATAAAAGTATTGATTTAGGATAAACAGTCAAACATATAAATTTTGGATTTATTTGTCTGCAGATGTGCTGTGTTCCTCTAGCAGAGTAAAAACTGCTTAAGGGTAGAGACTGTCTCACTTCTTGATTTTTAACCCCAGTGCTTAGCACAGTGCATGGCATACAATATAGGTAATTAATGCTTATTGATTAGTTGATTATATGACCTGCTTCATAAAGCTATTTTGGAGAATGTAATTTGCAAATCTTAAAATGCCATAGAAATGTTAGTTGTTACTATTGAGTTGTTAGTCTATGATTCTAAGTTCCCTTTTGGATGTGACATTCGTTGGTTCTATAACTCTATACATCCCAGCTTGGCTTCTCACTAGCTACTCAACTTGTACAAGCCCCTTAACTTCTTCAGCCTCTGTTTTCTGAGCTGCAAAACAAGAGGAGCTGGACTAGAAAGATCTCTATGATCCATTAAAACCATTTCAGAAAAATAACGAGGTGGTACTGTGGGTAGAGTATTGGGTTTAGAGTCAGAAAGACCTGAGTTCAAATCTAACTTCAAATACTTTCCAGAAGTATGATCCTGTGCAAATCACTTAATCTGTCTGCCTCAGTTTTCACATCTACAAATAGAGATAGTAAGAGCACCTACCTCCCAAAGTTATCATGAGAATAAAATGAAATAGTATTTGTGAAACACAGCACAGAGCCATACATAGTTGGAGCTTAATAGATGCTCCTTCCCTTCCCCTTCTTCCTCAGAATTCTACTCCTATCTCTTCTCTTGGCATTGTCTCCTCCCATTCACCTTTTCCACAACAGGTTACTTATCATAGTCAGCTGCTGGAGGAAAAGGTACATTTCTTAACATGTCTCTCCTCCTATTGAAGGCCTAGGTCAACTCTCCTTCAGGGGCCCCCCAGAGCCAGGGGGCATAATTGACATTTCTCCTACAATTCTTTTCAGTAAACAACTGTCCTTGATCTTTTCTATCTCTAGAAGCTCTGAACAAGCTTGATTTCAAAAGATTTATCTATTGAGCTAAAATGAACCTCAATCATCTTTGTGCACAAAACACCAACATGGGCTATTTGTCTTGGACTGGAGTGTTTGGCAAAGAGCCGGACTTAAGCCTTCAGAAGGAGTGCTTAGTAAAGAATGCTGGCAGTCACAGATGAGTTTAATGTCCGCCACTGACCCCACCCACTCTACTTAGCCCTGAGCTTCTTGGCAGGCCCCAGAAAACCACAAGACAAGTTTTATCATCTGGTAAACCTGTCGCTTGGAAAAAAAATGACTTCAATAAAATATTTCAACAATTATAGTACATTTTAATTAGGTGCATGCCACATAATTATAGATTTTAGAAAAAATGTATAGGATTTCAAAAACCGACACCATATGCCATGTGGATTTACCTGTATTACCTTGGGTATTTAACTGTTGAACTCTCTTTACCTGTGAAATAAACGACATTCCAAGTTCTTTGCTCCTCTTGCCCTTTTTGTACCTTTTTTGATCGCATTTTAAAGTTTGCAAAAAAACAATCTATATACTAATCTAGAGAAAGAGAGAACAGAAAAAAGAGAGAAAAAAGAGAAAGAGAAAGTAACAATTATTGTTACATCCATTTCACAGATGAGGAAACAGAGGTTTAAAGAGATTAAAGGATTTATATAACTCGTTATATGGAATTTACATACTGGAAGGAACTAGGAGGTTCCAATCTGGAAAGAGCTTTTGAGATCATCTAGTCCAAATCATTCATTTTAAAGATGAAGAAACTGAGAGCAGGAAAGATAAAAAACTAAAAATAATAATATTTTATTTTTTTCTACTTACATGTAAAAACAAATTTTAACCTTCATTTATTTTTATAATTTTGAGTTCGAAATTCTCTCCTTTCCTCCACTCCCCCCTCATTGAGAAGGCAAATAATTTCATATAGATCATACATGTGCAGTCATGCAAAATATATTTCCATATTAGTCATATCATGAAAGAAAACACAGAAAATAAAAAAACCCCAAGAAAAATAAAGTAAAAAGTGTTCTTTGATCTGTATTCAGACTCCATCAGTCTTTCTTTGGAGGTGGATAGTGTTTTTCATCATAAGTTTGAAATTGTCTTAGATCACTGTATTGTTGAGTATTTAATAGCTAAGCCATTCACAATTGATCATTGTATGATATTGATGTTACCATGAATGATATTATCCTGGTTCTTCTTATTTCACTTGCTATCAGTTCATGCAAGTCTTTCCAGTTTTATCCCCCCAAAGCATCCTGCTCATCAGTTCTTATAGCATAATAAATAGTACTCCATTGCAACCATATACCACAACTTGTTCAGCCATTCCCCAATTGATAGGCACTGCCTCAATTTCCAATTCTTTGCCACCACAAAAAGAGCTGCAATAAGTATTTTTGGAAAAACAGGTCCTTTTCCCTTTTTCTATTTTTTGGTTAAATTTCTTTTGGATATAGACCTAGTAGTAGTATTGCTGGCTTAAAGGATATGCATGGTTTTATAGCCCTTTGGGCTAGTTCCAAATTGTTCTCTAGAATGTGTGGATCAATTCACAACTCCACCAACAGTGCATTAGGGTCCCAATTTTCTCACATCCCCTCCAACATTTGTCATTTTCTTTTTCTGTCATGTTAGACAATCTGATAGTTGTGAGGTAGTACCTCAGAGTTGATTTAATTTGTACTTCTCTAATTAACAGTGATTTAGAGGATATTTTTATATGACTATAGATGGTTTGGTTTATCAATTGGGAAATGACTAGTATCATTATAAATTTTACTCCATTCTCTATATATTTGAGAGATGAGACCTTAATCAGAGAAATTTGCTGTAAATTCCCCCTGCCCCAGTTTTCTGTTTTCCTTCTGATCTTGGTTGCATTGGTTTTGTTTGTGCAAGCCCTTTTTAATTTAATATAATAAAAATTTTTCCATTTTACATCCCATAATGCCTTCTATTCTCTTGTTTGGTAATAAATACTTACCTTCTCCATAGATCTGACAGGTAAACTATTCTGTGCTCCCCTAAGTTGCTTATGGTATCACTTTTTATGTCTAAATCACATACCCAGTTTGACTTTGTCTTGGTAGGAGAGATTTTTAAACTTTAGGTGAGAAAGGACTTGACTTGAAATGTTAGGACTGCCCCTCTAAAATCTATAATTATGTGGCATGCACCTAATTCTGAACAGCTTTGGGAAGTCCCTTAACCTCTCTGAGCCTCAGTTTCCTCACTGTAAAGAGAGGAGGTTGGATTCTTCAAGCCCCAAGTTTTTAATTCTATGAAATGACTTGCTTTAGGACATACTAAAATAAATGTACCAGTTAGAATTTAAGACAGGCCTCTGGATTCCAATTACAGTGCTCTTCTCGGTATAATTACTACCTTGGAACTTTGTACTTTTATTTCCATCTGGGAACAACCAAATCCCACAAATGTTTATTCACAAAGAAACTCAGTTTCCCTATGAAGTTGCTATATGCTGGCCTGAGAGTTAGAAGCCTTGCATTCTGTTTTTAGGTTCTGCCACTAATTTATTGTATGATCCAGAGCAAGGCATAGCCCCTTTCTTTCCTCAGTTCCCCTATCTATAAAATGAGTTTCTGCACCACATGATCTATATGATCACTTCTAGTTATTAGATTCTGTAAAATCTATCAACAAATCTACTTTTGTTATCCCCATATCTTAGTCAGAAAACAGGCCTAGAGAGAATAGGAAAAATTCAAATTTCAAAAGTATTCAACAACCCCCTAAACAGCAAGTTTTGGATGATAAGACTATGATTTCTCCCAGTGGGGTATCAATTTAGTCATCTGCACCCAGTACACTATGGGTTAGACTAAAAGGCATACAAGGTCCCTTCCCACTGTGAGACACTGAGATTATCTAATATTTAATAGATGCTTCTTGAGTGGAATAGAATGGAATCAGAGAAGGTGAGGTAAGAGGGAGGTCTTTACTGCCATCCAGTTATCAAGGGGCTATTCATTATACCCAGCCCTGTGCTGGACATTGGGGTAGATAAAAAGGGAGGACGGGACCTGGTCCCTGCTCACTGTTGAGTTGGGGAGACAATGCTAACAGACATTCACACCAGGGAATGTTACTCACAACTGTGAATAATACAAGAAAGAATATGATTAAGGGCTTAATGTGGTGATTCAGCCTGTAATTGCTGAAGGAGTTCTGAGGAATCAAACGCCATCTGAAGAGATTTTATTCTAATGGGGCCCCAGAAATAGTCCTAGGAGGCATAAACTAGAGGGGGTGTGTGTGTGCGGGGGAAAGGAGCCCAGGCACTTCCCACTGGGCCCTGAGTGTCTTCCACCTGGGCAACAGTAAAAAAAAAAAAAGTGTGCAGTATGGCTGGTGACCCTGAAGATGAAGATGGGGGAAAGGCGGGGTAACCGTGGAAGACTCCCCAGAGGTGGGAACTGAGGTGGGTAGGATTTGGAGAGCAGAGGGAGGGCATTCCAGGAGACAGGGTGGGGCATACAAGACAAGAATGAGCATGGTCCATCCACCTCAAACATGACCCCAGGCTTTCCTGTCTGGATATATAACTGTGAAATGCTTTTACCTGTGGAATTGATGACAATTTTTTTTTTCACCCTGGCTTTTCCCTATGCCTAGAGTGTTCTCCTTCCCTCTATTCTTAATTGTTGAATGTCTATCCATCCTTTAAAGTTCAGTTCTTGATCTCTGGGTTGTTATGACCGCTTCCTCTGCTCCCCAGATATCAGGTAGCATTTTGCTTTGCACCTCTCTGATTTAATTATCATCTAATGGTATCTAGCACTAAGAAACTTCCAAGATGAGCCCATAGGGGCTCTGGGTCATTTCTCCACCTGAGTCCAGTATCCATATATAGGATTGGACCAGGTTCATTTTTGGGGAGCCTGGCTTCTAATGAGAGGGAGAGTCCTTTTCTCACATCCATTGGCTTGCTAAGTCCACTTCCTAAGGGACAATGATAAATTATGATTATCAAAGAACAAGGATATGCTTAATAAATATTTGTTGAGTTGTACATAGTTTGAGGTTGGAGAAACAGTGAGGAGAAAGGACTGAAAAAGAACAAAGGATGTAAAAAATATAATTGAACTACAAGGTCTATACATACACATATATCCACATATATGTATATACACATATACAATACATACACTCATGTATATTAAAAGAGAGAAAGAGAGACAGAGACAGAGAGATGGAAAGGGAGGAGAGAGAGAGACAGAGAGAGAGAGAGAGAGAGAGAGAGAGAGAGAGAGAGAGAGAGAGAGAGAGAGAGAGAGAGGTGGGGGGAGGGAGAGAAAAACAGTTGGGGCAAATGGAATGTAACATGCCAGAAAAGCATTTAAGAAGAATGCAGGTAATGAATGCAAGAGGAAAAGAGATAAGGGGGGTAGAAACTGTCTTTTGTATCGCCAGAGCTTAGCACAGTGCCTGGCATATAGTAGGTACTTAATAAATGTTTACTGAATGAATGAATGAATGAAAGTGACAGAAGCCATGGAAGAAAGTACAATTTCTTAGGGAGAAGGCAACAGAGGATACAGTCTTAGAGAACCCTAATCTCAAAGGGTCTAGAATCAATTAATTCATCAATAATCATTTAGTCGGTACCTACTATGCACCAAACACTGTGTTTGGCACAGAAGGAATATCCAGCAAAAGAGATAGAGAGAAATGCAACAGTTGAAAGATGGAATAGGCATTAGGATCACAAATGTGAGGGGCCTTGGAACTGATTTAATTTGAGGCCCAGAGCAGGGAACTAACTTGCCTCCTTACTACATTATCTTTATTGGCGAAGTTCCACGGAGGGGACTGTGAGTATCTTGCTCAGGTTCTGCTCTGTTCGCTACAGAACCTCTCTGAAATCAAAGGGAACTTTATATAGAATCATACAATCACTAAATCTTAGAGGTGGAAGGAATGCCAGTGGTTCCCTAGTCTAATTCATATCCTAAAGGAATCCCTACTACAACACACCTAATCGTCTTCCAGCCTTTGCTTGAAAACTTCCACTGCTTCCCAAGGCTATCCATTATGCTTGGAGACAACGCTGCTTATTCGGAAGTTTATTTTTTCCCTGGCAAGACCTAAACTTGACTGTACAACTTCCCCCGTTGCTCTTGGTCGTGTCTCTGAGGCCAAACCAAACAAGCCTAATCTCATGAACACGTCAATTCTTCAAATATTTGAAAGCAACTATCATGTATCCTCTGAGTCTTCTCTTAGCCATGCTAAATTTCCCAGTTCTCTCAACCAATACTCATTTATCATAGATTCAAGGCCCATCCAGCTTGTCCAATTTTGCTTGCCCTTCTCTTTATTATTGTTCTTAAACTCCAGTGCCCCAAACAGGACACAAATAGTCCTGATGTGGTCTGACCAGGGCAGAGTGCAGAGAGATGATCACCTACATATTTCTGTAAACAATACCTCTCAACAAAACCCAAGATCACATTGGCTTTTTGACTGGCACATCACACTGCTGAATTATATTGAGTGTATAAATCCACAAAACTACATAGATCTGACAAAGGGCTGTGTAGCCATGTCTATGCTATCTTGTATTTATGAAATTGGCTTTTTGAACCCAAGTGTAAGACATTATGGTTGTTCCTAGTGAATTTCATTTGATTTCATTGGTTGAGACAAATGTCTATCTTGTCAATACATTTTTGAAACCTGACTATTGTCCAGTGTATTAGCTGTCTCTCTCCTGCGTTGTATTATCTAAAAATCAAATTAACAGGTCCACATCATTGAGAAAAATATTAAATGACACTATCAACATGAGCATAGATCCCTAAGGCTCTCAAATGGAGATCTATTGTCAAGCTGACATTATTGGCTGAACCATTATTAACTAATTTTTGAGTTTAACAATGCAGCCAGTTCCAAAGTCATCTAAATGTTCTAATCAACATTGCTCTATCTTCCCCATAAAATAGTGTGATATATTTTATAAACCAGTTTACTCTCAGAAATCTAGTGAAATGATGATATTACCTTAATGTACTAGTTTAATACCCTATCAGTAAAGGAAATTAGGTGAGTCTGTCATGACCTTTTCTTGAAGTCATGCTGAACCTTATTGATCTCTATTTCTGGGGCTAGATCACTGTCCACCTCTTCCATGATCCATTATAGAATTTTCCCAGAAATAAAGGTTAATTTCAATAATCCATAGTTGTAGGCTCTTTCCCTTCTTTTTGGGGAAAATTGAAATATTTGCTTTCCCACAGTCTTTCAATGATTTTTCTACTTCCTCTGTGTATCTCAATAATTCCCTTTTACCACATTTAGCATGTGAGGATTCGGTCCATCTACATGAGGAGACTTGAATTCACAGGTAACTAGGTAGGTGCTCTCTCTTCCTGTCTCTACTTTTGTCTTTCTTATCAACTCCCCCTTTATCCTCTTTATTCTTTTATTTTCAACCCAAAGGACATTCTCTGTGGCCAAGAAAATAAGACTTCAGCAGCACTTCCTTCTCTCTGTTGCTGGCTATCACTGTCTTAGCCACTTTAGGCAACAACCTGATTCCTTCATTCAGCCTCTTCTTTTGCCCAGTATAGCTAAACAACAAGCAAACCTTCCTCCTTTTTTTTTTTTTCTCTTTAGCGTCTGTTATCACATGCAGTTCATTCATTTCATCTCATTCACTTCCCAGGATGCATCATGAGGGTGCCATTTCCCTCAAATGTTTTCCACTTGGCATTTCCTCTATCCAGGCTATTCAGAAGCATCAGCAATTAATTTCTGCTGATACCCTCATATGAAACTTCTGAGTTATTTGAGTCTCTAAGTATTTGGTCAAATCCCTGGTGACCATGTGCAGAGTCAGGAAACCTTCCGTTCCTGAGCAAAACTTTGCTGTTTCCTTATTAGCTAAGCCACATCAGAAAAAGCAGTGGGCTTGGCATTAGAGATCTAACTCTAAGGCATCTTGACTGGGTTTGAACCCTGACTCTGCTACTTATTACTTGTATGACCTTAGGCAAATTATTTTCTCTTTTGGGTATTCAATTTCCTTATCTGTAAAATGAGGAGGTTGGTATACAGAACCTCTAAGTTTTCTTCTAGTTCTATGATCATCTGATTCTACTCTAAATCCTGTGATCATATGATCTGAATATTTCCTTTGCAACAGATTACTCCCCCCTCCATCCACCTCCAGCAGCTCCCCTCCTGCCAAAGCATTCTCTGTCATGAAAGTAATTTAATAATAATTCCATTAATAATAACTGACTTTCATATAGTGATTTAAAGCTTACATCACTCACACTTTACATTCATTATTTCATTTGACCACACAAAACATAACTACACAAACTTTAGCCCAAATCAAGGCAATATTTGTGTAACATCCCTTGAAACAACCAGAAGTCCTATGATTTTCTGTACCCCAGGACATGCCCTCTTGCCAAGATTACTCACCTAGGTAAAGACTTTCCAGGAGTTTGAAGAATTTCATGCACTGAGGACTGCTGTGCCTGTGACTGGAGAAATTCCAGGATTCTCCAATTAGCCAAATTTCTTCCAGCTTTTTTTTTCTTTTTGCCCTTGTTTTGTTTTGCCCATCTTAAGCTGAGCAACAGCCAAATGATTCCCAGCAAACTCTATGACAGATATTTGCTGCGAGGCTGATAACCTAGATGCCAAGTTTCAACCCAAGTAACAACTTCAGGGCTTCAGAATCTTTAATTAGAAAAAAAGGCAGAGTATATAATGGAAACTTCAAAAGCCCTTTAACTCTGAATGCCTTGCCAGGTGTATGCATGCAATACGAGGGCTTATTAAGCCTGATAATTGTCATCCATACAATGAAAGATAAACCCATTCATGTAATTCTGTTATCTTATTGAGACTAGTGAGGTACTAGGGATATAGATGAATATAGAACTATCCCTACTTTCAATGAACTTACATTCTACCAGGACAGAAAACATGTAATTACATAGGTATTTACAGAATAAATATGAAATAAACACATAGCAGTTTGTAGAGAGAGGTCATGTATCTAGGGGATTAGGAAAGGCTTCACTTTAGAATATGGGGTTTTAGTTAAATTTTTGCAGGAGGGAGGGGATTCTATGAGGGTAGAGAGCAGAGGGGAATGATTTCTAGGCATTAGGGAGAGCCATACCAAGACAAAGAGATGAGATAAAATGTTGAGTGAGAAACAGAACTAAAGTTGTTTGACTGATTTAGTGTGAGGGAAGGGGAGTAATACACCATTATCCCTTCCACATCACAACTTTCCCCATTGTGGTTTTGATATTGTGGTTTGGCATAAGAAATTAAAGAATAATTTTTGGGCGGTTTTGTGGAAGCTACAGACAACAGGTGAAAGCCATTAGATAGCAGAAAAAGTTTAGAAACTCAGAAACGCATAAAAATATATGTATAGTATATGATATCAACATATTTTATCTTTTAATAGTATATTAATTCAGGCTTCTCTTGTATGAAAGGAGGGCCATAAAATTTTTATAACAGACTTTCCAGATTGAAAAGGTACCAGGCCACTAACCTTCGAAATGTGGATAATGTATAATGTTGATAGAAAAATGGGGTGAGGTCAGATTGTGAAGGGAACTAAAAGCTAAACAGAAGAGTGTGTGTATTTTAATCTGAAGGTAACAGAGAGTCACTAGATTTTATTGGGAGATATCTGGAGAATGGATTGGAGTAGGGAGAGACTTGGGGCAGGGAGATTGATTAGGAAGCTGTTGGAATTGTCCAAAAGAAAAGCAATGAAGGCTTTTTCTAAGGTAGTGGCTATGTATATCATACTGTTGTTGTTCAGTCATGCCTAACTCTTTTGTGACTCCATTTGGGGTTTCTTGGCAAAGATGTTGGAATGATTTGCCATTTCCTTCTCCAGCTCATTTTACAGATGAGCAACCCAGAGCAAACAGGGTTAAGTGACTTGCCCAGGGTCACACAACTATTAAGTGTCTGAGTCTGGATTTGAACTCAGGTCTTCCTGACTTCAGGCCTGGTATTCGACAATTGTACCACCATGTACATCATGAGAAGGAGCAGAATGTGAGATATTTGTAGAATTGGCAGATGATTTAATGGTTTATGAAGTGAGGAGTGAAGCATAGTGTCAAAATTGTGACCTGAGAGACTGGAAGAATGGTGGTGCCTTGGATAGAAACAGGAAAGTTCAGAGTGAATTTGAGAGGAAAGAAAATAAGTTATATTAAGATGTGTGTGGGATATCTGGTTTAAAATGTCTGGTAGACAGTTGGTGACATGGATCCAAGGAGAGAAATTGGAACTGGATAAATAGCTCTATGAATATTCTGCTTAGATAGGACATTAAATCTGTGAGAACAGATGAAGTTACCAATTGAGAGAGTGTAAAAAGAGAAAGAGGGTCCAGTTTAGAGCCTTGAGAATCACCCACAGTTAGGCGATATGGTAAAGATGTTGTGCTAGCAAAGGAGATAGAGGAGAAACAGGGGAGACCAGTGCCATGAAAACCCAGAAGAGTGAGATTATCAGGGAGGAGAGGGTCATTAATGGCTTAAAAAGTTCCAGGGAGGTCAAGAAGAATGAAGACTAGGAAAAGAGATTTGGCAGTTAAGAGGTCATCGGTAACTTTGGAGAGAAGTTTTGGGTGAGTGATGAGGTTGGAAGACAGATTGCAAAGTGTTAAGAAATAAAAGGTGAGGAAATAGAGGCAACTAAAAAATCAATAACTTTTTCTTGGAGAGTTTGAGTGAGAAAGGAAGGAAAGATATAAGATGATAGCTTGAGGGGATGGCACAGTAGAGGAAAAGTTTGTTTATATTTTTAGGATGGAAGATACTGGGGCATGTTTGTGGGCATCAAGGAAGAAACCAGTAGTCAGAGACTGAAAATTAGGGAGGGAAGGATAATAGAGGGACAATTTGCTGAAGAAAATAGGAGAGAATGGGTTCCAGGGCACATGCAGAGGGGCTGGTCTTGGCAAAGAGAAGTTATACCTCATTGTTAGGGCCTGGAGGAAAGGAGGGGAGATGAAGGGAGAGATGATTGATGGAGAGAGGAGAGGAAGGAGGAAGGGAGAGAGAATCATCATGAATGACCTCTATTTTCTCCTTAAGTATGAGGTGAAATTCAAATGATACCTCCTTAATGAAGTGTTTCCTAAGATCTTCTTATACCCCTTTCCCAAAATAACTCACATTTTTACACTATTTTAGGAATTATAAATTACTTTCCTCACAATAGCATTATGAGAATAGATACTGTAAATATTAAGATTATTCCCATTTTATAGCTGAAGAAACTGAACTTTGTAGGTATGAAATAAGATCAACATAGTAATAGATGGTAGAACAGAGATGTGAACTCAGACATCTTGATTCCAAATTCATTTCTATTATAGCTAGATCCTGATTAGTGTGAATAATGAATCTCCTGAAGTGGTTGCATTATTCAAATTCATTCTGCATATTTCCACTGGACTGGAACCAGTTATGATGTTTTAGATAATTATAACTTTGAATAGTGCAATTTGAAAACATGCCACCACTACAGGGGATTTATTATTTCTACCTGTTAGGATCTAACCAGACTTGACCTTTCCCCCCATGAAACTCTCCCCACACTTCACACCTTCTTTATATATTTGTCATTTTCTATTTTGTTTTAAAATTATCTGTATACATCTCTTAACAGCCTTACTAGGTAGACTTTGAGGTTGTTGGGGGTAGGGATGGTGTCCAGATGCATAGTACTTAGTAGGCATTTGTTAAATGTCATGAATATGACGTGCCAATTTAGTGGCACAGATGAGCTCTGTAACAGTTCAGAGAAACCATGGATTATTATTATGATGTGGTGAGGCCCTGGTGAAGGCATATTTGAGCAGAGTTTGGAGGATGCATAGGATCAGAATTAGTTTAAAGGAAGGTATTTAAGGGAGAGGAACTAACCTGAACAAAGGCAATGAGGAAGCGGGGATACCCAAAGTATATTCTAAAAGACTGGGTTTAGGTTAGTGCTGATTGGAGGATTGGTATAGGGGTGCTGTGGGAGCAAAAGTTAGAAAGGTAGACGTTCCCATGCTCTGGAAGGTCTTGAATGCCAAGTTAAGGAGTTTGCGCTTATCTGACAGGTAAAGATGAGGCATGAAAAGTCAAACCTTTGCCTTAGGAAGATTGATCTGGGAACATATGCCTCAGAAGAGGGGAAGAGAGTGGAGGCAGAGAAAAGGGCTAAGATGCTGATGTAATAGTACAGACTAGAAGTATTTAGGGCCTGTTTCAGGGTGGCGACAGTGGGAATAGAAAGGAGGTGACAAAAGAAATATCACAAAAGAAGAATCAAAAGGATGTGATGACTGATCGGATTTCAGAAGCATGGAAGAGGGAGTGCTCAAGAGGACTCCAAAATTGCAAGCCCAGGAGTTTAGGAGAATGATGTCATTGGCACAGACACCCAAGTCAGGAGGCCTGACTATGTAAGTCTGAATATGAGGATGAGAAAGCAACAGACTCCAAAACCAGAGGAGGGAGGTGCAGGTCAGTTTCTGGATAATTGTGAGAAGGCCTGTGGCTAGGTTTCCACATAGTCTGGTGGTAAATAAATACAATGTGGAATCTGAACAGTCGTTCAATGTGGTAGAAAAATAATTCATCTGGAAGGTCAGAGGCCATCTCTTCCAGGATACTTTCTCCTTCCTAGGTTTTTGCAATATTGATTTTCCCTGGTTTTCCTACCTATCTGACCATTCCTTCTCAGTCTCCTTTGCTAGAACATTATTCATGTCCCACTCCAATAGGCATCACTATACTTAGTTCTCTGGCCTGGGCTCTCACTTTTCTTCCCCCTCCCCTCTCCTTTTTCCTTCTCCCTTCCTTTTTCTTCACTCTCTTCCTTTCCTCCATCTCTCTCTCTCTCTCTCTCTCTCTCTCTCTCTCTCTCTTTCTCTCTCTGTCTCTCTCTCCCCACCTCCCCCATCTATCTCTCCCTTTCTCTTTCTCTCTGTCTTCTCTGTCTTTCTGACCTCATCAGCTCCCATGGGTTCAATTATCATCTCCCACATCAGCATATTGAGCCATCGTTTCATTACTGAGCTCCCTTCCACAAGGCCAATTGCTTGCTAGGTCATTCCACCTAGATGTCCCATAGACAGTTTAAACTTAGCATTTCTCTAACAAAACCCACTAACTTCACCATGAAATATACCCTTTCCCCTAATTTCCTTTTTTTGATTGAGGATAATAGCATCCTTTCAGTCACTCAGAATCACAATCCAGGAATCCTCCTTGACTCTTTACTATCCCTCCTCTTGTGTCATACCTATTTGTAAAGCATTTAACACAGTCCCTGGAATGAAGTAGGTTCTTAATGGATGCTTATTTCCTTTTCCTTCTCTTTATATCTACACTCACCTAGCCTTAATTACTGAATGAACATTGTCTTAGTGACACTGAGACCTGGGACGGACTTTTATTGACGGCTGAGATCCCCCACTGCATCCAGAGTCATCTCCAGTCATCCTGATCTAACGCTGGACCCAGATGGTTCTGGACGAGAAAGCGAGGCTGGTGACTTTGCACAACCCCCCTTCACTTAAATCCAATTCACTTGCATTCACAGCATCACCTTCCTGATGTTATGGTCTTCTTGGAGAATGATGAACAAACAACAATAACAACAATTCTCAGGACTAGCACTTCAGTTCAGACCCTTTTTAATGCTGCTCTTAGCCTATTAGGATAGTGTCCTAACTGAAGTTTCCCTGACTTAGGTTTTTCTCTTCTCCAATACATTTTCTACATTAGAGGTGCCAAACACATACCCAGCAGGTTTCAAGTGGCCCACAACATTCTTGAGTATGCATACAACCACATGAAAATGTAATTCCTATTTGATTTTAATGTGTTGATGTTTTAATTACACATATAAAATGTATATTAATATAAATAAATATGTATAATATAAATATGTGTATATGCACATACATATACACTCACACACATGTATATATGCACACACGTATATGGATATACATATACATACATATATACATATACACACACATCACATACATATATGGTTTTCTAAGTCAATCTATAGCCTGCAGGGATCCAAATATGGTTTTGTGGCCTCAATTTCTATTGGAGTTTGACATCACTATTCTATGGAGCTGTCAACAAGATATTCTTAAAGTACAGGTGGGATCGTATCACTCTTTTGATGGAGAAGTTTCTGTGACTTCTTTTTGTGGGTATGATAAAATGCAAATTATTCTATTTATATTTAATACCCTTAGTAATGTGGCTCAAACCTATCTAGATTGATTTCACATAATTCACCCTCTCCTTCCCTCACATATACTGCATTCCAGACAAAATGGCTTATTTGCTGTCTCCTGACTCCATACCTTTGTATGTAGACTGCAACTTCTGCCTAAAATACTCTTCCTCCTTCCCTGCACTTCTTGGAAACCTTACCTCCTTTCAAGAGGCCTTTGTTGAGTCTATGCTTTCCCCCTCTTCATTTTTGCCAGTGCCAAGTACCCAGGCATCTTGTCTAGCACATAGTAAGTACTTAATAAAGATTGTTAAATTGGATTGCTTTGGAATCTAATCCTACTCTACCCCTAAGTGTATGATCTTGGTTAAGTTATTTAACCATGATAAACCTCATGGGTAAGAGAATGTCTCTTCCAATATTCTATATCATACCAAGATAAAGCTCCTTTTAGCTTGAATATTTGATTTTTCTAATATTTAAGGCCATGTCCACCTCTGACATTTTATATTTTGTAGTTCTAAAACTTCCAGCTCTAAATATAATGTTTTCTATGATTCTAAGGTTCCTTTCAGGTATGATATTAGCTGACATTTATATATTGCTTTAAGGTTTACAAAGCACTTTACACATATATTAGCTCATTTGATCCTCACAACAATTTTCTATGATTAAAAGGTCACTTCCAACTCTAATATCCTATGATCTATGATTCTCGTCATTGCTTGGCAATAATGACAAACCTTGATGATCTGAAAAGTCAGTTCAGCCTTTGCTAATTTTGCAGTTTCCTCTTCTTGAATAAACTTCATAATCTGATACACAAACAAGGACTGGTTAAAATTGGGATCTCAAGAGTTTAGAGCATCACTTTAGAAACAAATAATTTTGTTATAATGACATGTGCAAAAGGGCAATGACTGGCCTGAAAATCATAACATTTTTCTTCCCTCAAATTGATGTATACTCATCAGCATAAAGATATGGTCTTTAAAAAAAAATTTTGATCCATTTTTTAAAAATTTAAAATAAATCTAATAAAAATTATAAATAATAAATTTATATTTATATATTTATATTTAAAATTTATAAATAATAATAAATAAATTAAATTTAAAAAATTTTTAAATTTTTGATACATTATGTCAAAACTGGTGTGAAGCTAGGAGAAAGTCTCCAATGTGTTGGCTTCAGAGTCTTTTACCCTGTCTTATCCAAAATGTTCATCACTTGAATGAAGACATAAGAAGACATGCAGATGATGTAAATCTATGAGAGTTAGATGATATAATTGATGGCAGGTTCAAAAATCAATATAATCTTGTAAAAATAGGATGAAATGAAGTAAAACTGGGATACATACAATGTTGTGAAATTAGGTAAAAAAATCAATTGCACAAAAACCAAATGAGAAACATGGCTGAACAACAATTGATATGAAGAGGAATTTGAGGTTTGAATTGACCAAAAGCACTGATTAAGACAATAATTTAAGGTGATAGCTAGAAAAAAGCTGATGTGATATTAGGCTGCATTAGCAATGGAGTTTCAAGATTACAGGTTCCAGTCAGACCATATATTGATTGTTGTATTCTATTCTGGACACTTCATTTTAAGAAGGTCATTGGCAAGTGTATCCACAAGAGGGTGACTGGAATGGTGAGGGGATGAGAAATCAGGCCATCCAAGAATTTGCAAAAGGAGAAAGTAAAGTTTAGCTCCCTAAGAATACTTATGTTTGAAGGTGATTACTGTCTTTAGCTATCTAAGGGGCTGTCATGTGGAAGAGGGTTTAAATTTATTTCATGTGACTCTGGAGGGCAAAATTAGGAGCAATGACTGGAAGTTATAGGGGATCAGATTTCAGTTAATTAGAAACACATTTCTAATAGAGCTCCCCCCAAAGTGGAATGGGCTGCTTCCTAAAATCGTTTCCTGCCACTTGAAGTATTTTCACAAATGCTATTCATGTGATTTTTTCCAGTATTGTTTAGTGGAAAGAGCATTTGGCTTGGACTCAGTAGATCTGGGTTCAAATCTTGACGTTGAAACTTATAATTTAGTGGCATTTGCCAAATCACTTTACTTATCAGGGTGATTTTCCTGTCATTAAAAATGCCTCTTTTTCCTCACATGTAAAAGGAGTTGTGATTTGGACGAAATTGTTTCTAAGATTGCTTCTAGCTCTAACAGTCTCCGAAATGATTGAAAGTATGGGGCTGGCCTGGTCTTACACACCATAGAGTAGGTAGTAGTAGGTGATAGGTGGTAGGCAAAATGCTGTGATATGACCTTATTATCCTCCATAGGAGGCTATTATTCACCGTGGGCCAGCTAGGTGGTACAGTGGATAGAGTGCTGGGCCTAAAGTCAAGAAGACTCATTTTCCTGAGTTCAAATTTGGCCTTAGACACTTTCAGGTATGTGATCCTGGGCAAGTCACATAACCCTGTTTGCCTTAGTTACTCATCTGTAAAATGAACTAGAGAAGGAAATGGCAAACCACTCCAGTATGTTTGCCAAGAAAACTCTAAATGGGGTCATAAAGAGTCTGACATGACAGAAACAATTGAACAACAGTAATATTACCCACACTATCTGCTAGGGGAAAATCCCAATAGTTGCCTATGTTATCTTTGAGTATTTTTCCCATCCAGGTGGAAGAACATCTGTAGCTCCCTGATGAGTTATTGGGAGAGTTACTATTGTATATTAAGCATTGATTTTTCCTGTCCTCTTTTGAAATGAAAATTTCTATGAGAAAGATGGTGTGTATAATAATGTCTTACTGACAACCAATGTGGCCGGTGTACTGGAAAATGCAGAACCAAAATGTTTTACAGGAATTTGATAGCAGGGGTAAATAAAGAAATAATAAAAGAGCACTTAGTTACCCCTGTTGAATTTAAGGCACCTGAACGAACTTGCAAATGTGATGACTGAGCCACTCCTGGTGATGTTTGAAAGCATGGACTATGGGAGAGGTACTACAGAATGGAGTAGGGAAAATTGTTCCAATTTTCAAAAAAGGGGAGGAGAGAGAATGCAAAATCGACATTGAAATAAGCTAGACTGAGATTGCTAGGAAAATTCTAGAAATGATCATTAAAAAGATGGTGGTTGAACATCTGGAAAATGAAGTGGTGATTACAAAGGACCAGTATGACTTCATCAACAATGTGTTATGTCAACCTAATGTTATTTCATTTTTTTTCTTACAAGATTCCTAAACGTATAGATGAGGGGAATGCTGTAGATATGGTTTATCTATATTTTAGCAAGACTTTTGATCAAATGTCTCATACTCTTCTTGTAGAGAAGATAGAGCAATGTGGACTAGATAATCACACAGTGAGAAGAATTTAGAGCTAGTTGTGTGTACAGACTCAGAAAGCAGTTTTCAATGCTTCAACATCAGTGTGAAAGGAGGTCATTTGCAGAATATTCCAGGGATATATGCTTGCCCCTAAGCCATTCACCATTTTTATGAGTGACTTGGATAAAGGCATACTTGATATATTCCTAAAATTTGCAGATGACACCTAGGTAAGAGAGATAATTACCACACTAACTGACAGTCAGGATCCAAAAAGAGCTTGACAGACTGGAGCACCCAGCCGAATCTAATCTAAAATTCTGTAAAGATAAATGTAAAACCTTATGCTTGTGCACAAAAAATCAACTTTGCAAGAATACTATGAGGAGGCAGGGTTAAGTATTAATCTAGTGGTTTTAGCAGATCGAAAACTCAGTATGAGCCTGTGGTGAGATATAGTTGCGTAAGACAGAGGTATCAAAAACATAGCCCCAGTCACATGAGGAGGAACTAGATTAAAATGTAACTGGGAAATATTTAACAAAATAAACCAAAATATAATAACATAAAAATTTACATTTTAAAGCTAAGTTAATATGTGGTCTGCATGGATCTTTACATATGGATTAATGGTCCCTATTTCTATTTGTTCAACATTCTTGGCCTATAAAGCTGATGCAGTCTTGGCCTCACCTCCAGCACTGGAGGAGGTGATGGTACCACTATAATCTTCCTTCACCAGACCTCATCTGCAATTTTATGATGAGTTGGGGGATCATGCTATAAGCAAGGATACCAGTTGCAATGTCTAGGTGATGGTGAACAGGTTGGGTAAGATTCTTGAGTCCAAATCATATAAGAATTGCTTCAAAGAAATGAGAATGTTTAGCCTGGAGAAGAAAATATCCAAGGGCTATCACAATGTAAAAGGATCATATATAGGTATATGTGTGTATGTCTATATCTATAGATAGATAACAGATATAGCTATACACATAGCTATATGTATATCCATTTATAGATATAGATCTCTCTGTCTCTGTCTATCTCTGTCTGTCTGTCTCTCATATATATACACATATACATATACATACACACACATATATATACATACATATACATGCATACATACATACATACATACATACATACATATATATAATTTCCTGTTTGGCTCCAGAGAGCAGAACAAGAACAAGGAACAATGAGTGGTCTAGTAGATAGATCCCTAGACTTGGAAGCAGGAAGACTTCAGTTCATACAGTTCATATCCTGCCTGTGACACTTCTCAGCTCTTTGATCTTGGATAACTCACTTAGAGATGGAGTTAAGCTTAGGGAGCTGAGCCTCAGTTTCCTTTTCTATAAAATTAGGGGAAAAAACTGGGTGGTCTCTAAGGTCCCTTCCAATCATCCATGATTCTCTAAGTCTCAAATAGGCTGATTTTTTCTTGATGTCAGAAAAGAAAAATTTCTAACAATTAAGTTTTTTCCAAAGTAGAGTGAACAGCCTTAAGAAGTGGCAGATTTCTCCTTCTTAGAGATCTTCAAGCAAGGCTGGATGATTACTTATAGGCTATGTTACTATGAGGCTTCCTTTCAAATATGGGTTGGATCACCTGGCCTCTGAGTTCCCTTCCAGCTCTCAGATTCTGTGATGCAGTAATCCTATGATGTGTTATAAGATTCCAGAGTGCTTTCACATTTATTTCCTTATTTGAATTTTATAAGATATAATCAAGGCAAATTTTTTGTCCCCACTTGACATGAAAGAAAACTGAGGCCCAAAGAAGAAAATTAGCCTGTTCATGGTCATATGACAACCAAGTAAGATAATAGGAAATGATATTTGTAAAATGCTTTGCAGATCTTAAAGTACTACATAAATGCTAACAATGATGATAATGATGACAATTGTTAGTGAGTAGTGTAGTTGGGGATGTAATTCCAGCTTTTCTGATTTCTACTGGAGTGTCTTAACCTAGAAGTTGTCTCATACTTAAGTGTGAATTACTTTCACTTTTGTATGGAAATATGTTAAGGGATATATGGGTCTGAGTCTCATGTGCTTCCTGAAGGAAAATCTTTGAGCAGAAGAGGTAGTTAAGTGTTTGGGTTTCAAAGGGCGTTCCTACATCCTGTATTCAGAAAGGAAACTGAGATGTCAACAGATAAGCTCAATTAATAAAAAGTACTACAAATTGGTACCTTCCAAGCAGCCTCCATAAGCAAACAATTTTCTAATGATACCATCTTTTGAATGTTTCTTTAACGACAGTTGGTATAAATCAGGAGTAAACTATGTAATCAAGTTTGCAAAGAAATTAGAATAACAGAAATGTCTCCACAGGGTAATGATACCCCCTTCTGAAGCCAACCTCAAGGGAGAGAATGATGACTAAGTTTCTAGTTAATACTCTGTACCTGATCCCAGAACTAGGCTCTCAGGTGATAATTTCATGAGAACTGGGTTTAGTCATAAAACATTTGGAAGGAAACAACCTAGGGCTCGGAGTCAAGAATCCTGGAGATGATTTTTAGATTTACTACAATCTGTGGGAGATAGCCTGGGGCAACAGGAAAGCAAAGCACTTTGGACCCAAAGACTTGGGATTCAAATTTCAGTCCCATCGTTTCTTCTTTGACTTTATGCAAGGTACTGCACTTCTTGGATTTTTAGTTTCATTTGTAGAACAGGATGAGGGGGCCACAGTGATCCAGTATTGGACCTGGAATTGAAAAGACTGGAGTTCAGATGTGGCCTTAGATTTAAACTATGTCTGTCTCAGTTTTCTTATCTGTAGAATAGAAATACCAAGATCATTGTGATGATAAAATGAGATGAAGTATAAAACACTTTGCAAAATATTATATTCATATATAAAGTACTATGTGAATTTTGACCATTATTCTTATTCTTGATACTTATACTCTTTACCTTGTTAGGACTGCTGTGAGGTCCAAATAAAATCATGCATGTAATATATGTTGAGGCAGCTAGGGAGTACAGGGAATAAAGTGCTGGGCCTAGAGTCAGGAAGACCTGAGTTCAAATCTGGCCCGAGACACTTATTAATTGTGTAACCCAGGGCAAGTCATATAACCCTGTTTGCCTCAGTTTCCTCATCTGTAAAGTGAGATGGAGAAGAAAATGACAAACTATTCTAGTGTCTTTGCCAAGAAAGTCCCAAATGGGGTTACAAAGAGTTGGACACAACTGAACAGCAAAGAGTATGTTCTGAAATTGACAAGTGTTATATATAAATACACATTATTAGTATTATTGTGTGACCCAGAGCATGATGCTCAATCCTTCTGGCTGTATTTTCTCTATCTATAAAATGAGGTGTAGCCCAGACTAAGGCTTTCTCTGGTTACAAGATTCCCCTCATTAGGGCTTTCCAAAAGGAAGTTGGGTGTCTATTTGTTAGGAATGCTATGAAAGATGTTCATTTCAATTGAACAAATATTTGTTAAGCACCTACTGTATGAGTGTTTGGGACTGGAGGAGGTGCCTAGGTTAGACAAGACATGGTACATGAACAGATGGTGCTTACAGATTTCTATGGGAATTGTTCCTATAAACAAATAGTTGTTATACTCAATGATAATGCTGACTCCATAGAAATAAGAAGCAACTTACTTTGTGAGTTCCAGGGTTGAGCAGTGAAGAGGATGTTACTGGATGGGGGAACCTGGAAAGGCATCCTGGAAGAGATGATATTTGAGTTAGACTTTCAAGGTTTGAAAATAATTCAACAGGAATAGGGGTAAGGGAGTAAAATCTAGGGCATATAGTATGATTAAAGTTACATGGCAGGAAGAGAAGCATATGGTTTGTATAGGGGATCGTAACCAGTGCAGTTTGGCTAGAGTATAAAATATATAGAGGGATACAGCAAGCAATTAAACTAAAAAGTTACATAGTACAAGGCAATACATAGGCACTACAGACTTTTGAGTGAATGAACATGACATGACAAGATTTATAAATAAGTGGGATTAGTTTTCTCAGTGTCTCAGTGTGAGAAGGAGAAATAGAAAGGCAAGTATGTATGAGAAGACCCATTCGAATGCTATTGCAGAGGTACAGCAGAGTGGAGAGGAGAGCCTGTACTAGGTGGCAATGGGAATAGAATGCCAGGGCTCCCTAGCAGAGATGTTCTGTAGATAGAATTTTTAAGACTTGGTAACTGATTGGATATGAAGTGGAGGCAGCCCCTAAAGGTAATCAAAGAAAGCCCCAAAGTTTCTAAAGTGGACTGGTTTATTTTTCCTCAGGTACTGCCCAGCTCTGCAGTTCTATGCTTGTAGTCTCTTCTGCTCTAACCAAGTGAGATACAAGCAACCATAAGCAATTTCTCCATAGGGTCTTTAAGAGGAACAATTGGGCAGGGGGGTCATAAAGGAATGACCGATCATTCGAGACATTTACAAGATTGAAATGAGAATGCCATTTCCAGGTTCACATTGCTGATCTCTAAAGTACCTCTGATAAAAGATGTATTAATGACAATTGATGGCAGTTCCCTTCCTGTAATGTTTCATCTAATGGCACTTTGCCTCCTGCATATAATAATTCTTTTCCATTCAGGGCATAGAAGAGCTTTCCCTTCATAAAAAGAAGCCCACTCCCCTAGAACTCTGAGCTGTTCTGCCAGGAAACTCCTGAAGTGATAGAAATGAGAAGGTTAGAAGACACAGTGCTTAGACAAAAGTTTATCCACAATCAGCCTTTGGGATCCCACTAGGGTTGCTATCGAGAAGGCCTTTGACCAGAATGACCAGTATTTTATCAGAGAAGCCACCTACTTCTCACTGATATAAGGAGTTTTGTTATTTGTCTTTAATTGGATTTTGGAAGGTTTAAAAGACATCAAATTGTTCCTCTTGGGTTCTCTGGTCTTGCTGGCTTGAACATTACAGGGAGAAGAAAATGAAGCTTAGATAATGATCTAAAGACTCTAATTTCACCTTTGGAGGGTAGTCTGAGTTGTGATTCTAAGTGGTCTTAGCATCATAGAACATAGAATATTAGAGCTAGGAGGAACTTCAGAGATTATCTAGTTGAAACTCCCAATTTTACAAAGAGGGAAGCTGAGTCAGTCCCTCGACTCATGCCCTCACTCTCATTACCCCTAGAAGCTTGCCTCTTCCATCATGCTCTCTCTCATATTAAGTCACTGACTTTTGCCCTTGCTGCCTTCAAACATCCCTCATTCTTCCAAAGCCTTTACTTGATTCTTCCATGATTAAAAGTTATTGCCCTGTATCTCTCCCTCCTTTCTAGTCAAACTGACACATTTTCTACTTATTTCTTCTACTTTATCCTAGCCATTCATGTTACAGTATGTTTTGCAACCTCACAACTTGACTCCAGGGTTACCACTGATTTCTTAATTGCTAAATCCAATAGTCTCTCCTTGGTCCTACTGCTTCTGTAACTCTCTGAAGCATTTGAGATTACTGATCATCTCTTGTTCTTGAATGCCCTCTTCTCTGAGTTTTCAGCAATAATATTCATTCCTTGCTACCTACATGACCTGGTTCCCTTCTTAAATGTCTGACCATTACTTCTCAGTCTTCTTTGCTATGTCATCATCCGTGTCCTGATTTCAGTGAGTGGATATACTCCAGGACTTTATCCTGGGCCCTCTTCTCTTTACATGCTTTTTCTATCTCTTGACTAACATATCAGTTATCATGTGTTCAAGTATTACCTCAATACAGAAGACTCCCAAATTTAGATATCTATTCCTCATTTCATTCCTAAATTCCAATTCCATTGGACCAACTTCTTGCTGGGATATCTACGTTATATAGGTATCTCAAACTCAACATTTTAAAAACAAAACTCATTAACTTCTCCTTCAAACCCAACCCCCCTAATTACTCTGTGTTGAGGAAAACCACCATCCTTTCAATAACCCAGGTTTGCAACCTTGGCATCAGCCTCAACTCTTCTTACTCCTTTTCTCACTCTCATGTCCAATCATTTGCAAAGTTGTCAGTTCTACTTTTGTAAAATTTCTCACATCTGTCCCCTTCTTTTCACTCAATCATTACCACCCTAGTTCATGTCTTCATCACTTCTACCCTAGATTATTCCAGTACTCTCTTAATTATCTCTCTGCCTCTAGCCTTTTCCCTCTCTCCCCTATCTTACCTGTTTGATTATAACTCAATTTCTTTTCCTGGTTCATCATCAATATGGAAGATAAATCAAAAGAGATGGAATGCCTGGTCAAATGAAGGCCAGTTAAAAGACAATTATGATAGTTTAGATGAGGAGAGGTAAGGTCTTGAAACAGAGCAGTACATTGGTTTCAGCTGAATTTTGGAGACTGATGACAGATTTCAAGGATCTGGAGAGTGAAAAAATGGTGAAGTGGTGGAGGCAGTGATATTTTGAGACAAGAGGAGTATAAAAGGGAGATTGACTTTGAACTGAGGAGACCTGAACATACTTCTAAGCCAGGAGAAGGAGCCAATAGAAAGGGAAAGAATGAAGGTGCTTGAGAGAAAAGGGGTGATTGGTGATCACTGAGGAGACAGTAGGGGATGAGATTGAGGTTTGAGGTAGAAGGGTTAGTTTTGGCAGGGATAAGATCAACCTATTCCTCTGAGGCTATAGGAGAGGAAATGATTGGTGACAACTAAGAAAAGTTCTGACAGGTGAAGAAGGGAGGTAATGGAAAAAGTCAGAGATGACCTAGATCTTCTCAGTAAAACATGCAGTGAGGGATGCTGCTGAAAGAGAGTGTCAGGAGAAACTTGGATTCAAATCTTACCTCTGATAATTACTAGAGGTGTATTACACCTCTCAGGGATGTTATGAGGATAAAATTAAATAATACATGTGTGATCTGTAGCCCAGAGATACAAAAGATTTGGGATTTAGAAATCCTGGATTCATTCTTGGGAGCCGACCCCAATTCGTTCTTTCACTATAGACTAACAGTACTCTGGAAGTAGGGACATTTGTTAACATCATTCCTTAAATTCCAGTGTCCAGAAATAACCACAATATTCTAGATGTAGTTTAACAAGGAAACTCTTTCTTAATTAAGGCTTTATTAAGATGATCACTTTCTTCTGGATACTGTGGTTCTGTTAATCTGATTTTTTTTTTTGCTTTTTTTGGAGGGCATTTGGGGTTAAGTGACTTGCCCAAAGTCACACGGCTAGTAAGTATGTCAAGTATCTGAGGCCGGATTTGAACTCAGGTCCTCCTGACTCCAGGGCCAGTGCTCTATTCACTGTACCACCTAGCTACCCCTGTTGATCCAATTTTTTGATAGCATCAAACAATTTGGGCTGGTTTGTCACACTTCTTTCTTACTGAGTTTGCCATGCACTAAGTCCTGAAGTCTGTCTGGAATCTTCTGGAAACTATGTTTCCTGATGTCAAGCCTGGTCTCAGGCTGCATATCAGCAATAAAATTGTCCCTGCCGCAATTCTGTGTTAAGCCCTCTTAGATTACTTTTGGGATTAGACTCAACTGGTTGTATACTTAACTAGAAATAAAACAGAAACCTTTTCTCACCCTAGATGCAGATTTTTAAAATTTGGGAGTGATTGTTCACAGAGTAACATCTCATATACATTGATCTGACCATGCTACTCCTTTGCTCAAAGATCTTCTATGGCTCCCCATTTTCTATCAGGTATGATTTAAATTAATTTGCCTGATATTCAAGGTCTCTCATGATCTGGTGCATTTCTTCCTTTTTTCTTAATATTATTTCCCTCCATCTCCTTAAATTACAGTCAAATTATGGTTACTTTTTGTTTCCTAACTTCTTCACTTTCCTGCATCCGTACCTTTGCTTACATTCTTTTCTTTGTCTGGAATATACTATTTTCTCCTTTTTACCCAATACATTACTATCAATCTATTAGGGATATCAAATAATACTTTGCTTTGCCCTTCTTCCAATCACTTTTTCTGTATTATAATTATCTCTGAACTCTTCTCCTTACTCAAATGGTTCTTTTAGTAGAGGACATTTTTATCTAAACTTTTCTCTCCTCTATCACCTACAGCAATGCTTTATCTACAAAGTAAGTATTTAAGGGGTGTTGATTCATAACAACTTTTTTTGACCGTAGCAAAGAATTGAAACCTGAAGGGGGTACCTATCAATTGGGGAATAATTAAATGTCTATGAATGCCTAGAAATGTGATGGAATACTATGGTGCTATAAAAAAATGATGAAAGTTATTTTTAGAGAAATCTAGGAAGATCTGAATGAACGGATGCAAAGTAAAATGAATGGAACCAGTAGAACAATTTATATAATAACAGCAATATTGTAAAGACAAGTTTAAAAGTTGTAGGGACTCTAATCAACACAATGATCAATCATAGTTTCAGAGGGCTCAAGATGAAATGTTACCCACATATAGACAGAGAAGTGATAGACTCAGAGTACAGAATGAGACACATGGCTTATAATGGGAGTTTATTTTGCTTGACTCTATGTATTTGTGATTCGTGTTTTGTACTTCTTGCATTTCTAATTGGTGGGGGCAGGGAGGAGGAGAATATGGATCTAAAGATAGAGTAACTAATTTTTTTTTTAAGAGTTGGAGAAATGCATGAGATCTTCACAAACTGAGTATTATCTGTGAGTTAATATAGTGCTATACAATAGCACTAGACTAAAGTCACAGTATCAAAGTTCAAATCCCGACTCAGGAAATTATTAGCTAAGGCCCCTGGCAAGTCATTTAACCCTCTGCACCTCAGTATCCTTACCTTCAAGAAAGAAGTAATAATAATAGCTATTGTCTCATAGGATTGTCGTGAGGACCCAATTCTGTAATGTATGTAAAATCCTTTATCACATCCTCAAGTGCTATCTATATAAAAGATATTATTATTTTAATATTGTAGTGGATTTGATATCTAGTTAAATAGAAATAGATCACACTTCTATAGTAATTAAAGGTTTATAAAACCTTTTTCTATAGGAATGTCTATGAGAGCGGTAGAGAGGTATTGTTATCCCAGTTTTATAGATGAGGAAGCAGAGATTTGGAAAAAGCTGCTAGATGTCATGGTGGATTGAATATTGAAATTGAAGTTGAGAAGACCTGAGTTTAAGTCTTACCCCAGTCATTTCCTAGCTATGTGATCCTGGGGAAATCACTTCATGATTACATCTAAAAAGTGTATTATCATACCATGTTTCCCCAATAATAAGACCTATCCTGAAAACAAGCCCTCCCCTTACTGTGTAAGATTCCTCTAAAATAAGCCCTCCCCCGAAAATAAGCCCTATTGAGATTGCTACTGTAGTGAAGGTGATCCCCTGCGCTACACACTACATTACGGTACCCTCTGTATGCACGCCACGTTCCGAGCTGCATCCAATCAGAGCTGCAGCAGTGAGCACGTCATCCTGTTCTTCCCCAGTGATTTGCTTGCTGGCGCCATTGAGAGCAGTGCTGCGGAGGAGAGCTGAGGCAGGACAACATAACCCCTCCCCTGAAAATAAGCCCTCTGGTGTTTTTCTTTCCAAAAAAATTTATGACAGTGTCTTATTATCGGGGAAACACGGTAATATCACCATCCTCACAGGACTGTTTAATCAGATGTGGTAATATATGTAACACATTTCCCAACTTTAAAGCACTACATAAACTATTATTATCTTTATTATTCAAGAGGAGAGATAACTTACCCAGGGTCACATAGATAGGAAGTGTCAGAGTTGAGACTCAAATCTAAATTTTCTGACGTTGACCAGAATTATTTCCTATACATACTAGACCCTCTCCTGAAAACTGAATTTTATTCTTATTGTTATTATTATTGGTGAGTGCTCCGACAACACTAAGACAAACAGCAAAATGCTTTCCAATGTAGACAGTAAGAGTGAGCAAGAATTCAATTTCTTCCCCCTCTCACCTCTCATACTATGATTCATGAATGACACATGATTTCTCCTGAAACATCTCAAAGGAGTCCTGGTGGGGAGATAAATTTAGTTTTGCAAAATTGCAGTAGGAAAAAAAAAGGTATTTCTTGTCCATATTTATCCAGTTTGCTTTCATATGAACAAACAGTCCTAGCAACGATGGCTGGAACTCTTTCTTCCTTAGAAAACACACTTGATAAATATGAGCCTGGGTTATTATCTAAGTACCGGCATGATTGGTCTAAATATAGACATCTGATAATTACTACATGATGCATTCATCCTGATCCTCACACAGATAAATCACCAAATCCCTCTTTTTCCATTGGAAGAATGAAAGAATAGCTGCCCACCTCTGGTGCTTCCAGCCAGGCCTCGTCCTCCGATTTTGCCTCTAAGGAGCTGAGGATACTTAGCAGAGACTTAGAGCTGCCCTAAGCCAACACTGGCATATTCCCTGATCTATTTTTCCCCTCACTGGAAATATTTTCCCTGAAAAGGGGAATTAGGTAAACCAGCCCTACTTCCCCCAGTGGGTTTAAAAGGGAACTTCTTTCCTCCCTGTGATTTAAAAAAAATGAAATAAGAACTCAAGCCTGCAGGTCTGGTTATAAATGTGGTAAATCCAGGCACACAATGAATTCCAATCTGTACGTTTTTATAAAGGCTACTTAGGGCCAAGCTAGTCTCAGATCTAAGAAACATGTACAAAACGACTCATTGTTAATAGGGTGAGCTCTTTGCATTCGGATTAGGGTTAACTGACAGTATCCAGTCACCTTTTTATTCTCAGAGATTCCAGGAGAAGAATGCTTTGTGCCCCTCTGAAAAAGGCAGAATTAGGTGTTCCATTTATGCTATTGATCTTAATAACCTCATCTCATAAATACCTCCTTTATGACATCAATAAAAACGGAATTGTGGCAACTTGGAACAATGGAAATTGTTACTTTGGAACTGAAGTATTTTGCTGAAGAGCTCAATGAAAGTCCACAGATTGGAGCAGCAGGAAGGGTTTATGGTTTTTATTGTGGGGTTTTTGTGCATGCAGCGAGCCCGAGGGAGAGGGGAGCTTGATTTTATTTAAATTTTTTTTTGTTTGGATTTTACAAAACAAAACAAAACCTACCAAACTTTTCAAATGTGTCGATTCAAATGAGGCTAGAAGGAAATATAGGACCAAAGAATTTAAAACTACCAGGGAACTTTGCAGACATTTAGTCTAACCCCTTCATTTTGTCCATGAAGATCCAGAGAGGCATTATAGGATTATAAATTTAGAGCTGAAAGGACCACAGACGCAGTCAATCAGTCACTCAACAATCATTTATTAAATGCTTTTCTATGTGCAAGGCACCATTCTAAGCATAAGTAATATTAAAAAAGGCGAAAACACTGTCCTTGTCCTCCAGGAACACACATTCCAATGGGAAAGAACATAAAGAATGTAGGATCCTCCAGTTACTTAGTAAATGGAAGGTCCTCTCAGAGGGGAACATATGAGTAGCAGGCAGGACTATAAAAGCCTTCTGTAGAAGGCAGGATTTGAGATGAGTTTTGGAGGAAGCCAAGGAAGCTAAGGATGAATGGATAATAGAAGCAATTTTTAAACACTTGCTTTGTGGAAAGCACTGGGGATAGAGATAAAAAGCAATACAATGGTTGCCCTCAAGAAACCCACATTCTAAGGAGGGAGACAATGCATAAGGGGCAAAGGTGGGGGGGGACAGAGCATTTCAGTCAATGCAAATGCATAGAGATGGGTGATAGAGCGTTATATATGAGGAACACAGAATGTGTGAAAGGGATGGAAGTGAAAGAAGACTGGAAAGGTAGGAAAAGGTTAATTGTGTAAGAGTTTATATTTGATCTGGAGATAATAAAGTGCCACTGGAGTAAATAAACTGGAATTTACTGAGTAGGGGGGTGATGTGGTCATAAATATGCTTTAGGAAACTCCCTTTGGCAGCTGAGTGGAAGATGGATTGGAGGAAAGAGAGACTTGAAACTAGGAGACCAGTTAGAAGGCTACTTCATTAGTCTAGAGGTGAAGAAGTATTATATTGGGGCTGTGGTTGTGTTTGTCCTTTGTTCTTGAAGAGGACCATGACATCAGGGAGGTGATGACATGACTTGCAGTGGACTTTGATTTGAGTGAGGCAGGACTGTGCAAGGTCATCAGCCTCACTTTCTCTTCCAGAGCCATCTGGATCCAGTGGCCAGATATAGATCAGGAAAACTGGAGATGGCCCCCATTATATGAAGGTTGTGGCTGTGCAAATGAAAGGAAGGACATTTGAAAAAGAGATGGTGTGAAAGAAAAATTGACAGAACTTGACAACAATTTGGATATGGCATATGAGAAAGGGTGAGGAGTGGAAGATGACATTGAGTTTTAAATCTAGATGAGTGGGAGGGTGGTGGTATGCTTGATAATAAAAGGAAAGTTGAGAAAAGGGCAGTAATTGGAGTGAAAAATACTGAATTTGAGATGCCCAAAAGTGCCCTAAGAATTCTTTGAGACTCTACTTGCAGACTCCACTTGTGGGACTGAAACTTAGAAGAGAGTCTGGGCCTGAATATGTAGATCTTGGAATAATATGCATGGAGATGATAAGTGAACCCAAGAGAGCTGAGGAGATCACCAAATGAGATAACATAAAGAGAGAAGAGAAGAGATTCCATCATAGAGGGTTGCCCAAGGTTAGTATGCATGATTTGGAAGAAAATCCTACAAGGGGCACAGAGGAGGAGTGATAAGAAAGGTAAAAAAACCAGGAGAGAAGAGTGTCATGAAAACCAGACAGGAGAGTACATACAGAAAGAAATGGTGATCAACAACGTCAAAGGAAGGAGAAAGCTCAAAAATGATTAAATATTTAAAAAGCTGGCATATTTGGCTATTAAAGAATCATTGGCAATTTTGTATTGGGTAGTGTCAGTTGAATGTTAAATTTGGACGCTAGACTTTAAAGGGAATAGAAATGGAAATGGATAGAAGTGTAATCCCTCCTGTGGATGGCTTTTTCAAGAAATTTAGCCAAGAGGAGGAGAGATATTGACTAAGGGCTAGCAGGAATGGTAGAATAGCAGGATAATAGGGGAAAATCTGTGGGAAAGGATGACAATGATGGAATCCTATCAAAGCTGCCCCCAGCCCCAATATTCTAACTTCCTTGTAGACCCCACTGAACAGCAGGCCCACTGCACCTACCTAGTCACTCAGACCCTCCTCCCACCTAATAGCCTAACTTCTTCATATATGTCTCACTCCTCACTAGTGTAACAGGTGTGTCCATGAACTCACATTTCTCACAGAACAGCAGGTGTGTCCATGTGATGGGATTCCAGCCACTGCCTCTAGCTAGTCACTGGACCTAGACCCATTCCTCATATTTCCCACAGAAACAGCATGTGTGTCTATGCACTCGGCTGCAACCACGTCCATCTAGTCTCAGAGAGGACCACAATAGCCAGCCAATCAGAAAGTAGTACCACCAGAATGCCCAAACAAGATGCTAAACCCAAAACAATAGAAGAGACATTACTTAAGTAGGCACCTATGAAGTAATAGCAAAGAACTGACCTGGAGTGAATTTATAATGTAGCGAGGCTTATCATAATATCGTTATCATATATACATAGTCCCCAATGAGTTTTTCTGTATGCATTGTGGGTAATTGCATGCACAGTTTCACCATGACTGTGACCCCTCCTCCATTACCTAATCCTTTAACAAACCCCTCCTTCCTTTTTAATATTCATAATTTCTGTTATACTATTGCATCTTTACCCTATAAAAATCCATCTTGCTCTCTCTAAAATTGCTGGTTCCTCTTGGAACTTAGCCCACTTCATGAGAGGCGTCAATCTCAATAAATGCCTTTATTTGCATTAGAGGTGGTCTGATTGAATTCTTTGAGAGAGTTCCACCACAACACATCATGAAACTGCAACAGTTTTTTTTGGCATCCCTCAGTGAGCCCAAGAGTAAACCCCAGAAGTTTGTTTTTGTTCATTTTTTATTTCCATTTATTTATTTTTTCACGGTTCTTCACCTTTAACTCCCTTGCCTCCTTACCTTCAAGTGTTCACCTCCCACCATCTACCTTCTCTACCTCTATGGTTTAATTCTACTGGAGAAAGACACAAAACATGCTGACTGGGTCCACTACAAACAGGGAGCTGGCTTCAGAGTCAGAGCAGCCTGCTTTCAAGTCTTGCCTTTGATACATGTTGACTGTGTGACCCTGAACCAGTCACTTAATTTCTCAGTGCCCTAAGAATTCTTTAAGACTCCAATTGTAGGACAAGTAATTGCTGATCTGCATTGATAGAGAGATTTTCCTTCTCTATACTGATGAAATAACATACAAAAACAAAACAAAACAGACAGCCAAACAGGCCCTCAGGATTGCAAGGTGATCCTTCCATTCTTTCTCTCCTTGACTTTGGTTACTTTCATCATAATGACTATCCCAAGCCATCTCTGACATAAAGCTCCTCTGCCATCCCCATATTCCTCTTTCTCAGAAAATGAAAATTTTCCTCTAATTTTATTGAGAAAATTGAGATTATCCATTACTTTCTAGTCCTTATTAAGTACTTCTTGAAAAATTGTGTGCTTATTTATTGGATTTTTAGCTTGCCTGCCAACATTTTACTTCCTATTATGGATAAGATTCCATAGTACAGAGAGCATGGCCTGTGAGGTGGATATGGAGTAGGATTTCAGCTCTACAGGGAAGGCTTTACAGATTTAGTGAAAACAAACAAACAAACAAAAAAAACCCAAATAAATACCCAGTCAGCTGGATTCTGTGATTGACAGAACTGGAGGAGTCACTCAGTTTGGGGACCTGTTCACTAAATCTGCACATTCCCTTTAAACACCTTATTGAGTTGGCATAGAGATTTCTAGGATTATTTCCTAAATAGTTTGCTCATTTCTGCTTCCTATTTATGGACAAAGATGCAAATACAAATGCTGATGCTATGAATATGGCCTATGGTGCTTTATTGTCTGTAAAATGTAAATAGATTCACCTCATTTCTTTTAATTCATTGTTTAAAATATTTTAGTTTTAATTAATCATTTAAATTCAATTAAGTATTTATTTTCTCTCTCTCTGTCTCTCTCTGTCTCTGTCTCTCTTTCTCTCTCTCTGTCTCTCTCTCTCTGTCTCTCTCTGTCTCTCT
>NW_027186446.1:4443315-4501338 GCF_028583685.1 Petaurus breviceps papuanus | reverse complement strand
TTTTTTTTTTGTATATGTTAAGTGTCTGAAGCTGGATTTGAACTCAGGTCCTCCTGAGTCCAGGGCCAGTGCTCTATTCACTGCACCACCTAGCCACCCAACTCATTTATTTCTATAAGACACTTTTCCCAAAACCCCTTTGTAAACAGACTATGTGAGTACTATGATCCATACCACTCAGATAAGGAAACCAAAACACAGTGGAGAAGTGACTTGTCCAAAGTCACATTGTTAATAAGTAGTAGAATTGGGACTCAAATGTAGATTTTTTGACTTTAAATTAAGTACCTTTTCATTATAGTACAGCTACATTCCCTTTAACTAATGGTCATTGCTAGAAAGTCACTACTCCTTGTTGTATCTCTGTTTTCCTATATGTAAAATGAGCATTTTGGACAACATAATCCTGGATTGAAAAGTGCTGTGCAGATCATTAAGTCCAATACCCCAATGCTATAGAAGAGGAAAATGTAGCCAAAAAGGTGAAATGATTTGACCATGGTTGCACAGATAATAAATACAATCTAACACATTCTCTATTCAATCTGGGGCCCAAATCATTGTCCATCTATGGGGCCTATTCTGGATATGTTCTCATTTTTATAAGGTCAATTAAAATTTGACCAGGGAGTTTTCATATCTGATCTTACAATAATACTTTGTAGTTTGTTGAGAAATTTCAGTCTTTTCCTTCACAAATAACTATGTGAGGCAATGTAATGGGGGTGGGGGTGGTATAGTTTACCTCATTTTTTTTAATATGGAGAAACTAAGGCTTAGTGAGATTAAATGATATTCTTAAGGTCACAAAACTAATATATCAGAATGAGATCTGTATTTTCAGATTGCAGCTTGAGATCTAGGAATGTTGTTCTCCTGGTCATGGATGGAATGTACCTAACAAGGGTTGGCAAAAATATCTATTTGCCTGGAGTCTTATAAATTAGTCAAAGGGGCTTCAAACTGGAAAGGAAGAGAGAGGGAGAAAAGTACTTATGAACATCTGTCAAACTAGATGCCATTTAAAATACAGTGCTAACTGTTCCTCCCAACTTTGTGTCATTAGTAATTTTGAAAAGCATATCATCTTTGTTTTTCATCTATCTCTTATCTGAAACACTGATAAAAAATGTGAAGCATCATAGGACCAAGGACCAAGGACCAACCAATATACTCCAGTAGAGATCTACTTCAAAACTGACATCAAATTATTACTGATGAGTTTTTGAGTCTGTTCATTTAGCCAATTTTGATTTCATATAACTCTATTATTTTTCCAGTCCACATTTCTCTACATTTTCCCAAAAGAATAGCATGAATTTGTCAAACGGGTTATGAAAATATCAATAAATTATAGTCCCTGACCAATAAGCATATTAACCATATTAAGAACTAATGGAAACAAGGTTATTTTGGTATGACATGTCAACCACCCTGACTCTCTAAAGTCATTGCTTTCTATTCAAGATGTTCACTAAACATATTTTTAAAGATATTTTCTATGATTTTTCCTGGAACTGAAGTCAGACTAATTGGTCCAGAATTTGATATTCAATTTTCTTTTTAAAAAAAAATCAGATCGATATTTGCATTTCTCCAGTCCTGTAATACCTTCCTTATTCTTGCCAGTCTTTTAAAGGTGGCCCAGCAATCACAATGACTGACTCTTTCAGTATTCTGGAACAAAGTTAATCTAGGACTGGTGAATTTAACTCAGCAAGAGAAGCTTGCTAATCTATCACTCATATTGGATTTTAATTTTATCAACCAGTTTCTTCTATCTTTGCCAGTTCTCCCTGGCAGAGAAAACAGAAGATAGAAGTGAAATAAGGCTTGAATTGTTTTGTCTCCTTTCTATCATTGATCATCCTTTATTATTGTCTCTTTTGCACTGGCAATGTTAATCTGTTTTTCATCCTCAAAATCACAACTTTTCACTCCCACTCTCCCTGCATAGCCAGTGTCGAAATCTTGTTATTTCTATCTCCTCGGCATCTCCCATATGCATCCTCTTTTCTCCAATAACATGGAGAACATCACTTTCGTTTATGACCTATTGTATCAGCAAGCACCCCAGCGTTCCCAGGGTGGCTGCCAACACAGGTTCTTAGATCTGCTTTGTTAAAGGAAAGCAACTCAAAATGGGTTAACAAGCTTACTTTAATCAGTCAAATATGTATCATTTACCTAGTTCAGGGGAAAAAGGTCAGCACCCTGAACTTCAGAGTATACAGACAGAATTATCAAGACAGAGAAACAGATCAAGTAGACAGGTTTCCAAACTGTCCAACCATTACATCCATACCAAATCAACATCTGGGTTTTTCAAAGCCAGGGAGCTCTCAACAACGACTTCCCAGAGTCTCATCTGATCAAATCACAGAACACTTCTCAAAGTGAGCCCCAAAGCAAAGCCTCACATCAGGGATTATATAGCCTTCTCCTGGCTCAGAGAGTGTAACCACCCTCTTGACCCACTGCCCAATCACACAGCATCAAGGTGTGGGCGGTCCTGAAAACCAAGCCTCCTGCCACATGTGACCACATTCAGCTTATTAGGAAGCAGAGTATATTTTCAAATCAAGGAAAGTTCTCAGAGTCTCTTAAGCCTATCAAAGGGCTGGGAAGATCTTTAAATTAGTATTTCCATTACACCTATCACCTCCCACTTGGGCTACTAAAGTAGCTTCCTAATAGATCACCTTGACTCACATGCATCCCCCACATAGCTGCCAAAGTAATTTTCCAAAAATGTGGGTCTGACCATGATGATCCTATGCTCCTTCCTGCCCTCCATTTGGTAGATTCCAGCGGTTCTTTAGGTCTCAGTTATGGTTAAATATTCCTTCTGGGTGCTCAGTATCCCACAGTCTGGCCCCTTCCTCTCTTTCCAGTCTTCTTACACATTGTTGTCTTCCATGTACTCTAAGATCCACGTATTGCTCATAAATGGTACTCCACCTCCTATCTCCATGACTGAAATGCTCTAATTTCTACCTCGTAGGTTTAATTCCTGGTTTCCTTCAATATATTCCTTAAATCCCACCTTCTACAGTTATTTTACAGTGCTTCCATCCCCTGCCCAGCAGCTAGTGCCTTCCTTTCTGAATTTACCTCGAATCTACTCTATAAATATCTTGTACAGGCTTTTTTTTCTACCTATTATTGTCACCAGAAGAACACAAGCTCCCTGAAGGTAGGGACTATTTATTTGTAGTGCAGCATTTGCAACATAGTAAGTGCTTAGTAATTTGATGACTGATCCAGACTCTTGTTGTCCCTGATCTAGTGAGTGTGACGGTCCTTACCAGCCTCAGTTTGTCCTAAGGCTCGGCACTTCTGAGGCTATTCTAACTCAGCTATGTCACTCAGTCACATTCGTCCTCGTTTTCCTGACACTTTCATCCTTTGTAGATACATTTATTTAACTTTTTTTATGATACTTAAAAAACACCTTTAAAAAAACCCTAGTCAAGTCATGGTATCTTTGGGTGAGAAACCACACCTCTCTTTTTTCTTTCCCCTGGTGTCCAGTCTCCCAGACATGAGTTTAAAGAAATGAAACAAAATACAATAAAACAAAAAACTACCAAATGCCCCCAAACAAAAAACCAGCACAGGAACAATACATTTATTTGGAAGTCACTTATCTAGCAGCCACAAGTATCAGGAACCTGGCTAAGAACTGGGAAGAAGGAAGCCACCAAGGCTTCAAATAGCCAACTGGCATTTTAAAAGAGTTTTTAGGGTTTAAAAATGCTTTAAATGCATTGTTTCTTTCTTTCCTTACGACAGTGCTTTGACATAGGTACTTATTATTTCCATTTTGCAGGTGAGGAAATTGAAAATCAGAACATTTAAATGGCTCTCTCAGTGTCACATAACTAGGAAGAGTCAGTTATCCAAAGCCAATGTCCTAGAACAGGACTGGGAAATCTGTGGCCCCTTCTAGGTCCTTAGGTGCAGCCTTTTGACTGATTAAGGGGATTTGTTTTGTGAAGTTTGGATTTAAAGGGTCACACTTAAGGACTTGGAGGGTCACATGCAGCCTCAGGGTTGTTGGTTCCTGGACCCTGATCTAGACTTTGTAACTCACCCAGCAACAAATATGGTGCTTGGCATACTGTTGGCACTTAATTAATGATTGCTATAACTTTCCTTCTGATGCAAGTGTGCATCATTCTGGCAGTCTTCTCAATGTACTACTTTTCAGGAACTTGAGGAATTGTTTAGTGAAGGGGAGACTTTTATGAGATTTCAATTTCAATTAACTTAGCACTGATAAATTAATCATTTTTTAAATTAAATGGGAAAAAAGATTTTCAAAGATCAGTGGAATTTGTGTTAGAGAGATGCCTAGACATTTGCATAATTCTTTCCTTTCTGTCTTATGATTTCTTATATATCTATATATAAATCTACACACATGTATATAATATGTATGGTATGTGTGTGTGTATGTGTGTGTGTTTTGGCTAACCTTCCCTTATTGAACTTCCTTATATAAAGAGGGTCATTCCATGAAGTATGTTCAGAGTTTCCCTTCCGGGTTCCTGGTAACTGTATGTGTCATGTAGGAACTGCTTATAACCATACACTGAACCAGCACTTAGAGAAGCTGATGTTTTAGTATGACATAGCAAGCCCTGAATGACTCCTCCATTCTCTTCTGTCCCATGACAATGTTATGGAGACTGCATGCTTTATCAGTTAAAAAAAAAAATAGTTTCAGACATGGTCTCTCTTGCTTAGACTCTCTCAACCAATGAAAGGGCTGGTTAATGGCAGAGGAAGAAGGTTCTATATTGGAGAGTATAACTGTCAATATGTTTAGCCCAATCCTGGTTGTTTACTGGGAAACATGTACCTAGAATTGTTTGGACGGTGCAGAACTGAGGTGAAATGTAAAATGTCTTATTGATAATACCACAAACTGCCTTATGTTTAGATGATTTTAAGTATCAACCTCCTGTCTGGGTATAACACTAATTAGCACATGCCTTCTGTGTGGTTTAAATTTTATTATCAATATATACTTTTGATAGTCTTTCATGTTTTATCACTGTGTAAGTGTATGTAAAGAACCTGTGCCACACCCAATTCATTTTGTACATTGAGATCCTCTTTACTTTCCCTTTGGGAAAACCTTAGATATGAACCTAAGTTTTAGATAAGGCACCAAGGTTTTAAATGAGGCTCTGGGGTGGAAATTTAATAAGCAGATGATTAGGAGAACAAGCAGTCTTGAGTCCTTTTCATAAGCAGCAAGGATCCTGAAGAACTGAACTTGACTCAGAACACATGACTAGGTCCAGAGAAGAAGGGGTCCTTGGCAAGAGGGAAGGATTGCAGCACCCCAGGCTTCCATCCTAAGCATTGGTTCCTCAATGTTAATTCTATTTAGGTAGACTGGTCTTCATATTCCTACATAGTCTTTTGCCAGACTCAAACTAAAAGAATTTTTAGGTAATCAATACCAGATAGAGCTTAAATTCCACTTATAAAATCTTTAGTAACCCTAGGTTTCCACTAGACTATGAGGCTGGATTGGAAGTGAACATTAATGAATTACTTGTTTGTAGAGAAAAAAAATTGAGGGGAAGGGTTCATTAGGGATAGAGACTAGGTCTGTGATCTCAGTAATATAGGAAAATCCTGAAGAGCTAGAGATGGGGGGTGGCAAACAGTCTACCAATGTGCAGGTAGGTACATTCTCTGAAACATATATAGTCTTAAAGAATTGCCTAGAGCCCTGAAAGGCTAAGTGATTTGTCCAAGGTCATATAATCAAGATATACTGTAGGAAAGACTTGAATCAGAATCTCTTTGCCTCACAAGCCAGCTCTCTCTTTACTTTACCAGAGAGAAATTATGAAATTCAACATTATATTAAGTTACATGTGGATAGTATTCATTAATAATATACAATCCAGTGCTTTTTAAATTGTGGGTTGTGACCCCATATGGGATCATGAAAAATTTGGCAACAGTAATACATTTCACAAGGTGCAATAACCAAAAATTAATTCAAAATCAAACGTGTAAATGAATCCGAGGTGCTTCTGGCAGCACTTGGCCGTATTGCATCATGCAGCTTCACTACTGCCTTGGTTCTAAACACAAAGCATGGGGTCTTTGCACTGCAAATACCCTCAGGCCACGCAATGGAAAAAGGGTCATGAGTGGAAAAAGTTTAAGAAGGCCTGATCTACATCTGCATCTTTGAGTATTTCATTGGGTCATGTAGAACAGTGAGTAACTTTGTATTCTATCAGGGATTGCTGGTGGCACACAAATCCAGAAGGTACCAGTGAATTGGAAAGACTAAATGTTGACTTGGTAATGTACTGAGTCTCTGTTGTTTAAGGGCCAGAGTAGCTAGATGGGGAGAGAATTGTCCCCTGAGGTTGGTGATGATGAATCTTTGAGGCCACAATAGCTCAAAAAGACCATCTTCTAAGGAGTTGGGATTTGCTTTGGTAGAAGAAAGACCCTCAAGGTGAAATCATAGATCCTTACAGTGTTGGAGTACAGACTTATATGTGAAGTGAATACATTTTCCAAACCTCAAATTATTCCCCATAGTCTTTCAACTTTGCCTTGTTGCTGCAATTTATAGTATTTCACAGAAGTGAGTTACAGTATGGTCTTTATGTTAGACTTGGAGCCAGCAAATAGGTCCAATTCCCAATTCTGACATTTCTTAGTTATTTAATCTTGGGCAAACCATTCTATCTCAGTCTCTTCCTCTCTAAAGCTGATATAATAAGCTTCTCACTACCAAATTTACAGATTTTCATTAATGAAAGTGCTTTGTATACTTTTAAAGCACCATAGAAATGTGGAGTCATATTATATCCTAAAGCTCGTCCTTTCTATTCGAAATTCAAGTCAATAAATAGACCAAGAGTTGTAGTAGATGGAGAACTGTATTTAGAGCTGGAAAACCTGAGTTTTAGTCTTGGCTCTGTCACTCCTTATTTATATGACCTTGACCAAGCCCCTTCTGTCTACAGGCCTCATTTTCCTCTGCAGCTAAATAATGGAGCAAGATTAGATGATCTCTGTGATCCTTTTCAGCTCTGAATCCTATGATCCTAATTATACACTGAGTCAATAATTAGGATGAACTTTCATTTCACTGACATCACAAATCTGTAATGTACCCAAAATTAATTGCTATGCATGAATGTGCACTTTCCATAATAGACAAATGGCAACATTTTTGTTTGTGTCTCTGAAGTAGAGTATTTTGAAAATATACTGAAAATTATCTTTCTTCTTATCTTCCTTCCTTAGCCAGGACTAGCCCAGGGTAACCAGGGCTCTCCCACAGGTCTTGATACCTGGTTAGCTCCTCTTCTTTCCCTTAATCACATGTAGGCTACTAGAATGTTCTGCTCTTTGGCTTGTCCTTAAGTCTGGCCCCTTCCAGGAATCTAGAAATAGCCATTTCACACTTCTCCTGGATCAGAACCAATCGGGGCAAATTGTTTCTTGCATGCTTCCTAGCCTGGGGAATCTGCACCCATTAAGTACGCCATTAAGTACAGGTTCCTAGCATCCCCAAATTAGAAGGAACCTCAGATATCATTTAGTCTTTCTCTTACCTGAAGCAGATATTGCTGACAAATAAACGGTCATCCCACATTTACTTGAACACTTCTAGTGACTGGAAACTTATTGCCTTCTTTTCAGACTATTACAATTTTGGACATTGCTGAATGTTAGGAAGTCCATCCTCATATTAATCTATTTGCTCTAGTTCCACCCTATGGGGACCAAGCCGAAAAAAATTGATTTCTCTACCATGTGATAGCATTTCAGAAATTTGAGGAAAATGATCATGTCAGATAGTTATTCAATAAGCATTGTGCTTGGGATACAAAGAAAGGTGAAAGACAGTGCTTGCCCTCACAATCTAATGGGGAGATAACAAGCAAAAAATCATGTACAAACAAGCTATATACAAGATAAATGAGAAATAATTATGAGAGGGAAGGCACTAGAATTAAGAGCACTTGGGAAAGGCTTCCTATAAAAGCTGAGATTTTAGCTGAGACTTAAAGAAAGCCAGGGAGACAAGTCTTTTTTTTTTTTCCTCTTGAGTTATAGGCTCAGCTTCTACCAATCCATGTGGTATGACTTCAAGTCTCCTCACTGTCTTGGTCACCTTCTTCTGGGTGCGTACTCTTCCTAAATGTGGTCCCCAGGATGGAGTACAATCCCCCAGATATAGACTAATTAAGGCATAGGACAAGGCGTTAGTGCTACCCTCACTTTGGACACTGGGTTTTCATTAATGTAGTCTAAGATCTCATAAGATGTTTTACTTACCTTGTCACACCGTTGGTGACATAAAATAGAGAACAAGATAAGATAATTTATTACTAAGGGCTAGATGGTGCAACCTGGTTAGTATGTGCTCTTGGTGCTTTTTGGGTTTTAACAAAGTCTTTAGGTGATTTTGCACATCTGGAAGTAAGCTCTTTGGAGGTGGCATGTGTGTGTGTGTGCGTGTGTGTGTGTGTGTGTGTATTTATCTATCTAACCATTATTAGTTTAGAGCAAAGAGTGGAAAAGGGGTTGTGTTGAGAGTTGGGGGACATAGGTTCAAATCTCAAGTCTGCCACTTACTAGCTCTGTGACCTGGGGCAATTTACTTGACATTTCTTCACCTTGGTTACCTCTCTGTAAAATGAGACACTTGATCTGAATGGCTTTTAAAGTCCCTTCCAGCTCTAACTCAATCATCCTTTAAGTCTTGGGTGTGAGTATTCATTGTCTATCTGCAGCATGTAGCCCATCTGTTTCTTGATGTACAAACTCACTCTCAATAATAACAATAGTCGTTTATTTGTATCTAGCACTTTTTTCTCATACAAAGCACTTTAAAGACATTCTCATTGGAACTCCACAACAATAATAATATTAATAATACCTAGCCTTGATATAGCACTTTGAAGTTTGCAAAGTGCTTTATATAGGTTGTCTCATAAGATCCTCAAAACAACACTCTGAAGTAGGAGCTCTTATTATCCCCATTTTATGGATGAGGAAAATGAGGTTGTGGAGGGAGATTAAGTGATTGACCCAAGGTAACACAGCTACCATGTTTCCCCGATAAGACCTATCCCGAAAATAAGCCCTCCCCTTACTGCGTAAGATTCCTCGAAAATAAGCCCTATTGAGATTGCTGCTGTGGTGAAGGTGATCCCCTGCGCTACACGCTACATTACGATACCCTCTGTATGCACCGTCCCGTCCCCCCCCCCCCCCCCCCCCAGCTTTATCCAATCAGAGCTGCAGCAGTGAGTGCGTCATCCTGTTCTTCCCCAGTGATTTGCTTGCTGGCACCATTGAGAGCAGTGCCGCGAAGGAGAGCTGAGGCAGGACAACATAAGCCCTCCCCTGAAAATAAGCCCTCTGGTGTTTTTCTTTCAAAAAAAAAATTTATAAGACAGTGTCTTATTATCGGGGAAACATGGTAGTAAGTGTATGAGGTGGGATTTGAACTCAAGTCTCCTTGACTTCATTTCCCACACTATCTATCCACTGAGCTAGTTGAGACAGTAGATAGAGTGCTAGGCCCAGAGTCAGGAAGACCTGAGTTCAAATCTGGTACTTCCTGTGTTGCTCTGACCAAATCACATAATCAAACCACAGACTGTCTGCCTCAGTTTTTTCAGCTGCAAAATGGGAATAAAGAGCATTTACCTTTAACACCATTGCCACAAATGAGATAACATTTGTGAAAGTGCTTAACACAGTGGTTGGCACATGGAAAGTTTAATTCCCTTCCTTTCCCGCCACCTCCCTCCCTCTAAAACTTTGCTGTGAGATATGTATTAATATACCCCCATTTTCCAGATGAAGAAGCTACATCTCGGAGAATTGAAACTATCTGTTTAAGGACACAGTTAATTGCTAGTAGATCTTGGACTAGACCAAGCCCTGTCCCCTTTCAAGCATAATATGGCAATTATTTGTGAACCTTACTTTTTTTCCTGTCATATTATAAGCTCTATGAGGTCCTGGAAGAGATTTTGCCTCCTACTTTGCCTAACCCAGTGCCCCACACATAGATAGCATTAGATCAAGGGTTTCTTTCTTTCTTTCTTTTTAAATGAGTAAATGAAAATTAGCAAATTCTGAAAGTCAGCAAGCTATAGCTACTCTGGGCCACTGGGCCTCCTCTTGCTATCAATGCCAAGACTTCCCCATTTCTCTGGAGAGTGTAGCAAGAAGATGATGGCTCAGGAGTAGACTCAACATGTCTATTCTCTCTTGCCTGTTTGTCTCCACAGTAATGGGCTTATTTGCTATTAAAATCACAAAAGGGTTAGGTTTCTTGGGATTCCAAATTGCCAAGTATGAGACGAGCATATCTGCTTCTTACTCACAAATGCAAATGGGAGCCTATGAATCTTTCCTTTAACTATAATAACATTCTATCTATTTAGTCCAGCACAATGCCATCACAATAGCTTTTTCATTCTACTGAATTCATATTAAACTAATATAAAGAGATGCTCCTGCCATACCATGAAATAAAACGATGTTCTTGACGTATTTCCAAAACATTTGGAACATTGTTTCCAAATCGACCTTGTGAATAAATTAAATAAGAGCGCGCAAAATGTCCTTTAGTGTTTTCCGAATGCATGCAGATGTGAAGTGGTGATATTTGTGCATCTCTTATCCTGGATTATGCAGTCTGTTTTGCCTATGTTGCTGGCCTGTGTGTTTATTTGTTGTTTGTACTCTGTGGGATGTAGCATTCCAAGAAAGCTGACCTTCACAATTGTTCCTTTCCCCCTGCTGTCCTTGATGACATCACGGTTTAACTTACCATGTAGATTTTCAGAGAATCATAGAATTTTAGAATGAAAACATCCCAGAATCTTGGAATTCTAGAACTGTAGACCTTTTGATAAGGCTGTACAAGTATAGCATCTTGAAATCATACACTCTTAGCATCATAGTCATAGACCCATTGTGGTACAAAGGAACATGGAGGTTATGAAGTTCAACACCTACCTGAATCAATCAATCATGTAAAGCATGAATTCTCTCTGTATATCCTTGTCAAGTTGTCCTTATAAGGAAATCTCTTTCTCTTTAAAAATTTTTAACCTAGTAAAGATAATCTTAGATCTATATATCTATATCTATATACATATCCCTTTACAGTTGCAGAATATTTGAAAGACATTATTTCATTTGGGTGGCACCATCTTGTAAAGAAATTCCTTTGCACAGTGTGATAGGAGAGCTGGATATGAATCCCAGATCTGCCATTATTTACCTTTGTGACATTGGGTAAGCCATTTCTTTTCTTTGGGTCTTAATTTACTTGTCTGTCACATGGTTGGGTTTAATATTGTCTAAAGTTCTTCCCAGATCTGATTTTGAATTAATGATCCTATTGTATGAGGTTTTTTCAAAAGAGATAATCTATTGTAGAGGGAGGAGGTGGGTAACTATAGGGAAATGAGATAATAATTTCCAGTCAACTCGTTGTCACCTTCATCTTATGTTCATCCATTGGCATATCTTCTTAGTTCCTAGTCATACACCTGGTGAAGACAAAAAGAATAAATAAAATAGAAATAGAGACATCTGGATTGATGATTTAGGTCAAGAGGAAGTAAAGAAAACCTTTCCTCTCTCTGTTTTACTCCTCTTTCCTCTGAGACGAAGATACTATTTGATCATAGAGGCATAGCTCATGGACCCGAAAGGGACGTCAAAGGGCATCTAGTTCAACCCTGAAGTTTGCCTGAGGTATGTGTTCCTGATAAGGGCTCCAGCTTCCACTCCAAAACCTCCAATGATAAGGAATCCCCCCTTTTCTATGGTAGCCCTTTCCTTTCCTGAGCAGCTCTGATAAATTTATATTTATGTAACATTTTAAGGGTCTAGATTTTTAAAGCAATTTTGTCCAAACTACTTCACAAGGTAGGGGATACTGAAAAAGAAATTGAGGCTTCAAGAGTTTAGATAACATGCCAGGGGTCACATAGATATTAAGTGGCCAAAATGGGATTTGAACTCAAGTCTTATGGTGAGCATTCAGAATTCTTTCCTTTTATACCACTCTTTTCTCAGAAAGGTCTTTCAGCTCAAACATTCAAAGATATCCACAAACTATTTTAATTTCTTCGATTGGAAACTCCTTCACAGACTACCCTCCATTCTCCCATGTCTCTCATGACAGCAAAAAGTCCTCCTGAAGACAGTCTTAGAATTCTGTGGCCCCCAATCTCTGATGAATTTTTACTGGAAGATTCTTTTCAAAGTGTCTGGTTTTTCATTTGAAGAAATATTGCCCCCTTATCACTGATCCAGACCAGCTTGGCTTAATAAAAACCAACATTCCCCTCCCCACTATGCAGTGATTAGCACCATGCACACCGAATACCAGGAGAAACTGTGAGACTTTAGTGTTTGAGTGGAAAATCATAGTGATTCTGTTTGTGTGTGTGTGTGTGTGTGTGTGTGTGTGTGTGTAAGCATGCACACGTGTGTGTATTTTAAAGAGAAGAGAGATTTTTTCATTTAATACTTTAAACTCTTGGTTTCAGAGATACTTTTTTTCTGAAACAGATCAAAACCATTTGGAGCTAATCCAGCCAATTTTATTGTTACCAGCTCTGTCGAATTGGATCCAGCTTTATTATAGGTTTGGTCTCCCTGACTCCCTTTTGATTTAGAGGGTCCTTTGTCTTGACCTGTGAAGGTGATGCTACTCTATCCAGTAGAGGCATCTTGCAGGCTATGGGTCATCAGAGAGGTCATAGAGTTGTTGGGATAGACAAAGGAAGGAAAAAAGAAAGCAAGCATTTATTAAACACCTACTTTGTGCCAGGCATTGGCCTCAGTACTTTAAAAATATTATTTAATCTAATCCACCACAACTCTGGGAATCAGGTGGTATTATTATTCCCCTCTTATAGCTGAGAAAGCTGAGAGGGACAGAAGTTAAGTGACTGACCCAGGGTCACATAGCTAGTAAGTTTGTGAAACTGAATTCACAGTTACATCTTCTTGAATCCAGGACCAGTGCTTTATCTGGTGTGCTACTCTACCTCATGATCTGTTCTCTGACCTCTTCTATTGGAATTTCAATGCTCTTGGAGAAGTATATAACCAAGTTGAGGACCCACTATGTGTTAGACACCGTGGGAGATGAAAGGTGAAGAAAACATGATGCCTAAAAGGCTGCTTACACCCCAGTAGAGGTATGAGATATAGTCACAAGTGCCACTTAGAACTATAATAAGAGATAGAGAGCAATCAAAGTAGATGTTAGATGTGTATCCTAAAAACGCAAAGTCACATTTACCAACCCTGCTTTAGACTTTTCTTCTCTTATATGCCTTGAGAGTCACCTTTCCCATTTCCCCCCCCCCCCCTTATCTACAAGGTCCAGCCACAGAATATGTTAGTGCTGTGCACAATGCCTTTGATCCTTAAAGGGTTAAAAACATCATCACAGAGATTTGTTTTAATTATTATCTAGTTAAATGTGGCAACATTTCCCCCTCCTTCAGGGTATGACTTTCTATTTTCTTGGCATTATTTCATGATAATCATTATAAAAATAATAACAATGATAAATGTTTCGCCATTTTATAGTGACACTCATCTGATGATCTCTAAGCGTTTTGTAAACACTAATTAAAATCTTGTAATATGCCTGGGAGGGAGGAAGGTATTATAGTCATCAGCATATAAGTGGTTAAAGTGAAAGTGGAGAGCTTATATAACTTGTCTCAGACCTGAGTCCTCACAAATTGTAAGTAATTTGGTTTCTTACGCCAAGTGATCTATGAAAAGATTGCTAGTCAACTAGTCAACTAGCATTTATTAGGTGTACATTATGTGCCAGGTTCTGTAATAAACTCTAGAGAGTCAAAGCAAAGGAAGAAAATACTGGCTTCTCACCTTACTCCAGACATTGCAGTCTTCTTGGTTGACCTCTCCTTGTCTCCTTCCTTGGTGTAGACATTAACCAAGTCTCTGTACTTGACTTTTTGCTTCTTCTCACTGCCCTCTCTCCCTGGACAAACTCATTAAATAGTCATGATTTTAATTATCACCTCTATGCACATGATTCTTAGATTTACATTTCAAACTCACCTAAATTGTCCAATTCCACACTTCCAACTAGCAGCTGGACATGGCAAACAAGCTGTCCAACCAGAACCTCAAACCCACCAGGTTCAAAATTGAAATTGCCTCTCCACAAACCAGGAGAGTCTTTTCACTTTCTCTATTTGTTTTTTGGAATCATACATTCCCAACAATTCAAATCTAAAATCTTAGAGTCAAATGTTTAAATGATTTTATAGTTAGAAAGGACCTACCTGAGAGGTTCAAACCTACCATTTTACACATGAGGTAATTGAGACCTTGACAAAGTAATAGAGCTAATTAATGACAGAGCTGGACTCCAGGCTTGGGTTTTCTACCCTAGATTGTTATAAAATCTTCCTCAGAGTTTCCTCTTCTTTGTTTTTTTTTGTTTGTTTGCTATTTTTTGCTTCTTTCCTCCCCTTCATCCAAATCTTATTTCCAGGTTAACAAGTCCTGTCAATATTATTGAATATTGTCCTTCCTTTCAACTCACATAGTCACCAATTTTGTTTATGCCCTCATGCCCCACCACCACATGTTATCTTTCCAGTTTTCTTACCCTTTCCTCCCCTCTGTGCATCCTAAAATCCTGCTACACTAGTATGTCTGCAGTTCCTTAAATAATACTTCATTTCTCATCTCTGTGTCTTTGCATGGGCTATCTCCCATGCCTAGAATTCTCTACCCCATCATCTCTACCTTTTTATTTTCCTGACTCCCTTCAAGGATCAGCTCCAGTCTCATCTTCAGCAGAACCCCTTTTAGATCATTTTCCCTCTACTATGTACAAATCTTGTCTCCCCTATTAGAATTTAAGCTCCTTGAGGTCAAGGATCCTTTTCTTTGTGTCCCTAATGCTTAGCACAGTTGCTTCTGACACATAGCAAGTACTTAATAAATGCTTCTTGACTGCCTTACTATAATATACTAACCTCCTTACTGGCCTTCCATCTCCAGTTTCCCTTTTCTAATGCATTCTCTGCATAGCTGTCAAAATAGTCTTCCTAAGACACAGATCTAACCATATTAGCCCCCCACTTAAAGGATCTTCAATAGCTGCTTATTACTTATAGGACAACACACAGACTCCTTAGTCATAGTACTTGTTCTGTGGCAGAATTCGTGTGTGTGTGTGTGTGTGTGTGTGTGTGTGTATACTATGCTCTCTTCAAACTGGACTACAATGTACTTCCCAATTCAGTTATATTCTCTCATTTCCCACAGAATTTTTTTTTTTAACATTCATAGCTCTTCATAACCTGGCTCCAATGCACCCTCCCAGGCTTATGACCCACCACTCCTTTTTTGTATACTCTGGTCTTTGATAGCCCTCCTCCCAGAGGAGGGGTATCACATCCCACCTCTGTGTTTTTGTACAGGCTGTGCCCCATGCCTGGAATGCACTCCCTTCTTACCTTTTCCATTTAGAATCCCTAGCTTCCTTCAAAACCCAGCTCAAGTACCATGCCCTACATGAAACCTCTCCAGATCCCCCAGTTACCAGTGCCTCCATCCTGAAATTAGCTTGTATTTACTTTACTATTTATTTTGTACACACTTATAGTAGTACCTGTTGTTTACCTTGATAGATAGTAAGTTCCTGGAAGACAGGATTGTTTCATTTTTGTTTTGCATTCTTAATATCTGGTAAATAGCAGGCACATTATAAATGTTGCATTGATAATGAACTGGTGTAGAGCTCTTCCTAAGACTGATTCTTGCTCCCTCCACATATTTGCTTGTTAAATCTTTCTCTTTCTTCAAAACTAGTTTAGTTGTTTCCTTCCCCATAAAATGTTCTCTGGTCTCTCCCTGTTCTCTGCCCTTCTTGCTCAAAATTATTTTCACCTCTTAAAATGTCTCCGAATCTTGCTTGGGTCTTTCATGAATTATGAGGGGTCTTTATCAGGAACGCTAGATTTGGAAGAAATAGACCTGGGGCCAGAATTCTACTTCTGCCATTTACTAACTGTGTGCCCTTGGGCAAGTCACAATCTCTTCACTCCTCAGTTTCCTGATCTATAAAACAATATGCTTGATTTGGATATTTTCTAAGGTCCTTTCAAACTGTAAATCCCATGGCTTTACCTCATTTTTATTTATGCATGTATTGCATACCTCCTATTAGATGATCCTTTCCTTGAGAGCAGGGCACATACTATTTTCAACCTTTTTATTTCATCTAGGTCAGGGGTGGGGAACCAGCAGCCTGGAGACCACAAGAAGCCCTCTAGGTCCTTTGACCGAATCCAAATTTCACAGAACAAATCCTTTTATTAAAGGAATTTGTTAAGTGAAGTTTGGATTTGGTGAAAGGGCCACACTTGAGGACCTAGAGGGTCCCATGTATCCTTGAGGCCACTGGTTTCCCACCCCTGACCTAGACAGTGCCTTGAAGCAAGGAGGTGCACAATATATAAGGGAAGTTAGGTGGAATAGTGGGTAGAGTATAGGGCCTGGAGTCAGGAAGACTCATCTTCCTGAGTTCAAATTCAGCCTTATTAGATGTGTCAGCCTGGGCAAGTCACTTAACCTTGTTTGCCTAAGTTTCTTCTGAAAAATGATCTGGAGAAGGAAATGGCAAGTCATTTCAGTATCTTTGCCAAGAAAACCCCAAATAGGGTCATGAAGAGTTAGACAGAAATAAAATGACTTAACAACACTTAATATATATTTGTTGAGTGAAAACGAACAGAGATTAGTAAAAGGAAAGAGTGATATTAAGTGAAAAAACTCTGTCCTGGCTATAAGGACATTTAGGTTCTAGGCTGGGCTCCGTGTGACTTTGAACGAGTCACCTTTCTTCTAAGGGTCCCATGGGGTTCCCTCATCTATTCAAAGAGGGGGTTGTACCTGATGGCCCCTTCTAGTTATAATAAAATTTTGAACAACATACAGTATTGCATCCAGATTTCCTTAAGAGTGCAGCTCATACTTGTCAGCCTAACTCCCTGCATTATTTATTTCTGGGCTAGTCCAACAGTCAGTGCTCTCCTTACGAGGAGCTGAAGCAGGCAATAAGCCTCCTTTCCTGTGATCCTGGAGGTGTCCATAAGGCTCCTATTCCATTGAAATTAATTCTCCCATCTGTTAGCTGAGGCTTGGAATTCCTAAAACCGAGTACAAAGACTTTCACTTCACAATTTGAGCTGGGCTGAGAATGAAAATTCCCTTAGGAAGCAAGAATGAACTTGAAGGCAACTTGCTTTAAAGGGAATCTCATTTGACTTGTTGACATGACATAGGTGAGGAGTTCTGGTTCTGTTATTCAATATCTGTGAGCCCTTGGATAAGTCACTTATCCAACCTCTCTGAACTTCAATTTCCTCAGATGTAAGAAAGAATGACAATTTTTCTCCCCCTTAACTGCAGGAGATTGTTTTGAGTAAAATACTTTGGAAACAGTAAAGTGCTATGGTAATGTGAGCTATTCTTGTGTTCCACTAATATATAAATAGAAAGGCAGCACAGCAGAGTGGATGGAGAGATGAGTCAAGCAGGCAGGCAACAGACATTTATTAAGTAATTATTACTGCTAGGCACTTTGCAAAGTGTTGGAGATACAAAGCCAGAACAGTCCCTGCCTTCAAGGGGCTCACATTCTAATAAGGGTTGTGTATGTAAAAACATAAAACAGCTATGTAAGTATAATGCATCTAGAGGGTAAATTGTAGGTAGTCTTGATGGGGGACGGGATCCCAATAGGTTCAGCAGGCATTCTCATCTTATCTAAGACAAGAAAACCTGCAATATAGTCTGGAAAGAATTCAAGGTCTCAGGCTTAAATGGAGTGAGAGTTGTCGAAGTTTATTATTACGCTTCCATGAGGGTAAGAGTCCTTTAGGGGACCTGCAAGTGAGAGGGGTACATGCTTTGACCTTTAAAGGGTAGGGCTGCCATTGTCAGGGCTGACCAGACTGGAGGGGCCTCAATGCATAGACAAAGGTCAGAGCTGACCAAGAGGAGCATGTGAATAGATAGTTTAGGTAAGATTTGGGCCAGGCCAAAGGAGACAAAAGGCAAGGATAAAGGAGGGTGTGGGCCAGGCCCAGAAGAAATGAAGAGATTAAGTAAGAACAAAGGGGTCACAGGGTGTTGCCTAGGTGGAGTGTGGGATAGGGAGAAGGGGCAGAGCTCAAGGATGGGAAAGGACAAATTGCAGTTACAACTTCACAGACTGGTTTTACAAGTTGGTTTCACAAATTGATCTAGACCCCAGATACCCCAACACCTACCCCATTTCCCTGTGGGAAATTCCTTACAATTCAAATTTGACTCTTGACTAGGGTCTCCCCAAAGGGAAAAGCAAAAAGTTAAGTAACATACAATATGAATCTGAAATGGGAAAGTTATTCCCTTTGTACAAAGAAACATTTAACACACCCAAACCCCAGAAGTACACATTCACAAAAAGACTTAAAACAGAATAAAATAACATAATTATAGCTATACTCTCCAAGGGGGTAGAAACTTAAAACTATCCAAACATAAAGTGTGTTGCAAAAAAAAGCTAAATAGGGCATTTCACAATTCACCTCAGCTCTGCACTGAACAAGTAATTCCCTTCATGTTCATGAAAAGAGTAGGCTCCCTTTCATGGAAAAGGCTCAAATAGTCTTGACATGGTATGCAGTCAGGAAGAAAAAAGAGATACTAAGGATGGATCAATCTCTCTTACGTATGCTTTAAATTTGGAAAATAAAAACTGGAACAATAATTCATTGTTGGTAGAATTGTGAACTGATCCAGCCATTTAGGAGGGCAATCTGGAATTATGGCCAAAGAATGATTAAACTGACTATGCTTTGACCTACAATGCCACTACTAGGTCTATTTCCAAAGATAATTAGAGAAAAAGGAAAAGAACCTATATGTCCTAAAATATGCATAGTAGCTCTCTTTATGGTGGCAAACAACTAGAAATTGTGGGGATGCCCTGATTCCCCTGTGGGGAATGGCTCAACAAGTTGTGGTATGTGATTGTGATGGAATACTTCTGTGCCATAAGAAATGCTGGGCTTGATGATCTTAGAAAAACATGGATAGACTTCCATAAAATAATGAAGAGTGAAATGAGAAGAACCAAGAGAATGTTGTATACAGCAATAGCAATATTTTTTTAAGAACAACTTTGAGCACATAAGTCATTTTGGCTATTATAAATACCAAAATTAACTACAAAAGACATATGAAATAAGATGGACCTATGGATGCTATCTGCATCCAGAGAAAGAATGGAGAAATAGAAGTATATATAATGATTTTATACACATACACATATTAGTGTCTAATGGTAGCCATTTCTAGGGTCTGGGAGGGTGAGGGAATAAAAAAAGAAACATACATGATAACTTTATTTTTTATTTAAAATTAATTACAAGTCATCATAATAGATTCGCAGTTTGATGTGTAATCATCTTTCTTATTATACTGTTATCTCAATGCTTGTTTTAGTCCACAAATTGAAAATAAAAACATTTAAAAGAAAAAAAATTAAAATAAATCAGTGGCCAATGAAGAGATTTCTTCATGATCCAAAGAGCTCAAGTCCTTCATCACTGAGTCACACGTAGCCACAGTTTTTGCATTCATCCTCTGTCACTAACTCTCATTTCTATGTTCTGTGTGTGTACTTTATTATTATTTTTTATATATGTTGATTGATGAGTTCCCTGGGCGTCCACACTGTTTTCTTTACACAGCCACACTTTTTTCTTCTCATAAGAATTGTTTCTCTCTGGGTCTTGAGAATTTCATTCTTGAAAACACCCCTTCCCTGCTGCATGAATTCCTCCTGTTAGTCTGATGCTGAGGTGCCCATATGCCAAGTCTTTCCTATGCCCCCTTAATGCTAGTGCCTTCCTTCTGAGACTGATGGGGTACCTGGGGTCTAGGTCAAACCAACTTGTAAAACAAGTCTGTGAAGTTGTAACTGCAATTTGTCTCTGACCTTTGTCTATGCCCCTCCAGTCTGGTCAGCCCTGACAATGGCAGCCCCACCCTTTAAAGGTAAAAGCATGTACCCCTCTCACTTGCAGGTCCCCTAAAGGACTCTTGCCCACTTCTCATGGAAGCCTAACAATAAACTTCTACAACTCTCACTCCAATTAAGCCTGAGACATTGAATTCTTTCCAGAGGATATTGCAGATTTTCTGGTCTTAGATAAGATCAGAATTCCTGCTGAACCTATTGGGATCCCGTACCCCATCATTTGGTGTATAAAAAACCAAAAAAAAATGAGGAAAATAAAAGCCTAACTCCCCTCATTAGATGCCAGGATCACCAAGGACTGAACAGGGCCCCTATTTGCATGGATAAAGCAGAGGAATTACTTCATGTAGCAGGAGCCTGCTTGACCCAGCAGTGGTCCTTATTTGTTATATATGGGGATTTCATCTAATTTCATAGGGGCTAATTCCAATCAACCACAAGCACTTAATCCTTTGAGACTTTCAAATGACTTCATTGCTCATATTAGTTGGTTTTCTTTCTTTTTGAATTAACCCATTTGTCTCATTACTGGAAGTATTTGGGACTGTCCTGGATATTGGTCGGGATCCATTGGAAGAAAGTGAAGCTTTCTATGTGTTTTGGGGATGTCCAAAAAGATTTTGCCCAAGCTTCTATCTATCTGAATGGCCCTTTGTATCAGCACGGGAACCTATGGTGAGACATTCATGAAGTGTCCTATATATTACACTGACCCAGAAGAATTTGCCCAGTTCTATGTTCCCCATTCCCTGTGGAGGAAAGCTCAGGTATTCTTTCAGTATTTCTTCTTCTTTTTTTTTAAGCAATTGAGGTTAACTTGGCCAAGTTTACACGGCCAGTTTGTGTGTGTGTGTGTGTGTGTGTGTGTGTGTGTGTGTGTGTGTGTGTGTTAAGTATCTGAGGCCGGAACTGATCCTGGGTCCTCCTGCCTCTGCAGCTGGTGCTCTTACTCACTGCACTCTTACTCACTGTGCCCCCTAGCCGCCCCTAAATTTTTTTTTTTTGCTTTTTGGAGGGCAATTGGGGTTAAGTGACTTGCCCAGGGTCACATGGCTAATTTTTGTGTTAAGTGTCCCAGGTCAAATTTGAACTCAGGTCCTCCTTACGCCAAAGCTGATGCTGTATTCACTGTGCCACTTAGGCACCCCTCTTTCAGCACTTCTTAAACTGTGGGTCATGACCCACATAGGATCAAGAGTAGAAAAAGTTTAAGAAGCCTTATTCTAGAGATCATTTGGGGCTAGAGTTTCCCTTTAAGAAGGAAAAGTTTTTTTTTTAATTTTTCATTTTTGTTAGTTGTTTTTTTTTATCTTTTCATTTTCCATTTTCTTTCTTCTTTTTCTCTAGTTGCATAGGTTGGGTGAAGGCCTGTATAAGTACTAAGCTGGCAATAACCTATGGAAACTTTCCCAAATCTCCTTTTTTTTTTGATTGTTGTTATATCTGCATAACTTTGTATTTGGAGATAATTGTGATCTCTAGGCTCATCCACTGTAGTTCACCTGGGCCTTCCCCAAACACTGTTAAATTTGAGGCTGTTAATGACTGCTGAATGGACTCCTAGGACTCTTTACATTGCATTTAGGAGACAATTAGGAATGAGGCCCTGCCGACCTTTGGAGACTCTTCAGTGCAACACGTTGGGGAAGGCATTTGAAGGGACAAAGCTCCCCATGGTCCCAGGGGCCTTTATAGAATTGAGGTTACAAACAAATGTGCCAAATGCACATTTGGTTTGCTGAGGACAGGAGATATTTACCCAGGGGAAGACTGTGATAGGGAATAAGCAGACTGCCTTGCTTGTAGCCACTCAGCTATGTGGGCTATTCAGTGCTTGGACCCTCTAGGAATCATGAAGATTCTGGAATATTTCCAGCAGGCCAGTGAAGAACTTGGGCACTTTGGGGATGATGAAGCAATCCCTTAATTGACCACTGAGCAAGAAGGGGCAATGAGTCAGAGGACCTTAAAAAAGAGAGTGACTCAAGCTTGTCTGACGCTTCACCCTTCCAAGTGGCATTGTGCAAGTCTGAGACTTCTGGTAAGGGGGGAAGAGGGGTGCCTACTCCCACAGGCCAGCTAAAGTATGGAGATTTCTTGGGCCTCTAACTATCTTTTCTTTGTCCTTATTCGTGTTACTGTAGGTGTTTGATTAAGAGACTAAAATGTCTGAGTTTGGAGGTGAACTTGTGAGTTTAAGCAATCCAGAGGTCCCAGGTCCTCAGCAGGAGCCACCTGCACCTTGAGAGGAGTCCAGGAATCTTAGCAAATGCTGCAAGGCTTCTTAGAGATGAGCCCCAGCCCTTGGTATGGATCCTTTCCAGAAGGCATGGGTCTGGGGTGAAATGTTTGGATATTTAACACTGAAATGAAATATAAAATGTCTATTCAGTAGTTCTATTAAACTCTTCACATTGTGATGTTTAAGTCCTTCCCACATAGCAAGTTATGAATTATAAGATACTGATTAGTCAAGTTAATGCATTCTGTGAATGTTTATGTTTAGTGTTTATTTTATAAGTAGGAAATACATAGCTATGCCATTTTTTATTCATGTTATACATTGAGTACCTTCCTATAGCTCCTGTTGAGGAGATCCCATACATGAGCTAAACTTAGTAGTTCAGTCATTTTTGGTCACGCATGACTTTTCACGATTCTATTTGGGGGTTTTATTGGCTGTTTGCCATTTCCTTCTCCAGCTCATTTTATAGATGAGGAAACTGAGGCAAACAGGATGAAATGACTTGCCCAGGGTCACACAGCTACTAAGTGTCTGAGGCCAGATGTGAACTCAGGAAGATGAGTCTTCTTGACTACAAGACCAGTGCTCTATCCACTGCACCTAGCTGCCCTAAGCTAAACTTAAACTTTAAGCAATCCCCCCCCCCCCCTTCCAGGCTCTGGAGTGGGAAAATAAAGAACTGAAGCATTTATATGGGTCCAAAGTTGAGAGGGACCCTTCAGTAATGGAAAGGGAGAGGGTGCAGTGACACAGCTCCCTGGGCCCAGCAGTGCTTACTTATTATTAGATAGAGAAAACATACTGGAGGCTTCCTTGAGATTTTGCATTTGTGATAAAAATGTGATTTATTCTGGTTTATTAGCTAGGGAAACACACTAGATGTCTGGGTCGGGTGAGATTTTCTTTTCTCCTGCTGCCCTGATTCTATCCTGGTCCGATGCAGTAAAGCCATATGGCAGCCTTTATCTTTGGGATTTCTTTCCCTTCTTTCCTGTAATAATTGTCTGGATCCGAAAAGCTTTTAAAATGCATTTGGGAGAAAGAGAAGAACCAGAATAATAACAGCAACAATATTCTGGAGCTACATGACCTTGCACAGGTCACTGCTCTTCCCTTTCTGATTATAGCCTACGTAAACGTACAGACCATGTTTTGTCTAAATATCGTGTCTTTTCCAGGGCAGAGTATTGTGTGTGTTGATTATGGTATCATAGAATAATACAAGTTAGTGTTAGAAGAGCTTTTAGAGAGCAGAATAATTGATTTACAACGAGAATGAAACAGAGAGGTCATCTGGTCCAACCCTGTCATTTTATAGATGGGGAAATTTCGGCTCAGGCAAGTTAAGTGATTTGGGAAAGATCACAAAGGCAGCATATGGCAGAGATAGAATTCAAATCCAGGCCCTTTAACTGCAATGATTACATCCTTTCCATTGTTCCATGTTCTTATCATAGGACCCAAATTTCTCTGCCTGTTGCTTCTTGTATAGCTGTGAACAAACCAATTAATGCCTCTGGGCCTCAGTTTTCTCATCTGTAAAGTGATGAGGTTGCACTAAATGACCCCCCAGGTCCCATTTTGTTTTCAATCAATAATATTCTTAGAGAAACGAGGATTGTTATTTGTGTTATTGATGTTGACATAGAAACTATTTTTTTTTTCAGAAAAAAACGTAATTTTTGAGGCGGTCTGAAAGAAAATGACTGTAATGGGATTTCATTTAACCTGCACCTTGTGAGAAAAATAATTTTTGAGTACAATTACATTTTGCTGAGGGCAAGAGAGAACACACAGAAAACTAGACCCGTGTACTTTGCCTAGATAAGGCTAATGGACTGATAAGTGACTCATCTGGCTTAATGTAAAGAAGTGTAAGGTAATGAGTTAGACAGTAAAAATTAATCATAGATGATGGCTGGGTGCTCAAGTCAGAAGGCTGACAAGATCAGAGGTGATTGAGAAGGATACCTTGAAAGCCACCTGCAAATGTTTGCCACTGATAAATTAGGCTGAAGGGATATCCCTGTAGGTGTTCAAGGGAACATGCTGCCTGAAGATTTTGGCCTACAAATCTTTATCTAAGCATTTCTTAGTATTGATTCATATTAGGAACATTAGGCTATGCAACAGACTTTGAATTTCTAGTGAATATACAGTGGGTTTTAAACTTTGAAGTAGAGACCCCAAGAAGGAAGTGTCTTATACCAGCTTTAATTGGGTTTATATCAGAATAAAAAAATAAGTTCAGTTTTGTTTAGTTCAACAAATTTTCTAAGCCCTTATTGTGTGCAGAGGGCTATGCTCCATGCATAGTGAAATACATTTTTTTTTTTTTAGATAAGACAGGTCCCTTCCTTCATGGAGCTTACTATTTAGTGTCAATTAATCAATCAAAAAGCATTTATTAAGCAATTCTTATTTGCCAGTTACTACACTAGGTGCTGAAGATACAAAGACAGAAATGCATCAGTCTCTGCCCTCAAGGAGCTAACGTTCTAAAGGAAGAGATACCAGTTGCACATATAAGTGCATGCAGTATAAGTAGAGACATCATGTGCACACATAAGTACATGCAATATAAGAAGAGATAACTTATTCATGTAACATGTAGATGCTAAATGAGAGAATAGGGCAGCTAGTTGGCATAGAATAGTGGGCAAGACCTGGAGTCAGGAAAACCAGAGTTCAAATCCAGCCTCAGACACTTATTAGCTGTGTAACCTTGGCAAGTCACTAAACCCTGTTTGCCTCAGTTTCCTCATTTGTAAAATGAGCTGGAGAAGAAAATGGCAAAGAACTCCAGTATCTCTGCCAAATGGGGTCTTGAAGAGTTGAACCAGACTGAAAACAATTGAACGATACCAAAAATGAGTGAATGGTAATTTGTGCAGGGTGGGGAGTGGGTGGAGGAGTGGGGAAGTGGAGGAGTGGGGGGGTGGTGGAGACTTTCATATGCAGTAAGATAGATTAAGAAAAGCTTTATGTTGATGGTGATGCTTGAACTGATATTTGAATGAAAGTAGGGATTCTAAAAAGTAGAGGTAAGGAGGGAGTGCATTTGAAGGATGGGGACCTAACTGTGTAAAGACATGGATAGAATGTGGTGCATCAGGACGGATGACCAAAACGTGCAATGTAATGTAACAAGCCACTAGAGGTGCAAAAAGTAGCTCTGAACAAGTTCTGAGAGAGGAGAGGGGAAATTCTGAGGAAGCCCTCTAGGAGAATCAGGCTGCCTGGAGGGCAGAGCATGTGAACCGAGAACTGGTAGTTTTGAAATGGTGTGGAGCAAGAAGAGAAGATGATGCTGTATTTTAGAGTTTAAAGAATGAATGCAAAGCAGACTTAGACATCATACCTCCCAAATCAATTTGCCCCTAAATTGCTTTGGCTAAGAAAAACTGAAGATGACAGCCCTGGACTCCTGAAGGCAGCCATGGCAGAGTGGGGAATGCATTGGTTGTGAAATCAGAAGACCCAACTCTGTCACTCACTGCTCTGTGGCTTTAGGAAAATCTCTGCATCTCTCTGAGACTCAGTCTCCTACTCTGTTAAATGAGAGAATTCTAGATTCATAGATTTCAATCCAGAAGAGATCTTGAGAGGCTATTGAAAACAATTTACCTAGGGGAGGCTAGGTGGCACAGTGAATAGAGTACCAACCCTGGAGTCAGAAGGACCCGAGTTCAAATCCATCCAGCTTCAGACACTTGACACACTTACTAGCTGTGTGACTTTGGGTAAGTCACTTAATGCCAATTGCCCTCTAAAAAAAAGCAAAAATAAAGAAAACAACCTCCCTCATTTTACAGATGAGGCAGTTGAAGTATAGAGAAAGTTAAGTGACTTGCCCAGGGTCACACAGCTAAGTGTCAGAAGTGGGATTTGAATCCAGGTCTTTATGACTCCAAGACCGGTGACCTGTTTTTTTTTCTTTATGACTCCAGACCATGTTGCCTTTCAAGGTTTGACTGCATGAGCACTAAGACAACTTTATATCTCATATTTATTTAGGTGGTAAAGTGGGTAGAGTCAGGAAGACCAGAGTTTAAATACTGCCTCAGACATTCACTAGCTGTATGACCTTGGACAAATCACTTAACCTCTCTGTGCCTCAGTTTACTCATCTATAAAATGTGAATAATATCTACCTACCTCACCAGATTGTGATGATTAAAGGAGATATTGTTATGATTATCTAACAATATGGAGTTATAGCTTTAAATTCAATTTGGTTGGACTATACCATATGTTTGTTCTTCAGGCTAACTGAAATATTCATTTAAATCAGTTGAAAAAGAAATGTGAAATTTGCTATGGAGAAGAAGGATTTTTTTAAGAAGTTTTTATTCTGCTCAAATCTGTAGGTAGAAACATATTTTTTTTTAAAAGTCAAGTCAAAGAAAGTTGGAACCAGAGGTATCATGTTACAGGGAAAATGTATGAACTCTGGCATCAGAAGGTATGGGTTCAGATGCCACCACTGATATTTTCTACTTGTGTGATCTTGAGCATGTCACTTGACCTCTGTTTGCCTCAATTTCCTCCCCTGTAAAATGAGGAGCTTGAACTCTGGGGCCTCAAGTCCCTTCTAGCCCTGGATCTTTGATCTTATGATACTCTTCATTCTGCCGAGGGCAAGAAAGGTTGTGGTGGGGAATGGGGGAGGGAGGCAAAGAAGAGTCAGTCCAGTCTACACTGTCAAGCTAAAGTGATGTTGCATATTGTCAAAGGCAGGGAGGGTACATATGATAAAATATGAGTTTATAAAATCGAGCCAGGTGTTAGGGACACAGTAGGCTCTCAAATACTTGCTGGTTGATAAAAGGGAAAAGTAAGCTAATGATAGAGGTCTGATTTGAAAATATTGCACAAGCTTTCATAGCCCTTATACGAGGCTTCAAGGGGTGGGAGGTCACCAGATCTCTGATCCCGTGGCACTTAAGATCTGTTATGATTTAGGGAGGCCTTAGTAAGATGACAGCTGCAATTTTTTTTTTCTCCAGTTAGTCTGGAACAAGGGAATACTGTATGTATTTTAAAGCACTTTGAAAGGTACAAAGAGATTTAATCATATAAGACTTTCTTATCCACATCCCCCCTTTTCTTGTTTTCTTCTCTCTGCTTACACAGCTACCAACTCTAATATGGACTCTCACTCCATCAATTGGTTTTCCTGTTTCCAATCTATCCTTTGGCACAGCTCCCAAAATAATCTTTGTAAAGCATTGGACCGACTGTGTCACTGCCCTGACGGAGAATCGTCATTTGTCTCCTTAATGTGTCTGGGATAAAATATAAATTCCTCAGCTCAGAAATTAAAAACAAAACAAGATATTTTACTGATTCCTGTTATCTTTATGTCAAAATCATTTCAGTACCCCTTTCTCCAAACTGATCTCTCCTTTGTGATAATAAAAACAATTAAACAAAAACATTCACTAGGATGACCACATCTGCCAATGCATACAATCTTCTTTGTTCCCTGCCTTTCTGCCTCGAGTGGGTTTGCATGATTCATTCTGATGTTCTTTGAAAGCTTTATTTTTTGTTTGTTTGGTTTCATTCGTTTGTCTGTATTTTTTTTTTTTACCAGGAGAGGAATTTCCTTTTCACGGTATCTTCATTTGCATGTAGTCCTTGTGTTTTATTGATTCTTCTTATTTTGCTTTGTAGCAGTTCATAAATCATCCCATGTTTTTATGAATTCCTCATATATACCAATTTTTACTGCAAAACAATATTCCATTACAGTAATAAGCCATCGGGTTTTTTTGGACATTATCCAATTTATGGGGCACCTATTTTGCTTCCAGGTCTTTGAGTTGCTGTGAACATTCTAGCATACGTTGGACCTTTGTTTTAGGCTTTAACTTCTTTGGGATATATGCCCAGTGGTGGAATCACTAGATCAAAGAATATGAACAGCTAAGTCACTTTTCTTGAATAATTCCAAATGGATTTTCAGAATAGTTTGACTGTTTTATAACTCTATCAAGAGAACATTACTATGTCTGTTCTTCCATACTATCTCCTTTTCCCCCAATACTGACCATTCTCATTTTCTGTCATCTTTGACAATTTGCTTGGTGTAGGGTAGAAATTGTAGTTAATTTAATTACATTTTTCTCACTAACAGTGAATTAGAGTATGGTTTTTTTTTTTTTTTGGAGGGGAGGCAAGGCAATAGGGGTAAAGTGAATTGTCCAAGACCACACAGATAGTAAGTGTCAAGTGTCTGAGGCCAGATTTGAACTCAAGATCCTCCTGACTCCAGGGCTGGTGCTCTATTCACTGTGGCACCCAGCTGTCCCTGGAGTATATTTTACTGTGGTCAACGTTTCCAATCTTTTGAAAACTATTTGTTCATGTTAACAGAGATAGCTGGGGGCCCATTGAATTAGAGCACTGGGTCTGAAGTAAAAAAGGTCTGATTTCAAATCCTCAGATGTTTATTGATTGTATGACCCTAGGGAAGTCGCTTAACCTCTGTTTGCCTCAGTTTCCTAAACTGTAAAAAAAGGAAATAGCATCTACCTTGCAGGATTGTTGTGAAGATCAGATGAGATAATATTTGTTGAAAGGCATTTAGCACAGTGCCTGGCATAGAATAGGTGCTCTATAAATACTTCCTTTCCCACTTATTCCCTTCTTTTTCCTTTCTGGCGTAATACTGAACCTGAGGGTCAGGTACCATCTTGCCCCTCCCCCAGGATTCCATGGTACAGGAGATTTAGGGTATCTAGGCCCCTCTGCAAATGGCTCCAGCTCCCACTAATGGCATTCTCCCAAGTACAAGGAGATAGTCCCTTGCACCCTAGTTCCATTTAACTAATCACAGGTTTGCTTTTATAAAGAAATATTTACTTCAACAGTGTTTTAGAAAATATAGAAGCAAAGTACTCCCCTTAATACACAAGGCTTAATCTCCCAACTCCACATCAATCTCTGTAGAAGGGATTAAGCTCATAGTTTGGCCCAGTTCCTATAGAACACAGTCCTCAGAACCAAGTCGCAAATCCCCCTTAGGTTAGGGTCTCTTGAATCCAGGATTCCCTGCCAGGCTGACTGACTTAAACATCCCTCTTTGAAATCTTGGCTCTAAGGTCACCATGGTTAGAATCTTGGTCACTTGGGGCTGCTGCTTTCACCTGGAACTGAAGACAAATGAAACCAAATAAGACAACACACCCCAGGCATAAGATTCAAAGGGAACTGGGAAGGAAAGGAAACCCTCCTTTCCCTTCATTAGTTCAGTGCCTGTCCCCATGCTGTGAGTCCATTGTGAGGTTCCCCCTGTAGATGGCAACAGGATAGAGAGAGAATAAAAAAGAGGCAGTTTTGGAACAGCTAAGTGGCACAATGAATAGAGCACTGGCCCTGAAGTCAGGAGGACCTGAGTTCAAACGTGACCTCAGACACTTCACACTTACTAGCCTTGTGACCTCGGACAAGTCATTTAGCCCCAATTGCCCTGCCTTTCCCCCTCCAAAAAGCAAAAAAAAAGAGGCAGTTTTTAAAGATACAATCTGTTCTGACTATGCAATCAAAGGAGGCTATTCCCACCTATGCAGTGGGGGCAATACAGAGAAGCAGATTGCTTCCATTTTAGGTAATCTGGGCTTTCTCCAAGGTCCCAAGGCCCCAAGGGGCTATTACATTCATATTCTTTGTCCATTTAACTATAGGAGAATGATGTGTTTTATATATATATATATATATATAGTTGTGTGTATAATTTATGTCAATGCCCAATATAGTTCAGATATTGGATTTTTATTGGTAATATTTATTTTTCATACTCTACCACTTCTCTTATAATTCTATTTCTATTCATTTTACTCACTTTTTAATATTCTTCACTGAAAATTGTCTCTTTTGTTTTTTCAAATATTCTTTCTTATTTCTTCAATTAAGAATTAACCTTCCACAGCTTTAGGTGTGGAAGGTACTTACTAATAGTCCTTTCTAATTTTTATTGGTGAGACCTTTTCTATGTAGATTACTCATCTACTTGGATCTTATTGTGGTAAAGGTATAAGGTATAAGTTGTTGACTTAAACCTCATTTCTGACAAATTGTTTTCTAATTTTCCTAGTAGGTCATTCCATAAAGGGAGTTCTCCCATTTTATGTTTTCTGGGTTATCAAGCATTGGGCTAGAGTTTTCACTTCTTTCTGTTTCTTATCTGTAGGTCTTATTTTTCTGTCTTTTTTTTTTAAACCAGCACCCAATGGTTTTGCTGATTCTTGCTTTATAAAATAATTTTATATCTGGTAATGCTGGTCTTCATTCATATCTTTTCTCATTATTTCCTTTGAGGGCCTAAATGTGTATTCTTCCAAATGAATCTTTTTTCTAATTCTATAAAATTAGCTCCTTCAGTAATTTGATCAGTAATAATAATACATTGGTAAATTTAGTAGTGTTGTCATTTTAAAATTAGAATAACACAGCCCAACTATGAGCATTGAATATTTCTCCAATTTTCGCAGTTTCCATTGATATCTCAAGGGGTAGCAATACTTTAACCCCAATTTTCTAGAGGAGCATCAATAGTTTATGAACCCCAGCCCTCTGGATGGGGCTAGGTGGGGATTTTTTGAATGTCACAATTATTGAATCTAGCCCTTTAGCAATAGATAAGGAGTTCATTCCAGTGCCAGCCTTTTTTTTTTTTTCCTTGCAAACATCCCCAAATACATGAGCTCTAGGATCTAGCTTTTTGGAGAGAGTAGGAGACTTCCTGGGTAGTGTCAGTCAGCCTCTTGTGGAGAGAAGGGGCTCCCTGAACTCAGCCTTTCAATGAAAAAAGAGGATCTGATATGTCGTCTACAGAGCTGGAGGAAAGCACGGGCCTCTAAGTCACTATATGGGGATCAAGAACCCTGGATTTTGTCTTCATTTACCTCTCTACTATTTACACAGTATAGGTCTGATGAAAAAGAGGTTGCTACTCCCTCTTTCCAAGGGAATATAAACCCTTCTATATACGGTTAGACACATATTTGGGTCTCTGGGATAAAAGAGGGACTCCCTGAATGCCTCTGCACAATTCTGCAGGGTGGTCCTCTGAGTTTGGAGAACTAGTGGACCATAGGCAAAGGTGGGCCTTATTAGTTAGTGCAAGAGAATAATTTTACCACTTAAAAAATGAACTATGAATTCTTTGTGTTTTCTATATATTCTAGGGGGTGGAAGAAATGTTGTTTCTGTACCCAATATATGCATTTTACCCTTGAATATTTGAACAGAATCTAGGAAACTTTTAAGTAACATTTGTGGAGTCCTAGACCTGAGCTGTATTTGAATTATATTCAGAGATCAAAAAAAATCTTGACCAAAGACTGAATAGAGACAAATTGAATCAATGAAACAGAGTGATTTAAGACCCAACTCCCCAAATTGAACTGATCTATGAAACCTGCAAGATGTAAACAAGATGACTACAAGAACACAGGTTTCAATACATTTCTTCAGCAACACATTTCCAATGAGGATTGAGGTACTTTTCTCTTAATGTCAGGCAAACCTTGGCAACTTGTACTACACATGAATGGGGATCCCACATGTAGAACTGAAGGGGTCGAGGGCATTCCCCAGACAAGGTCCTTTGTGCTTTGACAGCTGTAAGTTAATGGGGCAAGGATGCTTTGGTTTCTGTCAGAGCTCCCTTTTCTACTGAGGCCACTCACAGCTGCTAGATATGAAGCTGCCTTTTGTCACAGGGCTCAGTGACCTTAGCATAATGCAAGTGCTCAGAGTTCATCAGAAAGCCACTTACTGAAGGCATGGTTGAAAGGCCTAACAATCTAGGACATATTTGAGGGAAGGGGATCGTTTTTCAGTCAGATGTCTTTTCTACTGTGTCTCATCCAGAAGACAGTCAGCCATCAGGTGCAAAAGAAGGAGGGAGAAAGCTACCATATGGATTGTTCTGATGAAACATAAATGAACTAATGTTATGGGAGGAAAGAGCAATAAAGAGGGAACGGAGCTAAGAATATTAGAATGTTAGAGCTAAACATGAAAACAGTATCACAAAACACTAACTATTATATCTGGAAAGAAGGAGCCTTACAATTATAGAATCATAGGATTGGATATGTTACTCCTCAGGTATAAAAGCTTCAATGGCTCCCTATTGCCTAGGGGATAATGTAGAAACTTTTTAGCCTGATGTTTCAAAACCTATATAATTGAGCTCTTATTATCTTTCTAGATAAAATAATTCCTTTCACAAACTCTAAAGTATAGCCAAATTATATTACTCTCTGTTCCCTCTTCTTGTCCTGACCTCTCCTTCCTCCCATGCATTTGAGCAGGCCATTCACCAAGTCTTGACAACTATTCATCTTTGTTTTGTCTTTTGAAATCTTTCTCTTAAAGGTCCATCTCAGTTGTCTAATTCTTACCTGTCATGTAGCCTACAAAGCTAGAAGAGAGCAAGGGACTTTAAGACACTATATATGGAACAGGAACCCTGGGTTTTGTCTTCATTTACCATTACGTTATTCAGACAGTATTGGTCTGGTGGGAAAAGGGCTGATGCTTCATGGCATGCTGTCCCCCACCCCAAGAAAATATTAATCCGCCTGTTAATCCTATAAGGCTTGACACATCATTCTCAACCTGGCTCAAGTTATCCTGGAGCCCTCTGTTTGGATTTCTCTTTATCTCTATCTTATTCTATTTTTTTATTATCCATGTTTATGCACCTGCCATATTCTCTTAGGATATTTAAAATTCCTCAAGTGAAGAAAATGCATTATTTTTTATTGTTTTATCTCCAGTAGGCAGCCTGGTCCTTGTTGAAGGCCTTGGATAGATCATTTAGGGGCTTAAAAATGTCCTGTTGGATTCCATTGAATAAGAACCATGACACGTGAGAGAATTGCAAGAGAACACAGAATTTTCATGCTGAAAACAGACCTGTGGATGATCTAGGAAAGAAGGATAAAGGCACTCATAAAGCATCTGTTGTGTGCCAGGCACTGTGGTAAGCAGTGCTTTACAAATATTATCTCATTCCATCCTCATAACAGCTGCGGGAGGTAGGTCCTTTAAGTGTCTACTTTTTAAGATGAAGAAATAGGAATCCACAGAACTAAGAGGGACCCCAAGTTTCAGTGCTAGAAGGAACTTCAGATACTAATCTAGTTAAACCCCCACATTTTACAGATAAGGAAACTGAGACCTAAAAAACCGAGGCTCTAAAAACTTGCTGAAGGACACATGAATAATAAACATCAGAATCAGTATTTTAACTTGTGTTCCTTGAATCCACATCCAGCTCTCTTTCCATTTCACCATATTAGGGCAGGGATGGTTCTTACCTACCTTTATTTCTTCCTTACCACTGAGCACATAGAAGATATTTAATGAATGTTTGTTGAATGAATAAACGAAGACTTCCTTGTATTCCATTATATTATTTCCCATTGTTATGTTATAGGTGGGGGGCATGGAATACACACTTTTCATTGCTTCCATCTTTATAGTTGTATTCAGTAACCAAGTTCAATTATTAAATTTGAGCCCTATTTTGCACCAATATACTCCTGTGCTGTGTTCTCAGGCCAAGTCATCTACCCAGACCATAAACCAGATGTGAGTCTGAATGTTTTTAGGACTTCATCTTGCCACTTGGTCTGGCATGCAGAAACATTCTCAGCCTGTAGACTTTGATGCCTCATGTTTGCATTCATAAAAATTATATGGAAAGTTATAAAAGAGTGATAAGACCTTCCAGTTTTACCACCAAGTGGAAAAATTGTCCACACAAAGAATTTATTACCATCTTGTAGCAATTTTGAAACTCTAACATCATTTTAACTGATTATGCATTAAAGAGTTTGAAAGAAACTCTAATCTAGAGTCCAGAGAAACAACTCAACTTCTGACTTTGAAATCTCTGGCCTGGAAGCTTTAAACTCTGTTGGTATTTGGTTGTTTTTCTCCCTTTTGTTCAATCAGATGAATCAGAGTTACAGGTAGAAAGGACTTTTGAGGCCATCTCATCCAACCTCCTTATTTTATATTTGAAACTAAGAACCAAGGAATTTAAATAACTTACCCTTTGTTACGCAAGTAGTAAAGATTTGATTCCAGGGTTTCTGACCCTAATCAGGCTTCTTTCCATCATGACATATATAATTGATAGTATACTACTATCATTCTGTGAAGGAATATATATATATATATATATATAAAGTTCCTTTTTGTTTTATTTTATTTTTCAAAAATTTAGGGAGTTATCATGATGCAATAGAAAGGACACCAGTTTGGGATTCAGGAGGCCTGAGTTTTCCTCCAGTAATATGCTATGTGATATTTGGCAAACATTTCAACTCTTTTCTCTTTTTCTAATTGTATCATGAAATCATTGGACAAAATGTTTGCTGAGATCCCTTCCAGGCCTAAAATTCTATGTTTCATGATTCTAAGCTTCCTTCCAGCTCTGACATGCTATGAATCCATGATCCCCTTTTAAAATAAAATTTTATTGATATCCTTTGTTTTTATATCATCTACATTTCATGTGGTATCTTTCTACCCCCATCCAAAAAGAGAGATATCTCCAGCTGCAAAGAATGAAAAAGAAGAGAATGATAATTCAGCAAAAGGAATCAATAGAACAACAACAAAAAATCTGAAACTATATGGGGTGTTATCCACCCATAGTTCCCCACTTCTGCAATGAAAAAATGGGTGAGTGACTTCTCATAATTCTTTTTTGTAGTCTAGTTTGATTATTATATTTTCATAGCACTGTTTCATTTTTATTATTATTGTTCTTCCCATTTACATTGCTGTAGTTACTGGGTATATTGTTTTCTTATGCTGTTTATTTTCCATTGCATCAATTAATATAAGCCTTCTTCTGCTTCTCTGTTTTTATCACATCAATCATTTCTTATAGCATAGTAATATTCCATTACATTCATGTATTACAATTTCATCTATCACCCAGTTGATGGACATCTGTATTGTTTCCATTTCTTTGCTAATATAACAAGTGGTGCTACAAATATTTTAGTGTATATGGGGCCTCTTTTTGCTTATCTGCTTTTCTTGGGGTATATGCCAAGCTGTAGATCTTCAGATATTGATATTTTACTCATTCTCTTCTCATAATTTCCAAATTGCTTTCTAAGGTAGTTAGACCTTTTCACAGTTCTTTCCCACCCCAAATGCATCAGTGTGCTCATATTTCCACAACTCTTGCAACACTATCTTTGCCAATTTGTTGGGTGTGAATTGAAACCTTAATGTTGCTAAGATTTGCATTTCTTTTTATTAGTGATTTGCACCTCTTTACAAATTTCTTCTGTAAGAAACTATTTATATCCTTTGTCCAAATCTATGGATTTTTTTACCCATATGAATTATTTTTACAAAGTAATAAAGGCTTTTTTTCCCTGACCAATAATAATTAGTTAGCAGTGTTTACCTGTTTATTCTATTTAAGCTTTCATTATGGAAATGTGTATGTTCAGATTAGCATATGTTTTCTTTGAAACTTCATGTAAACCTTGCTTAAAGTTTTCTTTCAATGGATAATCTTTCTAGCAGTCAGACCATAGGACTTCAGTGACACATAGGCTAGTATGAAATATGCCTCGTCCTATTACAAGTTTTCCACTAACGAGCCTTCAGCTAGATACTAGGTTATCTCAATACCCTGAGCTCACTAGAGAAGGAATTTAATTGCCTTTCAACCTTCTTTCCAACAATAGTTAGAAATATCTCAGCCAGCAATAATAGTGAACAATCCAGTCACCCATGAGCTGGATGAGATAGCCTTTTGGCTTCCAGGCAGAATAAAATTTGGTTATTATAGTAGTTCCAGAGCATCCTAAATATAGGAGTAGTAATCTGTCTATTAGAAGCTATTCTTTATCCACTTAATGAGGCTTAATCACTGAAGAAATAAAATAATTCCGGGAGGTGGGGGGTGCGAGTCAAGATGGCAGAGTAGAAACAGGACTTCCACAGGGCTCTGGCTTCCACCTCCTCCAATTCATGTAAAAGGTGACTCTGAACAAACTTTGGAGCTATGGATCAGAATTATCAACCCATAGATGCTAAGGACAAAGTGAGAGGTCAGTGCAGTGTGCACTTTGGGATCCTGTAGTTTGGGAGTGCAGTCGGCCTTTGCCCCTGGGGCAAGAAGTGGCTGAGGCACGGCAGCTATGTTGCTACAGTCACATGGCTGCTTCAGCTCCTGGCCTGCAGATTGTATGCAAACCAAGCAACCAGTCTTAGGGGTAATCACTCTTGCTTTAACCTGCTTGGATCTGTATTGCAGTCTAGGGTGGAGTTCCTGGGGTATGTGACCAGCTTGCCAGAACATGTGGAGGTTTCAGAGAAGGCACTCAACTAATAACTCCAACAGTTGAGAAAACCCCAGCAATTTGGGACAAAACTCCCCTATCTGGTAGCAGAGTCCTACTGTGGCAAAAAGCTCAAAAGTCAGGTAATTGAGTGGCAACATGAGCAGGCAAAGTAAGCAAAGCAAGCAGAGCAATCCAATTTTACACTCTTATATTGGGGACAAAAAGGTTAAAAGCATGGAACAGGAGGAAGACAGTGAAGTTAGAACTCCTGTACCAAAAGCTTCTAAGAAAAATATGAGCTGGTTACAGGCCATTGAGAACCTTAAGAAGGATTTTGAAAACCAAATTAGAGAAGTGGAGGAAAAATTGGGAAGAGAAATGAGAATGATGCAAGAAAATTATGAAACGAGTGTCAACAACCTGACTGAAGAAAATAACACCTTAAAAAATAGACTAATTCAGATGGCAAAAGAGGCTCAAAAAGGCAATGAGGAGAAGAATTCCTTAAAAAGTCTAATTTGCCAGATGGAAAAAGAATCTCGAAAGCTCACTGAAGAGAATCACTCCTTCAAAATTAGATTGGAGGAGATGGAAGCTAGTGACTTTATGAGAAATCAAGATGCTATTAAGCAGATCCAAACAAATGAAAAAAATAGAAGGCAATGTGAAATATCTCATTGGGAAAACCACTGACCTGGAAAATAGATCCAGGAGAGATAATTTAAAAATTATTGGACTACCTGAAAGCCATGATCAAAAAAAGAACCTAGAGATCATCCTTCGAGAAATTCTCTAGGAAAATTGCCCTTGTGTTTTAGAACCAGAGGGCAAAATAGAGGTTCAAAGAATCCACTGATCACCTCCTGAAAAAGATCCCAAAAAGAAAATTCCTAGGAATATTATAGCCAGGTTCCAGAGTTCCCAAATCAAGGAGAAAATATTACAAGCAGCCAGGAAGAAACAATTTCTTTTTTATATACATAAATATATTTGAATATTTTATTTTAAAACGTTCAATTCCAGATTCATTCCCTTCCTTCCCCATCACCCACCCCTACTGGGAAGACAAGCAGTACAGTATAGGTTGTACATGTGTGGCTAATGCAAAACAACAACATAGTAGATATATTGTAAAAGACTGACTACACTTCCCTCCCTCCCATCCCACCTCCCACCTGCTCCACTCTCCATCCTGTTCCCTTCCCTTTTCAAAAGTGGGTGCTTCCAACTTCCCTCCCCCCCAGCTTGCCCTCTCTTCCATCATCCCTCCTCTAATCCCCTTCCTCCCCTATTCTCCTGGAGGGTGAAATACCCTATTTAGTGTGCATTTCACTCCCTCCTCAAGCCAGATTCAATGGGAATAAGGTTGACCCATTCCCTTTTGCCTTCCTATTCTTCCCCTCCATTGTAACCATTTTCCCTTGCCTCTTCTGTATGAGATAGTTTACCCCAATCTGTCTCTCCCCATCTCCTCTCATTATATTCCTCTCACCTCTTAATTTCACCTTTTAAGTATCATCCCTTCCTGTTAAATTGGTCCTGTGCCCTCTATCTATGTCTACCTGTAAACAGATATACACACTTCACATATGTATTCATATGCCCATATACCCTCATATATAGACATACACATAAACACACACACACACATTAGAAATATATATATTTCTAATCCCTTCAACTACTGAGAAAAGTTTCATAAGTTACAATTATTGTTTTTCCATGTAGGAATGTTAATAGTTCAACTTTGATAAGTTCCTTATGATTTCTTTTCCCTGTTTACCTTCTCATGCTTCTCTTGCTTCTTGCATCTGTATGTCAAATTTTCTACTCAACTCTGGTTTTTTAAGCAAGAATACTTGAAAGTCCTCTATTCCACTGAAAGACCATATTTTCCCCTGAAACATGATACTCAGTTTTGCTGGGTAGGTGACTCTTGGTTTTAATCCCAGCTCCCTTGACCTCTGAAATATAACATTCCAAGCCCTTCGTTCGCTCACTGTAGAAGCTGCCAGATCCTGGGTTTTCCTGATTGTGTTTCCACAATATTCAAATTGTTTTTCCTGGCTGCTTGTAATATTCTCTCCTTAATCTGGGAATTCCAGAACCTGGCTATAATATTCCTAGGAGTTTTCTTTTTGGGATCTTCAGGAGGTGATTGGTGGATTCTTTCAACCTCTATTTTGCCCTCCAGTTCTAAAACATCAGGGCAGTTTTCTTTGAGAATTTCCTGGAGGATGCTTTCTAGGTTCTTACTTTGGTCATGGCTTTCAGTTAGTCCAATAATTTTTTAAATTATCTCTCCTGGATCTATTTTCCAGGTCAGTGGTTTTTCCCATGAGATATTTCATATTGTCTTCTATTCTTTCATTTGTTTGGATCTGTTTAACAGCATCTTGATTTCTCATAAAGTCATTAGCTGCCATTTGCTCCAATCTAATTCTGAAGCAATGATTCTCCTCATTGAGCTTTTGAGATTCTTTTTCCATCTGGCAATTTCGACTTTTTAAGACATTCTTCTCCTCATTGCCTTTTTGAGCCTCCTTTGCCATTTGAGTCAGTCTGTTTTTTAAGGTATTATTTTCCTCAGTCAGGCTGTTGACTCTCATTTCATAATTTTCTTGCAGTGTTCTCATTTCTCTTCCCAATTTTTCCTCCACTTCTCTTATCTGCTTCTTAAGGTCCTCTATGGCCTGTAACCAGCTCGTATTTTCCTTTGAAGCTTTTGGTGCAGGAGTTCTGACTTCACTGTTTTCCTCCTCTTCCATGCCTTGCTCCTTCTTGTCCCCAAAATAGGAGTGTAATGTTGGAATCTTGTGTCTGCTTTTTTTCTTTTGCTTTCTCATTTTGTCACTCTTTTACTTGACCCTTGGGCTTTTTGCCACAGTAGGACTCTGCCACCAGACGGGAGCTTTCATCCCAAATGCTGGGGTTTTCTCAGATGCTGGAGGTATTAGATGGTGCCCTCTCTGCAGTCTCCACATGCTCTGGTAAGCTGGACACATACCCCTGCACCTCCACCCTAGACTGCAATCCAGATCCAAGAAGGTTAAAGCAAGAGTGATTACCCCTCAGACTGGTGCTTGGTTCCCCTACACTCTGCAGGCCAGGAGCTGAAGCCATCATGTGGCACTGGCTGGCTTTGCTGGCATCTCAGTGGCTTCTCGCCCCGGGGGTAAAAGCCATGCACTCCCTCTTACTGGGTCCCAAAGTCCAGACTGCACTGGCCTCTCACCTTGTCCTTTGTATCTATGTGTTGATAAATCTGGAAACTGCCACAGCTGCTGCTGTTCTAGAGTCCCTCTGGCTGTGGCTGGTTAGGCCCGCCTTGGGGCTAAAGCCTCGGCGTGGTGCTGGGCTCGGCTCCCAGAGCTCTGCGCTGGATTCCTGCCACCCTGCCGGGCTGTCCTCAGTGGGACATGGATTGTCCCTTTTTACATGGATTGGGGAAGGTAGAAGCCGGAGCGGTGGGGAGGTCATACTTCTACTCTGCCATCTTGGCTCCACCCTGAAACAATTTTAATATTATGGAAACACAATCAGGATAACTTAGGATCTGGTAGCTTCCACACTGAGGGATCGAAGGGCTTGGTATACAATATTCCACAGGTTTAAGGAGCGAGGATTAAAACCAAGAATCACCTACCCAGCAAAACTGAGTATCATGTTTCAGGGGAAAATATGGTCATTCACTGGAATAGAGGATTTTCAAGCATTCTTAATGAAAAAAACAGAGTTGAATAGAAAATTTGACATTCAGATACAAGAAACAAGAGATGCATGAGAAGGTAAACAGGGAAAAGAAATCATAAGGAACATATTAAAGTTGAACTACTTACATCACTACATTGAAAAACTATAATTGTAATTTATGAAACTATTCTCAGTATGAGAATAGTTGAAGTGAATATATATGTGTGTATATACATATACATATATACACATATGTATTTCTATATAGGAGGATATATGGTCATATGAATACATATGTCAATGTGTGTATATATGTGTACAGGTATACATAGATAGAGGGCACAGGACCAATTTAATAGGAAGGGATGATACTTAAAAGGTGAAAGAAAGAGGTGAGAAAGGAATATAATGAGAGGAGATGCAGAGAGACAGAATGTAAACAGGGGTAAACTGTCTCATAGCAGAAGTAAGGAAAAATGGTTACAATGGAGGGGAAGAACAGGAAGGCAAAAGGGAATGGGTCAACCTTATTCTCATTGAATTTGGCCTAGGGAGGGAATAACATACACACTAAATAGGGTATCTCACCCTACAGGAGAGTAGAGGGGAAAGGGATGTCTCAGAGGGGGGGATGATGGGAGGGAGGGCAGGTTAGGTGGGAGGGAAGTTGGAATCACCCACTTTTGAAAAGGGACAGGATCAAAGTAGAGAATAGAACTGGGGGGTGGGATAGGAGGGAGGGAAATACAATCGGTCTTTTACACTATATCCACTATAGAAATGTTTTGTGTAGCTACACATGTACAACCTATACTAAATTGCTTATCTTCCCAGTAAGGGTGAGTGACAGGGGAAGAAGAGAATGAATCCAGAATTCAAACTTTTAAAATCAAATATAAAAAAAAATACACACACACACACACATATATACTATTAATATTATTTTACATGTAACTGGGAAATAAGATATACAGGCACTGGGGCATAGAGATCCATCATGCCATACTGGAAAGTTGGAGGGGTATGGTAGAAGATATGGGAGAGAGCAGATTGGAGGAGGGGATATCCAGTAGGATCACTATTTTGGGGTGGTGGACAGAGGAAAAATGAGGAGAAAATTTGTAACTAAAAATCTTACATAAATGAATGATGTAAAGTAGAAGTTAATAAAGCATTTGATTAAAAAAAGAGAAATGAAACAATTCACAAATGGAAAATCAAAAGGAAATCACAAAAGGAAATCAAGTTGCACTTCTGCCTGCGGGTGACATGTGTTCTGATTCAGTTAGAATTCTTCTTCATTGTGTTCAAGCATGAAAATGATTGTAAATAATGTACAACTGTATGTTGCTGGAGGTTAAAAATTGTTTTCTTAATATAACAGAATGTTGTGGGAAGCAAAGAGATGGAGGCTAAAATATGGCAAAGCCTCTATGATATATAGTGGAATCCCTAAAGTACCTTTGAAAATGTGTTGGAACTGCTGATCATTGTTTAGGCAGAGACTTTGGGGACAACGGAAGTCACATGGTGTGAAATGAGGAGGGACTTAGAATTAGAAGACTTAGTCTGACCTTCCAATTAAGATGGTGACATAGAGAAGCACAGCTCTCCTTGTACTAGACATCTGTTAGAAAATGGACCACTAATAAAGACCTCTGCAATGACTAAGAAAAAAGTTCCCTAATCTAATGTGGAACTGGACAAAAGCCGTGGTTGGAAGAGGTCAAAGACCGGTAGAAGCATCAAACCAGAAGAGCCAGAGTCAAACCATATAAACATGGAAGGATTTTATGTTTGTATAAAAAAATGACATTAAAGAAGTTGCATTGCTGTCTTTTTTTGTTGCTGTATCCCAAGGTTTATGGGGACTTTCCACATTATTTGCATCTGAACCCTTCTATGTTGCCTCTTCCTTTTACATTCTTAAAAGCAAAGTCCATCTTTGACATAAAAAAATAGATAAAAGCAGTACTTTAGCCATCCATTACACATTTTAACCTGGTTCTTAAAGGTCTGAAAAATTCCTCCTTTTTTAAAATAAATTAATTAATTTATTTTAAATTTTCAACACACTTCCTTAAGTTTTAAATTTTCTCTGCCGACCTCCCTTCACCCCTCCCCAAGACAGCATGCAATCCAATATAGGCTCTACCTATACATTCTTATTAAACATTTTTTCACATTAGTCATGTTGTATAGGAGAATTAGAACAAATGGTAGGAACCATGAGAAAGAAAAACAAATCAAAACAAAAAAAGGGAGCAAAGAGTATGCTTCGATCTGCCTTCAGACTCCATATTTCTTTCTCTGGATGTGGATGAAATTTTCTAGCATGAGTCTTTTGGAGTTGGTTTAGGTCCTTGCATTGCTAAGAAGAGCAAAGTCTATCAAAGTCTGCCATTGTACAATGTGGCTGTTACTGTGTACAATGTTCTTCTAGTTCTGCTCACTTCACTCATCATCAGTTCATATAAGTCTTTACAGGTTTTTCTGAAATTCACCTGCTCATCATTTCTTATATCACAATAGTACTCCATTACATTCATATACCACGGCTTGTTCAGCTATTTCACAATTGATGGGCATCCCCTCAATTTCCAGTTCTTGGCCACCAAAAAAAGAGCAGCTATAGATATTTTTGTATAAGAGCATCCTTTTCTCATTTTTATGACCTCTTTGAAATACAGTCTAGAAGTGATATTGTTGAGTCAAAGGATACATACATTTTTATAGCCCTTTGGGCATAGTTGCAAAATGCTCTCCAGAATGGTTGGATCAGTTCACAATTCTACCAACAATGCATTGTCTTCCAATTTTCCCACATCTTCTCCAGCATTTATAATTTTCCTATCTTGTCATATGAGCAATCTGATAGGTGTGATGTGATGTCTAAGAGTGGTTTTGATTTGTATTTCTCTAATCAATAGTGATAAAGTTCCTCATTTTAGTGCTTTGATGATTGTTGGTACTCTTAATTTTTTTTTTTACCAATTTCTTTTGTTTTTAACTCTAAGTTTTTCTTTGTATTCTTTCTGTTCAGATTTCCAGAGACAAAGAACATATTCTAAAAGAATATATAATGAAGAATATATTCCAAAAGAAAAAAATAAAAAGAGAAAGAAGAGAAAAAAATCAGGAAAATCTTTCAATACATTAAAAAAAATCTGAAAATATATGCTATGTTCTTCATCTCTGCACCTCCTACCTCTTCAAAGAAATGGGAAGAAGTATCTTCTTAGAGCTTTCCCTTTTCTTTGTAATTCTGAAGCTTTCACATTTCATTGTTTTGTAGTTTTTGTGATAAGACTAACTATTTTACTAACACAACTTTTTTCCTCAACCTACAATATGGGAAGGCCCAAGTTCATCTTTCTTCCCTAAAATTTAGGGATTAGATCCCTCTAGAAGGTGACAAAGCTGTTCTTGGGACTTGAATGACCTTAGCTTCCCTAATGCATCTTTTTGATCTGAAAGGACATAAAAAGTCTCAGCCACATGGAGTCTGGGCTTCTCAGACCTTTTGGGTCACATGAGTTGTCATATCCTGGTGACCCGCAGATCAGACTTATTTCTGTGAGTATAAAAGAAGCTGAAGATATGTCACTGTTTCCTTTTTTGCATATACTTACTATTTTAGAGCAATATAAATGGCCTTTGTCAACTGTTTAAATTGAACTGTAACTAAGGAAGTGTTGATGTTAAAGCTACCTTGGACAATTCTTTCCATTTACATTGTTGTGGTCCAGGGGTGGGAATCTGTTGCCTTGAGGCCACATAATGGCCCTCTAGGTCCTCAAGTATGTCTCTTTGACTGAATTCTGTGAAGTTTGAAGGACTGCACTTGAGGACCTAGAAGATCACAGGTTCCCCACCCTTGTATCATTCTGTATATTGTTTGCTTTGTTCCACTGCGCATCACATCATATATCTCTGTATTCATCATATTGGTAATTTTTTTTAGCACAGTAATGTTTCATTGCCTTAATCTACCATAATTTTTTTTATCCATTTATCAATAGATGGGTGGACATCTAGGTGGTGCACTGGACAAAGTGCTGAGGCAGGAAGATAGATCTTCCAGACTTCAAATCTGACCTCAAACACTTCCTACCTGTGTGATCCTGGGCAAGTCACTTAACCCTGTCTGCCTCAGTTCCTTATCTGTAGAAAGAAGTGGCAAATCAGTCTAGTATGTTTGCCAAGAAGACACCAAATGGGATCATGAAGAGTTGGACACGACTAAAGACAACTGAACAATAGTAACAATTGGTGGAATCTAATTTGCTTCCTGTTCTTTGTTACTGCCAAAAAAAATGCTGCTACAATTTTTTTTTTTGGTGATTATAGGGACTTCCTTTTCTATCAATGACCTCCTTGTAGTATATACCTACCAGTGGAATCTTTGAAGCAAAACAGTATGGACGTTTTTGTCACCTTGTTTGCGTTATTCTAAATGTCTTTCCAAATGGTTGCACTGATTTAGAGCTCCATTAACAAGGCACTAATGTGCGTATCTTCCTACCATCCCTCCTACATTGGCTATTCCCAGATTTTTTCATTTTCGTGAATTTGTTGGGTGTGAAGTGAAACTGCAGAATTGTTATGACTTGAATTTCTCTTACAATTCTCTTACTTGAAATTCTCTTACTATTGATTTGGAGTATTCTCTCATATGATTGTAAATAGTTTACAAATCTCATTTTGAGAACTATTTGTTCATATCCTTCTCTTTTTTAAAGATACTGGAGCAGTTCACCATTTCCTTCTCCAGATTATTTTCCAGAGGAGGAAACTGAGGCAAACAGTGTTAATCGACTTGCCCAGGATCAGACAACTAGTAAGTATCTGAGATTAAATTTGAATTCAGATCTTCCTGACCCCAGGCCAAGCACTTTATCCATGGCATCGTGTAACTGTCCACAAAATCTTATACTTGGGTACAAAACCGTATCCTTACATCCATGGGTGAAGCATGTCCACATAGCAATTCATCTGAAAAAGATATGGGGATTTCACTGGCTCAGTGTGAATCAGAAGTATAATCTCATAGCTAAAAAAAAAAAAAAACCTAATCAAAATTTTCTTTTTTAAAAAATTTATCTCCTTTTAGTTTACAAAATTCAGTTCCACAAGTTTTTGAGTTCCACATTTTCTCCCTCTCCCTCTCCTGTCCCTTCCCCTCTATGTCAGCATGTCATCTGATAGAGCTTCTACATATATCTTCACATTAAATATTAGTCAAGCTGGAAAGAATTCTAATCAAGGGAATGAACAACAAGGAAGAAGAAACAAAACAAAATGAAAAAGAGAGAGCAAGTAGAGCTACCAGACAGATTTCTAATGTCACACATAGATGAGTGTTGGTCAAGGAAGAGCACTTTGGTCCAGAAAGTTACAGCAACGGTGAATGGGATCCTAGGGTCTAGTTTGATACACCTCTTTTAAGAACAGTGGTGGAGTTGATTTGATTATGGTTTCTGGTTGTAGAACTAGATACAGGAGTACATATATGAGAAGGTGGGGAGGTAGTGTAGCACTAATGCAATATTCACAGTGCCAACAGCGACTGCCAATACACTGCCATAGTTCTCAATCACAAAATATAACAGACTCTATATAAGACAGAAGCAAAACATTTATTCAGACACCAGAAAACCAAATCTCAAAACCAGAAAACAGAATAATACATCATAGTAGCAAAGAAGTTAATACACCATAACACCACAGAGAACCACACCATACTTTAGCTTTCCCACAAACCAAGTCTCATAATCCTAGCTGTATGCTTGCCTGCCATCCTCTCTCTCCCACTGTTTGGCTGCTCTGAGTCCCAGCTTCCTGTGGGCTCTGTTCCACCCTTCAGCAAACTCCACCCACCACAGTCTCCATGTGATTGCATTCAGCCTATTAGGGGACAGGAAAAATCTTAGAAGCAGGGAAGATCTTCAAATTCCTATTACAGGGAGTTTATGAAGCACCTACTATGTGCCAGGCACTGTGCTAAGCACTTTACACATATTATCTCATTTGATCCTCATTGTGAAAAAGGTGAAATGAGGCTGTGGAAGAGTAGGCCATGGCAAAAGAAATCAGTGGTGGGTCATGCAGACATAGAGGAGTTGTGTGCTTTCACAAAAGTTTGTATAAAAGATCTAAGTGTTTTAACTGAACACCAACTTGATGTGAGTCGACAGTGTGCAAAACTCACTCAAAAAAAAAAAACTAACAAAAATATATCAGAATAGTTTTCCTATGTTCTGCCTTGGTCTGACCATACCACCTGGAATATCATATTCAGTCCTGGGCATCAGATTTTAGGAAGGACATTCATAAACTTTCTTTTTCTAATGTCTTTATTTCTGTTGACATCACCATCCTTGCAGTCACTCAGATTTACGACTTTGGAGTCATCTTCAAGTTGTCCTTCCCTGTATCACATATCCAACAGGTAGCTAAATCTTGTCAAGTTTCCCTCCAGAATGACTCAGTAGTATTAATTTTGACCCTAGAATCACAGATTTAGAGCTAGAGGGAGCTTTAGGGGTCATCTAGTTTATAGATGATCAACCCATCACATTTATAGATAATTTACTCAAAGTCACATGGAACTATGATTCAAGCCCTCTTATATTCATTACCTCCTCTTCACTGGTGTAGCCATCACCTTAGTTCAAGATCTCATCCCTTTTCACTAGAACTAGTACAATAGCTGATGAATTGTTCTTCCTACCTGTAATCTCTTTTCTCTATGATTGGTCTTCCATACAGATGCCAAATTAACATCCATTTAAATATATATATCAGCATATCAGATTCATTTTTAAAATATAAATCATTATCTTTCTTGCAGAAACTGACCCAATTTTTGCCAGTGGCATTGCCATACTTCTACTCTCCCAGATTCAAAGCTTGGAATTATTCATGATTCATCATTCTCCTTCACTCCTCATTGGATAGTGAATGGCCAAATCTTGCCATTTTTATGCCTGAATCATCTTTCCAGTGTATTTGCTGCTCAGTACTCAAATAGTTACCATCTTAGGTTATGTACTTATCACTTCTAACCTGGACTAGTACAATGACCATCTAATAGATTTCCCTGCCTAAAATCAGCCAATTTCATTGAATCCTCTACAGAGCTACAAGACAGATTTTCCACAAGTACGAGTTTGGCCATGTCACTACCCTACTCAGAAAACTCCTTAGTCTCTCTATTACTTTTAGATTAATATATAAACTCTCCTGCGTACCTTTTAAAGCCCTTCCCAACATAACACAAATCCCTAGTTTCATTATTCACTACTCCACTTTCTATACTGTCCTTGTTATTTGAAAAGGGGAAGACAGCATATAAAGGTGAATTAAAAAGATGGGGGTGGGGGAGAATTATGGGCATAACATAATGGTATGGGATAACCTGGAAGTGGCATCAGGCTTGGTTCTAGAGAAGATGAGGTAAAAGCAAAAATTCCAGAGCCTGGTGTCCCCATGGGAGAGGGATAGGCATGGTGACTAGAATGCAAATAGCATCATCTGGAAATGACTTGGGGGTGCATGATGGGTCACCTTGACAAGTCACTTAATTTCTTTGCTTTGGTTTACTCACCTATTAAATGAGGGTGTTGGACTAGATGACCTCTCAGATCTCTGCCAAATTGGTATGTATGATTCTAGCATCTCCCTTAGCCTTGCATATGGCACTTTGCATAGAGTACAGGTTTAATAAACATTTTCTGGAATCAAAGAGCCATGGTCCTTTTTAGCTTTGACACGAGCTGAGAGTTTTGATTTATAAAAATGGTGCTGAATTAAAAATATAATGCATAATATTTATTTACCATTTTATATTTAGTTTCTCATTTTATCCTCACAAAAGGCTTGTGAGGCCCTGGGTATTATTATCTTTATTTGATAGATGAGGAAAATGAGACTGAGAGAGGTAGAGTTACTTGCCCACAGTTGGACAGCTTGGTAATTATCTGAGGTGGGATTTGGACCAACTTTCTTAACTTAAGTTCAATGTTCTTCCTAATTATAGCATGCTGACTATTCCTTGCTGTACAAATCCTTGGCCTGGGACTTTGATCCTTAATGAAAGTAGATACGGACTGTTTGTCCCTCTACTGCAGTTCATCTTGGTATTTGCTGATGTCAATATTTGTCAGTCATAGATTCATTTTAACCTGCATCCCACAAGCGTCATAGATGACTATGAGACTGAAACAGAACTCAATTACATTTTTATCATCATAATGAAATATAGAATTCAAATCACACTTTGAAAAGATGAGATAATTAAAAAGAAATAAACTGATAATGTCTTAGCATGAGATGGAAGATAGGCTTACATGTTGAGAGTTCAGTCTTTAAGCTGAGGAACTTCCAGACAAAATAAATTCCTTTAAACAGGGGTAGAAGATCCTAACATTACTACTGCTGGGTAGTGAGAAGAGCCACTAGATTGTTGCTCTAGAAGGGGCCTAGATTAGACATTAGATGACCTAGGTTTGCATTATGGTCCTGATATTTGCTGCTTATGTGTCTTTGGTAGGTGGTGGACCTCGGAGATAGTCTCTCTTCACACTGAAAGGAGTTGGACAAAGCCCTCCATTCCCAGCTTTAGTGGTAAAGAATACCTAAATTGCTAGAAAAGAGCCAAGTGTCCCTTTCCCATAGTGCAATGCAAAGGTGAAAGTGAGAAGGGCTTCCCAGGCAGGAGCAGCCATGTGGAAAATGGGGTTTCTAGGGTATGGTAGGGCTATGAGGGATGTGAGCCAGGAACAAGACAAAGGTAGGTGGGGCTACTGGCAAATGACTAAGAATACCTGAGGCTTGTTGGGAGCTTCAGTGATCTGGTTGTATCCCCAGAATAATGCAGAGTTCTAAGACAGAGTCATGGATGCAATACATGTTGGGCAAATGGATCTTAGAAGAATGGAATAAACCAAGGCTCTAGATGGAAACAGGTGAGTGGACTTAACCAGACACGTCCTTATACTGAGACCCTCACCTCCTCTTAGCCTACTTTAAGTTCACTTTTTGCCATTCCGAATTTGTTGTTTGCTTTCCTATTTTTAGAGATGATGATGACATGCCCTCTGTGGGAGGAAGAAAGGTAATTATACTTGGGGGCTAGGGTTACAAGGATACAACTATGTACTTCAACAAAACTGTTCTCTATGTTCTGTACCTTATTAGCTTGAATTTTGCAGAAGGAATGAATAGCTCCATGGTAGAGCTAAAAACACATAAAATCAGGTAGGGACTAAGCTATTGAGACCACAAAATACTGAATCTGGTCCATGTAAGTTCACCGGTTACAGAAAATCATTTAACTTCTCTGCACATCAGTATAGTCATCTGTAAAATGGGGAAAAGAATACCTGGAAGAAACTTTATTTGTACCTGAAGTCAATCAGAAGACTTCAGAGCCATGACTTATTTATTAAGAGTCTGACCTCAGGTAAATTATTTCTAAATCTGTTTCCTCATCTGTGAAATGGGGTGGCATGTTTGCGTTAACTGTTACCTAGCGTTACTACGAGGGTAGTACTTGAGAGTAAAATAGTAAAATATGATATAAATGTGAAATTTTAGTGTGTAGAATCTTAGACACACAAAATTTTGAGTTGAAAAATAGTTTAGAGGGCATTTGGTCTAATTATCATTTCAATTATGAATGTTCTCCTGGGATAAGTGGTCATCTAATGCCTACTTGAAGAGCTCCAGAGATGAGGAACTCAGTATTGTGGTTGAGGTGATAAGAGGGCTGCACTCAGTGTCAAAGAGACTTGAGTTCTTACATGTCTTGTTTTACAAAACTTCCTTTTGCACATGGATTCACATAGAGTAGGTGGATTGCTCTCCCTCATTTTCTTGCTCTTTAGTGGGCTAGCCCCCATGTCTGGACAAGAGTTTTGCCTTATTTTAAAGCTTGTTAAAATCCTTATCTTTCCTTTAAGGTTCAGCTCAGATGGAGCTTCTTTTGAGAATAACCCATCTGCCTCAAATTATCCCACAGCACTTTGCCTGGATCTTTCCCACGCCCCTATCTAATCCTCTCTATAGAGCTTATAGCCAGTCGGAAGTGCTGAATTAGAATGAAAGGGAAAATGATGGTGATCTTAGGATATATGATGGAACAGGAGAGGAAAGTTGAGCATAGAGATTGTATACATACATTATATATACACTGTAGAATTTGGAAGACCATAGTATGAAAGGTTCAGAAAAAAGGATAGGAAGGTTTGCGTGGTCCAAATTCCATGGAGGAATTCAGCATGAGAAAGACTGTAAGCTCTCAAGAATAAAATTCTGAAGACTCAACGAAAAACATTTCTGATTAGGAGGAAAGGACAAAGTTGTCTAAAGTGACTAATGATTATTATGAGGAATTGTTCAGTCGATAAACAATAAACATGGAAAAAACATATGGATAGATGGTGGAAGAAATGAAGGGTGGGAAGTGGAGGACAAGGCATGGTACTGAACCAATAATGAGAGAAAAGCTAAAATTCAGAAAAATTAGAGACTGATAAAGAATGCTAAGAACACCTTAAAAGTGCTTTTATATTAAATCTATACTGGGGAACATGGAGGGTCAAAGAAAGAATCAGACTGTAGCTTAGGATGGATGGGGCAATTTTAATATATAAGAAAGAAGTACTATTGGAATTTTATCTTGCTTATGTTTTATCTCCTTAGGAGAATGGACTTTGGACTAGAAAAGACAAAAAAAATGGCAAATGGAGAATTAAACCCTATATAAGTAGAAAATGAGTAAGAGAGCACATAACCATCTGAGGAGTTGATGTAAAAGCCCCAGATAAACTGTATTTCACAGAAAGAGTGAATACTGAGAGAGCTGGAGGATATGATCTTTGACTAGTAATCTTTCAAAGATTGTGAAGAAATGAAAAAAAAAATACTATAATCCTTTTCTTGTTTTTGTTCAGCCATTTTCAATTGCATTTGATTCTTCATGACTCCATTTGGAGTTTTCTTGGTCAAGATAATGGAACAGTTTGCCATTTCCTTCTCCAGCTTATTTTACAGATAAGGAAACTGAGGCAAACAGGGTTAAATGACTTGTCTAGGATCACACAGCTAATAAGTGTCTGAGGCCATATTTTGAACTCAGGAAAATTAGTCTTCCTGATTTTAGGTCTGCCATTCTATACACTATGCCACCAATGTGATCAAAAGAAGGAAGCACATATGCCACTTAAAATGGCTTTTTTGTTTTTTCCTGTCCCCGCCCCCCCAGACTGGGCCTCAAATGTCACTGCTTGGCTCCCTTCACGGTCAGGTTCCCACCACTGAAGCTCTGAGAGCCCAGAAGGGAGGGTATAAATGCCCTCACTATAGTCCTGGAGAATGACAAAATACAGTTTTTCAAAAAAAGGAGAGAATGAATTCTTCAATCTGTAGACCAACTAAATGGATTTAGATGCCTAACAAAATTGTAGAATGTATTATAGAAGGGATATTTAATGAACTTCTCATAAGGGGAATGGTGCTCACCATGAGTTGGTATAGCTTCATCAAGCAAAGGATTGCCACACTAACCTGACTCTCTTTTTTTCATAGTTATTCAACTCAGAAATCAGGGTTTACCATTAATTTAATTTATCTAGATTTGAGCAAAATGTTTTTTTGAAAATATAGAGACTTGGGATGGATGATGGTATAATTTGGTGAATTAAGAGCTGGTGACTTGGAGCAGCTAGGAGGTACAGTGAATAGAGCACTGGACCTGGAGTCAGGAGGACCTGAGTTCAAATCCAGCCTCAGACACTTAACACTCACTAGCCATGTGACCTTGGGCAAGTCACTTAACCCTAATTGCCCTCCATAAAAGCAAAAAAAAAGTCAGTCGCACAAGTCTAAACTGGTTATGACATGTCTAAGAAATAGTTTATCTGGACAAAAAAATCTAAAACTTTTAGTGAATTACAGGTTCAGTGTGAATCAATGGTGTGATATGGCAACCAAAAAATTCTGTGATAATCTTAGATTACTTTGAGTGAAGCATAGTTACCAGGACTAATTAGGTGTTAGCCCCTCTGTACTCTGCCCTAGTCATACCATATCTGGAATATTGTGTTCATTCTATATTCCACATTTTAGGAAGGATTTTGATAAATAGCATACAGAAAAAGGTGACCAGCGTGATGAAGTGCCTCAAGACATCAGCAATGCATTGGAGTCAGTTCAGATTGACTCCTGTGAATATTTACACCATGGAGATAAACAAATGCTACAAATCACAGCTTCATTTTGGTTGCTGTTGTTCTTGTAAAGAAATGTTAATAATCCCAATTAAACTTAAAAATATGTTACACATCTCTCCTCCCGTCCCCCAAAGGCTGGTTGTTAAATATTTACCAGCAGGCCCCTGTACTACATGAAGATTTTTAGCAGGCTTTGGGAGTGTTTAACATGGAGACTTAATGACAGTGTGAGAGCTGCCTTCAAGTATTAGAAGGCCTTTCAAGTATTTGAAGAAGGATTAGATTTTTCTGTATGACCCTAGGAGCAGGAACTAAGAGAGCTGAGAGACTGATGGAAGGATAAAAAAAAAGTGGCAAATGAAACAACTTCCTAACAATTAGATACGTGCAGGAATGAGAGGGACCAATCTCAGAAGGTCAGGGATTCCTCCTCACTGCTAACTTCATGCCAAAGCTGGATGAACAACTGTTGAATATGTAGTAGAGGAAAATTCTTGTCCAGGTATGTGCTGGGCTTGAAGTTGACTGGGTGATTCTGTGAAGACACAAAGAAAATTGACTTAGTTTATCTGCATCTCATGACTCCAATTCATCAAAGTTAACTAGAAGCTCTCTTGTGATGCTCTAAGTTACCTGGAGTTTCATCTTTCCATTGATCATTTTTGTTTCCAGTCCAGAGATCATTTTCCTGGATGATGTTACATGAATACAGAAATACAGAATAAAGTTATTTGTAAGGTCCAGGAGACTTGGAGGTCAAGTATCTTGAACCCAATGAAGGAAACTACGTGTTCTTACTCTTTTCATACAATTATGGAGTCTAAGATTTGTAAGGGATCCCAGGTACTATACTTGTCAAGTCATACATGAGCAAGAATCCCTTCTACAAATGACACGATCAGAAGTCATCCAGCCTCACTTACCTTAAGTTTTGTCTTCCTGTTATGATTGGTCCAATATTCAGTAGGGTCCCACCACATCTACTAACTACATGGGAAAGGCTCAATTTTCCCTAAAAAGAGGCAAAATTGAGATTTGATTGGTAAAGTTCAAGCTGTGCCTCCCTTCGTGTTGCTTCCTGGAAGCCATTAACTTTATTGTCATGACTTTCTGGTTAAATAAAGGCACATAAAGACCCACCCAATGAGTTCGGAGCCCTTCAGATTTGGCAAATGTCTATGCTGACTATACTTGTTTTTATAAGTTCTACTCATATGATAGTTCTTTCTGTATTGGAGTTACATAAACTTCCTTTTGTTACCTGTTCAATGACCTAAGAATGACTCATTTTATCCTCAAAGCAAATGTGAATAAAAATGATACTTGGCCTGAGTCAGGCCTACCTCTAACACCTATTAACCATTTTTTTTGTTCTATCCATCCTAGTTTGAAGAACATTCTTTGTTAAAACAAGAAAGAATGAAAGAAAGAAAAAATAAAGGAAGGAAGGAAGGAAGGAAGGAAGGAAGGAAGGAAGGAAGGAAGGAAGGAAGGAAGGAAGGAAGGAAGGAAGAAAAATAAATCAGGCATTATTTCCAGTCTGTTTACATTTTCTGTTATTGTCCACCTCCCCTTATTCTGTTCCCTTCCCACCCCATTAAGCAATAATTCTATCAAATGGTGTGCTAGTTAATGTTTAACAACAGACTCTCTGGGGGAAAAATGCACAACATACTTTTAAGTTTAATCATGGAGATTAATAACACATATTAACATTTTCTTTGTCCTAGACAATCAATGAAACAATAGCTCAGGTCCTGATTTGTGACCTTTGCTAATTTCTGAGTTATCAATGTTTAGACTAAGTCTATTCAAGATGATTTGAACATACATTTCCTTCCCATAGTAAAACCCCAAACCAAACCAAAGCACCTTATAAACATTGCTATTATTAATAGTATTTTTATTGCTTATATTTCCCTTAGCACCCATAATGCTTTGTATATAGAAGGAGATCAGTAAATGCCTATTGTTTGCTTTCTTTATTGAGTTCTGTATATGCTGAAAAATCAATCAATGTTGTTGGACTAACTGCTTTTTATGCCTGCAGACTGACTTACAAGAGCATGGTAAGACTTCTTCAGAAACCTTACCTCCTAAGAAAGTTGGGAAAAAAAACTTATTCATTCAGGGTGAAATTGGAGAACAAAATCAGCAACAAAATCAGGGAAACAATGAAGAATTTGGAATTTCAGGAGCCACTCCAACTCAAGATGGGAGGGAAGTCAAGAGGTCTTTACTCCTACAGGTAAGAAGGCCCAGGGAGATTCTGATTTAGCTGCTGTGTAATCTCAGATCTGCATAATCTTGAACAAGGTTAAGCCTTACTTTCATCATCTGTAAAATGGGGTCTACTAGCTGCCATCACTTCTTCATCAAATAAAGCAGACTTGACTCACAGGTAGATAGATAGATAGATAGATAGATAGATAGATAGATAGATAGATAGATAGATAAGATAGATAGATAGATAGATATGTACATATATACCTCATTCATAGATAACGTGCTTTACTTTATTCCAGGCACTGAGTTATGCAATGAAAATATAACTACAAGGGAGGTCATGCCCTCAAAGAGCTTCCACTTTAATAGGGAAAGACAATAAACAAAGAGGAACTGGAAATGGTTGAGTATGGTGTGGAGATGGCTAGGAAGCAGTATGAAGGATTAGTTCTGGGCAAGATGAAATTAAATCTCACATCTCAGAGCCCAGTGTCTCAAGGGCAGAGTCCAAGGTTCTAGTTGGGGGCAGAGGAGGATAATGACTGTGTACAGGTAGCATGGTGTATAGATGTCCATCTAGGAAGTGGTGCGAAGACATGGTATCTGTCAAGTGGAGGCCAAAGCTCACCAATAAAAGTTCGATGACCTAGGGGTGAGTACAAGACCGTGTCAGTGAGAGGAGGGCCGGGAGATGAGAATGATGCCTAGTGTACAGGCTGCATGGTATTGGAGATATCTAGGAAGTGAGAATAAAAAGACACATTTTATTTCTGAGCAGTTTCTCTATTGTAATATAAATGTGTCCATTATTGTTGTTGTCATTTTTGAAATTTGTTCTCAGCATCACAAAGTCCATGTTTGCAAAGTTTTTCCCCCTGCATGTAGCATGGGAGTATCTTTGAAGGGAGACAGAACAGGTATCTCCAACATTTTCTCCCCTCACCTTTCTCCAAGGGAGATTTTAATTTCTGCCTGGAGGAGAAGCAGGAAGTTGGGGACATAGTCCTCTCTTCCCTTGGAGAAAGGGAGTATGAGGCTAGAATTATATTTATCTGCTCCTTAAATATTATTAATCTATATTAATCTGATCATATTCAAACTAACTCCTGATGATGATTTTATTGTTGGTGGAGGAAAGAAAGACTTTGGGTTCTATATCCAAGGCCCTATCCCTTTCATTCCACATACCAATTCCACAATAAATATGCCTAGCACATAACCAAGAAAATCCATTTATCCAAATTAGTAGTGAAACAGAAATCAGAGAAGGTATACACAAGAGAATATATACTAGATAATGCAGAGTGAAGGAGTTCTCCCATTGGGAGTGAGGTAATTCATCTTAACCAAGGGAGTGAATCTCAGACCTTACCCAAGGGAAAGTTTCCCTAATTCTTTAGTGTAGCAAACTAGGAATAGGGACATGATGGAGACTATCTGTCACTCCCATATCTTCTCATAGTCTGTTCCTTCAGCAGCTTGAAGTGGAGTTGGTCTCCAATCATCTTTCCTCTCAGAGCTGGAAGCCAGAAGTGCCCAAAGCGTCTGCAGAACCTGGAGCAACTCTATGATTTGACAAAAATTGAGTTCTCTCTCCTGCTCTCAACCACTTTGCCCCCACCCTTCACACAGGGCAGCATACTCAGCTCTACAAATCAAAAGAGAGTCTTATACCAATAGACTATAAAACTGAGGTTATATTAGTATTTTCTGTGCCACATTATAAATTTATGCAGAGTTAGAACAGTTTTTTTTTTTAATTTCACATAATGCCCAAGACCATGACATTCACAGATCCAGGCTTAAGACATACTTTTGTAATTCAGTTCTTGTAAACATACTGTCATAAGTATTAGATTTTGAGTTAGGAGACTTGAATTCAAATGCCTACTGTCCCACTTATTAGATGAATGCCTATGGACAAATCAGTCCATCTAGTTAAGCTTTAGTTTTCACATCTGCAAAATGGGCATAATGGTATTTGTCACACTTATTCAGAATATAGTGTCTTTGTAAATTTTAAAGCTTTTTAGAGATTTTCTTTTTTAAAGATTTTAGAAATTTTCTCTAGTCTTACTTTCCATGTGTATAAAATAGTATTGATGATAATACTTGTATCACCTACCTCACAGGATCATTGCTAAGAAAGCCCTTGATAAACCTTAAAGTGTTAAAGACACCTTAATTGCTATTGTTATCAATGCCTAAGGTAGAGTTACTCTTTCTGGTTCTGGAGGGCAGGAATAGGTGGAAGAGACAAGGGAGGTAAATGTATCTCACTTTAAGGGAACAAATCCTGAAATTAAAAAGTGCCCAACAACGAATGGGGCTCCCTTATTTCCCATCCCTGGAGGTATTGAGGCAGAAAGTGAATGATCACTTGTGAGGGGAGTGATCGCAAAACTTGTTTTTTCAGGTGAGGTTTGAAGTAGATAATCTCTAAGGCCCCTTCCAGCTAGGAGAGACTCTGAGTCTATGAGTTCATAATGTTTGTTTATTTTACATTGTTTTCCATTTAATCCACTAAATGGAAAGGGTAGTTATCACCATGTTCCTGACGTCATGGGGCCATAATTACACATCAGTCTGTGGACTCTTTGCCTTGAACTACAGGCACATGTTCCTGGCAGTAACATTTCTGGTGTAATCATGCATATACTCTGTGTTCCTCTGGCCAGGATGAAGCTGTAGGAGCTAATGTATTCTGAGTCAGACCAACTGCCGCTCATGAAGGGAAAAAAAAAGACTTGCTTGAGTAACCGTAATAATTGGAAAATTATTTTGATAGCCTGAAACAATCTAATATATTACAGAATTTTATTAAAATAATATCAAATCAAATTAACTGCTATTCCATAATGAATTAGGTAACAAGGTAGGCAGATATTAATCGGCCTTGGCTCCCAGGCAGGGGAGCCAGGAATTTATTAGTTCTCTCGGCTTGTGTGAGGGTGAGGACAGAAATCAGTATCACAGACTGTGAGGGAAGCCCCTGAGACAAGGGAGCTTTTCCTTTTTTTTTCTCTCTCCCACTTTTACTTTATAATCCATCATTAAACACTTGTATTTCTTTTATGTTGGGTCTTATGAAATTTTTAATTTTTTAATTGCTTTGTGATTTAGTAATGAGGACTTTTTATTTTGCCC
>NW_027186446.1:4438354-4443305 GCF_028583685.1 Petaurus breviceps papuanus | reverse complement strand
CTATTACATGCTGGATAATTACCAGGTGGAGAGATTACCATGCAGACTGGACGTTTCCTTTAATAAGGGACTGGTGATCCTAGGTGACAGACAGGCTGAATGTCCAGGGCCCTGGGGCAACCAAAGGTGGGGGATGGGGTGGGCAGGAAGGAGACTTGCAAATTACCTGATGAATTGGTAATCATAGGGAATATCAATTCAGATAATTCAGTCCAAAATGGATTTTTCTTTCCCTTTTTTCCTTTTCTTTTTTTCTTCTCTTATTTTTGCACCCAAATGATCATGGAATCAGAGAATATTAAACTTAGAAGGAAGATCATTCTTTGTCCAAGTTACATAATTACAGTAAGACAATAAAACACATACTGACTGTATACCTGCCCTTGGGAAGCTCTGTGATGGGTGCTGGAGAAGATACAAAGTCCGGATAATATGATATTCCTTCCCTGAAAGAGTTTAGGATCCAGCAGAAAAGCTTTCCTATCCTACTTCAAGGTTCACAGAAGACTTTTTTTTAGAGCAGCCTTTTTACCCTCATTTTTTCTTTTTGTTTAACTGTTTTTTGGTAGTGTCTGACTCTTTATGACCCTTTTGGGGGTTTTCTTGGCAGAGATACTTTAATTATCTGCCATTTCCTTATTTAGCTCATCTTACAAATGAGGAAACTGAGACAAACAGGATTAAATGACATTCCCAGGGTCAGACAGCTAGTAAGTGTCTGAGGCTGAATTTGAACTCAGGAAGATGAGTCTTCCTGACTCCAAGACCAACACTCTATCCACTGTGCCACATAGCGGCCCACAGATCATTTTACAGAGAAGAAACTGAGGCTCAGAGTGGTGGCTGTTGGTAGAGCCAAAGCGTGGCCCCAGGTATCCTGACTCTAGACCTAAGTAGGGCTCTTTCCACTATACCATATGCCTGTCAGTTATAATACTTGAAATTGGAACCTTTAAAATTTATGTAATCCATTTGCCTATTCTTGGCTATGTACTTGTGTAGCAGCAAGCACCCCAGTGTCCCCAGGGTGGCTGTCAACACAGATTCTTGGATCTGCTTTGTTAAAAGAAAACAACTCAAAATGGGTTTACAAGCTTACTTTAATCAATCAAATATGTATCGTTTACCTAGTTCAGGGGAAAAAGGTCAACACCCCGAACTTCAGAGTATACAGACAGAATTATCAAGACAGAGAAACAGATCAAGTAGACAGGTTTCCAAACTGCCCAACCATTACATCCATACCAAATCAACATCTGGGTTTTTCAAAGCCGGGGGACTCTCAACAACGGCTTCCAAGAGTCTCATCTGATCAAATCACAGAACACTTCTCAAAGTGAGCCCCAAAACAAAGCTACACATCAGGGCTTATATAGCTTTCTCCTGGCTCAGAGAATGTAACAACCTTATTGACTCACTGCCCAATCAAAAAGTATTTACTGAAAAACAAGCCTCCCACCCCAGGCTCCAGCTGCACTTTAACCTAGGGGCAGGGAAGATCTTAAAAATTTACATTCCCATTACAACTTGGCTTTCCAAAATCCTTGACAGCTGCCCTGATTGCCAATTGCCTTTTCCTTTCCATTTTCAAAAAATAGAAACTTGGGAATCTTTTATAATCTGTGATATGACAGAAGGAACACTAGCTTTGGTGTCAGAAGATCTGGGTTCAAATCCAGACTCTGTTATTAGCTGGGTGACTTTGGGTAACTTAAATTCTCTGGGCCTCAATTCGTTCATCAATAAAATGGAATTAATGCCACTTGCATGGAGGATGTTGTGAACTGCTGCATGAGTTATGAGATGTGAAAGTGCTTTGTACATTGTAAAGCATTATTAAATAGTGTCTATGTGACCAGAGCAAGTCATTCCATTGCTCTAGGCCTTCTTACCTTTATCATCTAAAGGAGGGATTTGGATTAAAAGAGCCATAAGGACTCACTTGGTAAATTCTGTGATCAAGTTATGAATGAACTTTAATATCTAAAAAAAAGAAGGTTTTTTTTCCTAGTTAAGTAATTGCTCACAATTGATTCCTTATTGATTAGCTTATTGATTTAATCTCACTTTGTTCAATTAGTGAATTCAGAAGTTTGTTTAGGAGACTAAATGTTGGAAAACCTAATGAGTTTGGGCTTCCCAAGGAAAAGAACTTTCAGTTTCCAGGGAAAAAGCTAAAGATTAAATATTTTCATATATGCTATTGCTACTTTTTCTTCTAAAGAGAGAAAAGTCACATGTTTCAAATTTTCTACCTTTATTGACAAGAATCTGTCAAATCTCTTTAACAAATGCTCTGATTTAAGGAAACAGCATCTGTTCACCTACAATATATCATTGCTAGGAACCATTCTGTCTTAGAAGAGGCCCTTGTGGAGAGGAAGGTGTGCCTAGTCTTGCTGAACAGCAGCATAAAGGTTAGGAAATAAAATGGTGTCTCAAATTACCTTTCCTCCTTCAAGGCTGCTGACATTTTGAAGAGCTTGGCCAAACTTTTATTTTTCTTCATTGTGTTAGGAAAGCCATTTATTTTTACATAGACTAGTCTGTTTTTTTTTTTTAAGAGGCAAGGAGGCTATCCTTTAGATTTAATTATTCTTGGGGATTAAGATTAGAATAATGGTCATTGCTTTCTGTCATTGTGAGGTAAAAAAGTATATTCAATGAATATCTGGAGTTCCTCAGACTGGACAGAATACCCTGTGTCTTGGGAAGAAGTAATTGGGTGTTGTCATCAAGGCTACTCCTTCCCTTTCCACATTTGCCTTTCAAGATCTGTGATTATATCTTTAAAAAAAAAACCTTTTTATTGTTAATTTAATTTATTTTTTAATTAAATTCTGTAGGGTCCATGAATGTTTTACTATGTTCTGATCACTAAACTGACCTGAGCTATGGATGGCCCTGAACAATTCGTATTAGTTATCAGGACTGGTTGACTTTATAGTTGACCTTTTGATTTAAATGGGATTAAAGTGAGGGAGTGTAAAACCAAGAGTGAGCAGCTTTCCAGAGGACTACTGCTGTGGATAGCTCTAAGGTTCTGTTTACATAGTGTAGTGAACTCTCTATTTATTCAGCAGTAAATTACAGCAAAATATTCACAGAAACCAAAGTACAGCATTCAGTGTTATAACATAACATCACTAAAGTGGTCACATAGTTTACACCAAAAGTGGCCACATGGTTTTAAAAAATATATATCATTCAGTAAGTCCCTAACTCAATCATCCTTGAGGATCAAGCCTCCTTAAGGGACACAAATTACAAAGGTCAAAGTTCTCCACCTCTAGGTCACATTTTATCATGATCTTCTCAGTCAGCATTAAGTACCCAAGGATATGTTTTTTTTTTTTTCATCTTGACTCGAGGCTGGCTCCCAAATTCCATGGTTCCTCTTCCATGGGTCCAGCTCCTGCCTGAATTTACCCAATCATCACCTGGATTCACAGGAAGGCAGCTCTCAGCTCATTGTCCAGCTCCTCATACAGCTCCTCATCCAATTACTTGTCCAGTTCCATATTGAAGTTCACAGTGTCCAGTCCACCTCAAGTCCTTCACAATTTCTGTTTCTGGGAAAACAAAGCTTAATAGAGCCACAATAACATTCATGCACGTTACTGGCACCATCATCAATTCACTATCTGCCTGTGAAATCAATACAGACCCCTCCATTAAAAGTCTGAGGACACAACACAAACCCACAAACAAAGTCTGAGAACTCAATGCAAATCCCCAGGACCTTTGAAGCCCTCCTCCATGACTTCTGTAAACAGACAAGAAAATCCTCTTTCAGAACTTCCAGTAAGGTCCCAGGGCTTCTGTACAAAGTATCACAAACAAAAATCAACACAGACAGAATAGACAGAGTGCCTGGCCACCACAAAGTTCCCCTTCTCAGTTCTGTTTTTTCCTATCTTGGGCTTCTCCTTATATATGGTCATTAGCTCCTCCCTGTTGCATCTGCAAGTTCCTCCCACTGTGGGTTTCACAAGTTCTGTTTCCTAACAAAGACTTGATATAATCATGACCAAGGCTTAAAAGAAACTTGAAAAACGTGCTAAATAATTAAATAGCTGAAACAAGGTGCTTAGTACTTCTTTGCTTGCCATTACAGGGAGTGAGAGATTTGAGTGATTGGATCAGCAGATACAAATTTCTGGTGCCCTGGGGTTTCCCTACTCCTGACAGTTCACATTGGGTCCTATCAATGAGACATAGAGGCACCTGTATTAAGCCTGTAGAAGAAAGTCAGGGCAGCCAGAAGTTGGAGATAAGGAGGGAGGTAATTCAAGACAGAGTCAGGAGATGAAGTGACCTGTTCAAGAGATAGCAAGGAGGACAGTGTCACTGGATTGCTGAGTATGTAGAAGGGAGTCAGGTATAAGAAGCCTGGGAATATAGGAAAGGGGCTAGTTTATGATGGACTTTAAAAGTTAAACAAAGCATTTTCTTTTCAATCTTGGACTAATAGATATCAGGTAGAATGATAAAAATGACATGTATCTTGTCCTGTTTTCATACGATTAAATTTTCTTCCACTACATCTCTATATTTTGAAAACTTTTCATCCCACATAGTTTGGAGATTATAAGTGTTTGATGCAGTGAGATAAGTTGAAAATATTGTCTTCATGAATTAGTGCTATACCCACCCAGTTAAAAGCTACAGTTCAATATGTAAAAATCCTACACTTCCAGTTCAATTAATTTGATGAATTTTCTTTTCTCTTTCTTCTTTCTTTCTTTCTTTCTTTCTTTCTTTCTTTCTTTCTTTCTTTCTTTCTTTCTTTCTTTCTTTCTTTCTTTCTTTCTTTCTTTCCTTCCTTCTTTCTTTCTTTCTTTCTTTCTTTCTTTCTTTCTTTCTTTCTTTCTTTCTTTCTTTCTTTCTTTCTTTCTTTCTTTCTTCCTTCCTTCCTTCCTTCCTTCCTTCCTTCCTTCCTTCCTTCCTT
>NW_027186446.1:4436578-4438344 GCF_028583685.1 Petaurus breviceps papuanus | reverse complement strand
CTTCCTTCCTTCCTTCCTTCCTTCCTTCCTTCCTTCCTTCCTTCCTTTCTTTCTTTCTTTCTTTTCATTCATTCATTCCATTCCATTCATTTATTCATTCATTCATTCCTTTTTGATATTAACTGCTTCATTGTCTGGGGGAAAGCCTCCTTTGGTTACATTTCAGTCAGTCAGTCAGTCAGTCAATTAACATGTATTAACTGCCTGCTATGTATAAATCCAGTAGTATTTACTTGTTATCCTACCTTACTATTGCTTTGTGTTTATTCTAAAACTATTTCCATATTTTTTCTTTTATTAATTAATTAAATTTTATTCATTATTCACTTCCACAAGATTCTGAGTTCCAAATTTTCTCCCCATTTCTTACCTCCTCCATCTCAAGGTGGTATAAATTCTGATTACCACTTCCTCCAATCTAACTTCCCTTCTATCATCCTTTTCCTCTTCCATTCTGTTTTTTTATAGGGCAAGATATATTTCTATTCCCCGTTGCCTGTATATCTTATTTTCTGATTGAATGTAAAAACAATTTTTTAACATTTGTTTTTAAAACTTTAAATTCTACATTCTCTCCCTTGCACCCTCCCCACCCACCCTCATTGAGAAGGCAAGCAATTCAATATAGATTATATATGGGTAGTCATGCAAAACACTTCCATAATAGTAATATTGTGAAAGACTAAATATATTTCCCTCTATCCTATCTTGTCCCCCATTTGTTCTATTCTCTCCTTTTATCCTATACCTCCTCAAAAGTTTTTGCTTCTGATTATCTCCTCCCCCAATCTTCCATCTCTTCTATCATCGCCCCTCCCCTTTTTTATCCCCTTCTCTTTTACTTTCCTATAGATTTTTATGTTGATGATTTGTGTTGACCTCTTGGACTTTGTGGCTCTGTGTTAATTTAGATACTGATGATTTGTGTTGAGTTCTCTGACCTTGTTGGTGGGTCTGAGTTGATTTCACAGGCAGATAATGAATTGATGATGGTGCCAGAAATGTGTATGAATATTATTGTGACTCTGTTAAGCTCTATCTTCCCAGCAACAGGAACTGTGAAGGACTTGAAATGGACTGGACACTGTGAGATTCAAAATGGAATGGTAACTGGACAAGGAACTGGATGAAGGACTGGACAAGGAGCTGCCTGCCTTTGAACCCAGGTGGTAGTTATGTAGATTTGGGCAGGAGCTGGGACCATGGAAGAAGAACCATGGAAGTTGATAGCCAGCCTCAATCCCTTCTTGGGTACCTGATGCTGACTGAGAAGATTATGATTTACTGTGACCTATGGGTAGAGAACTTTGACCTTTGTGCTTTGTGTCCATTAAGGAGACAAGCCTCCTTAAGGATGATTGAATTAAGGATATATTAAGTGATTGAGTTACTAAATGATTGTATATTTTGCTTGAAACTATGTGTGATAGTAATGGCAATTAAAGATTCCCCTGTATTGGCTTGGTTTTCAAATTGATTGTATTAAAACCCAGAGTTTGTTAATCCCACCTGTGGGATGGGCTTGTTGATGTGAAAAGAAAGTCCTGAAGTGGGAGGAGCTGGTGATGTAGATTTGGAGAGACAAGAGAGAGGCGGGAGTTTTTTTTTGGAAGCAGCACCTCGTGGAGAGGGAGAGACTAAGAGATTGCTGGTGGCCGCTTTGAATTGCCCTGGACTTTTGAGACCTGCCCCCTGAGCTGCCAAGGACTGAGGAGACATGGCTGTTTTGCTGGTACTTTGTCTGTCTGTTTTGATGTTATTTTGCC
>NW_027186446.1:4290310-4436178 GCF_028583685.1 Petaurus breviceps papuanus | reverse complement strand
CACTGGTGAGGGACAGTACTGTTGTTGCAGGGGTCTGGAGACTGTCCGGCAGACAGAATGAATACTGTCCACTGGTGAAGGACAGTGCTGTTGTTGCAGGGGTCTGGGAGCCTTTCTGTTGGTTCAGAAGCCCTGAAGAAGGATTTTCTTGTTGTATGTTTACAGAAATCCTGGGAGAGGGCTTTGCTAATGTGTTCAGGTGTTCTAGGACTGTTCTACAGACAGAGGATAAATTCATGAAGGGACTGGCAATGTATCTTATGGCCTTGCTAAGCCTTGTCTCCCCAGGAACTAAGATTGCTGAGAACTTGCCTCGTGTCAAGATGAAGAAAAGACCTCCATTTGGGTATTAAGTGCTGTGTTTAAACTTGATGTAACTCTGGGGTAGATTCAATTGTGATCCAGGGGTGGGGAACTTTTGACCTTTTTGTGTTCTATGGTTGAGCAAATGAATGTATTTTACTTATGTTTGGAAACTAATCTCCATTTGAGAAGAGGGGTTTTGTGGTGGACTTAATTAAGGTATAGCCTAGGGGTGGAGAAGTATTTAGAACAGGGACTTTGTAATTGATTGAATGATTGGAAGATCCTGGGGTGGGGTAGTACTTTGAGATTATTTAATCACACTTAGTAAATGCTGTATTTTGAATGATGTCATGTTTTGATCTTCTCTGTTCTGGGTTTGTTACTGAATAAAATAGAGAGCACCTATGCTGGTATTTTGAACCTGGGAAGTTGCCTTCTTTTGGCATTACATTACACTATGTTACCACATTGATGAAATCTATGTGGCCATTTTAGTGATAAGTTGCTGTCATAGCATTGTGAATACTGTACTTTGATTTCTGTGAATATTTTGCTTTAATTTACTGCTGAACAAATAGAGAGTTCACTATACTATGTAATCAGAATCTTGAAGTTGTTCACAGCAGCAGTCCTCTGAAAAGCTGCTTGTGTTTGGCTTTACACAGCTCAACTTTAGTAAGTCCCCTATGATTTATCTTTCCTGTTTACCTTTTTCATGTTTCTCTTGAGTCTTCTATTTGAAAGTCAAGTTTCTATTCAACTTTGGTCTTTTCATCAAGAATGCTTGGAATTTCTCTATTTCATTGAATGTCCATTTTTCTCCCCTGAATGATTTTACTTAGTTTTGCTGGATACATGATTCTTGGTTTTAAAATTAGCTCCTTTGATATCCAGAATATCATAATCCAACCTTCCAATCCCTTAATGTATTACAGAAGCTGCTAATTTTTTTGTTATACTGATTGTGTTTCCACAATAACGTATTGGTTCTTTCTGGCTGCTTGCAATATTTTCTCCTTGACATGGGAACTCTGGAATTTGGCTACAATATTCCTAGGAGTATTTGTTTTGGCAACTCTTTCAGGAGGTGATTGGTGGATTCTTTCAATTTCTATTTTACCCTCTGGTTGTAAAATATCAGGGCAGTTTTCCTTGGTAATTTCTTGAAAGATGCTATCTAGGCTCTTTTTTTATCATGACTTTCCTGTAGTCTAGTAATTTTTAAATTATCTCTCCTTGCTCTATTTTCCAGGTCGGTTGTTTTTCCAATGAGATGTTTCATTCGCATTGTCTTCTATTTTTTTTCATTATTTTGGGTTTTTTAAAACAATTCCTTGGTTTCTCACAGAGTCATTAGCTTCCATTTGCTACAATCTAATTTTGAAGAAATTGTTTTTTTCAGTGAGCTTTTGGACATCTTCCATTTGGCCAGTTCTGATTTTTAAGGCATCCTTTTCCTCATTGGCCTTTTGGACCTCTCTTGCCATTTGGGTTAATCTATTTTTTAAGGTGTTATTTTCTTCAGTATTTTTTGGGTCTCCTTCAGTATGATGTTTACTTGTTTTTCATGATTTTCTTACATCAATCTCATTGCTCTTCCCATTTCTTCCTCTACTTCTCTCACTTGATTTTCAAAATCCTTTCTGAGATGTTCAATGGCCTGTGCATGGGATGTAGGAACTTTTACTCTTTTGTCTTCTTCTGGTTGTATGTTTTGATCTTCTTTGTCACCAAGTAAGATTCCACAGTCTGAGATTTTTTTCCATTGTTTACTCATTTTCCTGGTCTGTTATTTGACTTTTTAACTCTTTATTAAGGCAAGTCTCTGCTCTCAGTGTGGAGGGTGTACTATCCCAAGCTCCAGGAATTTTGTACTGCTGTTTTCCGAGACATTTCTAGGGAACTGTAAATTTTCAGTTCTTTCAAGGTGGTATGATCAAAGGCGAGGTGCATTTGAGCCAGCAAAGAGATCCCTGCAATCCCCTTCTCATCAGCTACTCAATCCACTCCCCACTTCTGTTAGTTGAGAGTTTCAGATGTAGTCACTGCCACCCCAGGACTGGGGCCAGACCATGTACTTCTCTCATCCAGGTCTGTCATACATTTTTCTACTGACCTTCTAAGTTATCTTTGACATTTGTGGGTTGAGAAGTCTGGAAACCACCACAGCTGCCAGTGATTCAGTCCCCTGAGGCCTGCTCTGGGTTTGCTGGGGTCTGGTCTGTGCTGGTAGGTTTTGCGTTGGATTGTGCTCCTTTCTCAACCCAGTGCAATGGATCTTATCTGTCAATCTTACAGGTTGTTTTGGGCTAGAAATTTGTTTCACTCTGTCATTTTGAGGATTCTGTTGCTATAGAATTTGTTTAGAGTCATTTTTATAGGTATTTGGAGGGGTTTGGGGGAGATTTCATGCAAGTCCCTGCTTTTACTCCACCATCTTAGTTCTGCCCCTATTTCCATAAATTTTAAACCTAATCTTAATGTACTATGAGTATATATATATATATATATATATCAGTACTCTTGCTCCATTTTAATAAGGAAGTATTACTCTTTGTAGAACTGCCTTGAGGTAATGAACCTTGTGTTTTGGTGACATTTTGTATGATTTTGTTTGTACATCTAAATCCCTTAGTGTACATTTTAAGATGCCAAAAGGACATGTAAAACTGATATTGCATAGGTATTAAGTGCTCTAAATATGTTCCTCCTATTAAACTTTGAGTTAAGGATGAAGGTCACTCTGTTACAGTCATAACCTTATCTTCCCATTTAATATTCTTATACCTGATGAATTTTGCCTCTCGAGCAGTCAGAGCTATTTGTAAGTATCCCCTTTTCCTTTAGTTCAATTTGACTGCTGTATTCAAATTTGAAGCTTTCAATCTCTATTTTTCTTTCATACTCATCAAGAATTTTATACTTATTTAAGTTTATATATGGAGAATATTTCCACAAGATGAAATAGCTATTTAGGAACAGTGCCTTTGTAAGCTGATATTATCAATGTAAAACAGGTGACTAGTAGGATTTTTAAATAAAATTCCTTCTCTGACTTGAAACACATACTCAGTTTTAGTAAGGAATAGTAATAATAATTTTAAGGCTAGGAACAAGCATTTTAGGCTAAACTTGACCCCCTGGAAGATGCAGTGTTTTGTATCATTTGTTCTTTATATCATTATGTTGTTGTAGACAGCAGTTTTCCAGGTGACCATCAAGATATTATATTGTTCTTAAAGTCTTGGATAGGTTCCACGTATTTACAATACACTATCTTCAGTTTATATAAATTTAATAAAACTTCATGGATGCACCATCACAGCAAACATTGACATTTAATAAACTATGTCATTGTAAGGAGAAGAAACAGACAGGATGTGAGAATGACAAAGCAATGTGTGGCACCAAGTGCTGGGCCAATCATAGACTTAACCTCTCCAAGCTAAACATTTGCATCCAACAAAAGTTACAGCCCCAAGGCAAGGTGACTACCAGAAAATCTAACATCAACAGATTAGAACACTGTTCTATGGGTGAACACTGAATTGCTAACTTTGAGGGAAAGCTGAGCAGTTGACATCTATAGAGGAGAACAGGAGTGGGAAACTTTCAGAGATTTGGTGGACAGCACCACATTTATTCACCTGATCCACAACTCTCAGAAACCTCCAGATTGGTTTGATGAAAATGATGGGTAAATTTAGAAGCTGCTAAACAAAAAAAGAGAGTTCCACAAGGTTTGCCAGTAGAATAGTTCATCTGTCTCTAAGAAAGCAGTGTTTAATTCCATCAGAAGTTAAGGGCAACTGAAGCTTAGAGAGATACAGGATTCTTAGTTCATAAGAAGGTAGATAAAATTCATTTTTACTCTGATGGTAACAATCCAAAGTACTTTTATGATACCCTGAGGGCTATTTATGGGCCAAAGAACTATGGTGCATCTAAATTACTTAGTACTGATGGAGTCACATTGATGAGTGATAAGGATATGATCCTGGAGAGATAGACTGAACACTTATATGTGTTCAGTTGAGTATACATGTATACAACATGTTTGTCTAAAAGACTCTTTTAAGGAGAACTCACACAAGGCAGTCACTCACATAGAGATCAGAAGAAGTGATACAAGGACACCCTCAAGTTCTCTCTGAAGAACTTTGGAATAATTTGTGAGACAAGGGTGGCATTGGCACAGGACTGCCCATCATGGCATTCCTATATCAAAGAAGCTCCTGTGCTCTGAGCAAAGCAGAATTGTAGTAGCCCAAAAGATATATGAGATATACAAGTTTAGAGACATCTCCACTTCAAATGGACTATTTATGCTGAGGCCATTGTCTCAGGTCAATCTCAGTTTGAAGAAGTCAATCCCTCTTTAACGGAACTTCCCACTGAAGAGAAGATTTTGAATACCATCAAGCTCCTCTTCTGTGGCAACTTGCCTGATGCTGATTCTATTCTAGCTGAGATTTATAAGAAAGGGGGTCCACTGCCCATACAAAAACTGACTGAAATCTTCCAGGTGATATGGCAATAGGAAATTATCTCCCAAGAATTTAAGGATGCCTCCACTGTTCATCTCTATAAAGGAAAATGAAATGAGTTGTCCTATGACAATCACAGAAGGGTCTCTCTCATAATCACTGCCGGCAAGATTCATGCCCAAATCCTCTTTTATAGGCTTATTCTAATTTGGAAGATGGTCATCAACCAAGTGTGGCTTCAGAAAGGATTGAGAAATGGTAGATATGGTGTTTACTGTGTGACAGCTCCAGAAGAAATACCAGGACTAGAACATAGATTGGTGCACAACATCGCTGATCTCACTAAGACCTTTGATACTGTCAATTATGAGGGCTTGTAGAATATCATGGCAAAATTTGGTTACCTGGAAGACTTCATTAGTAGTGTATGTCAGTTTCATGATGGCACGCTCACACAGGTTCTGCACAATGGACAACACTCTTGTGCTTTCTCAGTCAGCGACAGAGTGAAGCAGGGCTGTGTACTTACTCCCATATTTTTTAGCACAATGTTTTCAGTGATGTCAGAAATCTTTAAGCATGAAAACAGCAACAGCTATAATACTGACGGTAAATTATTTAACTTGAAAAGGCTACATGCTGCAACTTAAGTGAAGGAAGAGTTGGTGTGCAACATTTTGTTCATAGATGACTGCATGCTCAATGTAGCCTCTGAGGCTGAGATGCAATAGAATATGGATAGATTCTCTGTCACTTGTGCTAATTTTGGCCTGACAATTAACACCAAGAAAACAGATGTTATCCATAAGCCAGCACCAGACCATCCATATGTGGAACCATTGACTACAGCAAATGGAGAAATTTTCAATGCTGTTGATAAGTTCACTGACATTGGCAGTATCCATTCCAGGGATGTACACATTGATAATGAGGTTGACTCACACACTGCCAGAGCTAGCTCAGTGTTTGGGATGCTCCAAAAGGAAGTGTGGGAGAGAAGTGGTATTAGACTGCTTATCAAACTGAAGGTATACAGTGCCATTGTGCTGATCTCATTGTTGTATGCCCATGAAACCTGGACCATGCTTCCATTTGAATTCTCTTAGAAAGATTCTGAAGATCACCTGGTAAGATAAAGCACAGGACACTGAAGTCCTTTCTCGAGTTGAACTTCAACCATTCAAACTCTGCTGCAGAGAGCACAACTCCACTGGGCTGGCCATGTGTAATAGTAATGTAATTTTATTCTTTGTATTGGAAAAGCTAACAGGTACCTAGACCTAGCACTTAGTAATTAATCAAGCCTCTGTTAAAGAAACAGAAGGTATGAACCCCTGTTGCTGATGTAACAGGAAGGGTTTGAAACAGGAAATGGCTGAAACAGGAAGCAGCTAATGCTGTGTGTATATAAGGAGAAGCCCCTGCTGGGTCAGACAGATCTTGGAGCCAGGTTCTGGAGGCTGAGGAAGAGAGGCGCAGGCTGGCAAGAAAGATTTTTATTTTGAGAACCTGGATGAAGTGATTTTGATTCTGGTAACCAGATGAAACTTCTGCTGAGTCTGAGGGACAGCCAGTGCTGATCAGAAGCTGCTGAGGAGCTGCTGAATCCAAGAGCCAGTCGGAGCTGCTGAGGATTTCCTAGGACCAGCCGGAGCTGCAGAAGACTGAGGAAGCATGATTGCAGGGTCAGTACTTTGTCTGCTTGTGGCTTTGTTAAGCCTTGACTTCCGGGGAGCAGAGACTGTGAAGGATTTAATGTGGACTGGATGCTGTGAGCTTCATTGTGGAACAGGAACTGCACAGAGAGCTGGACAAGGAACTGGAAGTGGTCTGCCTTTGAACCCAGGTGACAGTTTGGTAAATCCAGGTAGGATCTGGGACCATGGAAGAGCATCCAGGGAATCTGAGGACTTGCCCTGAGTCAAGATGAAAAGACCTCTCCATGAATACTGAGTAGTGACTGACCATGATGATGTGAGGTTTTGCTTTGGGAAAAGTTATATGATTTGACCAGATGAGACTCTAGGCAACCATTGAGCCCACCCGGCTTTGAAAACCCAGATGTTGGTGCTTCCCTCTCTGGTGAATAACTAGGTATAGATGTAATGCTCAGACAGTTTGTAACCCTGTCTGCTGAATTGTGTTATTTTCTATTGAGTAATGACTGATGGGATTGTAATTTATTTTTAATTGTACTTTGTGATGGAATTAAGGACTCTGTGATTGACTAAATGAATGTACTACATAGGGGTGGAGTAATTTGACTTTTGTATTTTGTGACCCTTAAGGAGGCAAACCTCCTTAAGGATGATTGAATGATTGAGTTACTAAGTGATTGATTGACTAAGTGAATGTACTTTGTTCAAAACTATGTGACCACTGTGGTCATTTCCTTTGATAAGTTGTTGAGTTGTGACATGGTGAATGCTGTATTTTGATTTTCTGTGATAAGCTGTAATATTGTGAATGCTATACCTTGATTTTCTGTGAATGTTTTGCTTTTATTTGTTATTGAATAAATAGTGTTCACTATACTGTGTAATCAAAACCTTGAAAACCTGTTCACAGCAGCCATCCTCTGGAAAGCTGCTCATGCTTGGCTTTATACCATGTTGTTTAAATGCCAAATATATGTTTGTCTAAAAGACTATTTTAGGGAGAACTCACACAAGGCAGTCACTCACATAGAGATCAGAAGAAGTGACGCAAAGATACCCTCAAGGTCTTTCTTTGGAGTAATTTGTGAACTTTGGAGTAATTTGTGAGACAAGAGCAGCACTGACACAGGACTGCCCATAGTGGCATGCCTATATCAAAGAAGGTCCTGTGCTCTATGAGCAAAGCAGAATTGCAGTAGCCCAAAAGATATATGAGATGCACAAATTTAGAGACATCTCCACTTCAAATGTTCAAATGGACTATTTATGCCCAACCTTGGTAGAGCCTTCTGAGTTCATATTGTTTTGATCAGCCACACCTGGACACACTGTACCTTGATCCTGATGTAGTGATGTCATTTTGGTCCTCTTTGAGCATGGACAATTAACAATATACAACTAAATCACAAATATGAAATGACAAAGTTGATGCAAATATTACAGTACTTTTGGGTGGCTTATTCAATAGATGGAAGACTACTCTTTACAATCCCAGACATTGTGGCATACTCTTTTTACTCCTCAACAAAAATACTTTCTAATAAATGTTTAAAGATTTTTTTCATGTTAAAAGCTGTGAATGCTTCATATAAAGTAAATAAACAATTACTATATTTGAAGGGGTCAGGTTTTTTTTAATAATAAATATGTGATGCCTTCTGTTAAGAAATATGGGGTCAGATTTGTATCATAGAGGAAGTTGGTAAAGGGCTTTGATGGAAATTGATATGCCATAGTGAGGCATTTGAGCTAATAATTAAAGAGCTTATCTAGGTCTTCAACTTTCTACTGTTGCAGAAAAGCTAGAGTTTCAGTAATTTGGCTTGAGATAACTGATCTGTTATTTATATTTACAGAATGTAAGCTGTGTTTTGTGTTAGACCTAACTTGCACTTTCTTTATATGAGACTTCCTTAAATTATGTAGATAAACAAAAATTGTCTACATCATCCTTTTTATTGAGGGGGGGGGGAGAGTTTGTTTCTTTTCTTTAATTTCTTTGCTTCTGGAGTCTCCATAGTATAGTATTTTATTTAATTGTTGATTAATTGTTGGTTTTTTTTGCACTGCTTTGGCTCCTTGTATTCATGATTTTCTTGCATCATTCTCATTCCTCGTCCCAATTTTTCCTCCTCCTCTCTTACTTGGTTTTTAAAACCCTCCTTGAGCTCCTCTATGGCATATAAATAGTTCATGTTTTTCTTGGAAGCCTTTGGTACAAGAGTTCTGACTTTGTTGTCTTCCTCCCATTCCATGCTTTGATCCTTTTTGTCCCCAAAAAAGGAATCTAAGGTTTGACAGCTGTGCTTGCTTTGCTTCCTTTGCTTGCTCATGATGCCACTCAATTACTTGATTTTTGAGCTTTTTGCCACACTAGAACTCTGCTTCCAGAGAGGAGGAATTTGTCCCAAATTTCTGGTGCCTTCACAGCTGCTGGAGCTATTAGTTGGGTGCCCTCTCTGAAGCCTCCACTGACCTGGAAAATCGATCTGGAACCTGGCTATATATTCCTAGGAGTTTTATTTTTTGTATCTTTTTCAAGAGGTGATTGGTGAAGTCTTTCAATTTCTATTTTGCCCTCTGGTTCTAAAACATCAGGGCAAATTTTCTTGAGAATTTCTTGAAGGATTATTTCTAGGTTTTTTTTTAGATCCTGGCTTTCAGTTAGTCCAATAATTTTTAAATTATCTCTCCTGGATATATTTTCCTGGTCAGTGGTTTTTCCAATGAGATATTTCATAATGCTTTCTCTTTTTTCATTTTTTGGATCTGTTTAAATAGTATCTTGATTTCTCATAAAGTTATTAGTTTCCATTTGCTCCAATCTAATTCTAAAAGACCATAGGGGGAACAAGCGACCATTCAGAGGGGTAATCTTTCTTGCTTTAACCTGCTTGGATCTGGATCACTGTCTTGGGTGGGGGTCCTGAGGTGTGTGACCAGGTGATAGAGCTTGTGGAGGCCATATTGCAAAATAAAGCAACAAAAAAAGGAACATTTTTAAAAGTAGAAAACAAACAAACCAGGGCAGGATAGCTGAGTAGGGCAGGTTGGTACTGTTCAGAACTGTTACGATGAACAGCAGGATAAGGAGATTATTCAGTATTCCTTAATGTTCTTGTCCCATAAGAAGGTGATATGCATTGGAAAAAATCAGAAAGACCAAGATTTTGAAGATAAATGTAAGGAAATCATAATATTTTCTAGGAGCAGAGTTGATGAAATAAAATTGGGAAGTGATTCATCACTTAAATTTGTAAAGGGAAGAGTTGAAGAAACTGAAAAAGTTATACTTGATAAAATTCTAGATATGCTACCTAATAAGAAATAACTGTCTAAAATAATGACAATATCTCCCATGATTTTGAGAAGGTAACTAGTACACTTAGAATGGAATTTCAAAAGTCCTTTTTGAGTTACACATCACAAATCCAACAAATAGATCACATACCAAAGCAATTTTAAATTGGCATTTATTAAAATTGTATCACAGAAGAACATATCCTCATGAAAAAATAATATATTTGACAGAGAATATAAAGCATTCCAGGACCTAGACACAATATTGCATATGCTGTGGTCATTGCATGAAGAAGCTGAATTAGTGGAGTGATGTTGTTGTTATTGATCTGGTGTTGTTACAGTGATTGTCTTCATATTGGCAGTGCTCGAGAAGCAGACATAGCATAGCCAGAGAACTGGCTGTTGGATCAGGAAGACTAGAAGTCAAGTCTCATATATTCTGACTGTGCAACCCTGGACAAGTCCCTCAACCTCTTGATGCTTTAGATACCTGTCTAAAACTAAGTTTCAGAGAAGGTACTGACCAGTATAGATAAAGGGAGTGTCCTCATATGGGAGTTCCATATATCAATGAAATTACACATTGAGTTCCTTTCTCTTGCCTTAGTGGCTAGCTCATTAATTAATTATAATGATAATGATTTCTCTGTATTCCTCCTTTGCTACCCCATTGCATAGTGGTGAGGACAGTGGCTTCTCAAAGCCTAAAAGGTTTAAGCTCTGACAAATCCTGCCAACCTGGAAAGTTTTCAAGGGCTGTGTCAAAGATAGACTGTGTCTTTTAGGCACAGAGTAGTCTACTGTATTTAGGGAAGACTGTCATCTGAGGTATGGCCATCAGAGAATGAATTATTTTGTTTGTAGTGACTTCTTCACACCATCTCTGAAGGCATGAACAAGCTGAATTAGTGAAGTGAGTAGTCACTAAAAAGTATTGAAAAAAAATATTGGCAAACTCTGGGAATAGAAGCACTGCAAATGTACTGGACCTGTCATTAGTAGAGAATTAGATTTAAATCCTTGGCCCCCTTCTTACTAGCAGGATGGATGTGGTCAAGCTATCTGGTGTCATCTACTTCACAGGGTTGTTGTATGGAAAGAGCTTTGCAGCCTTCAAGAACTGAAGTCACATAAGTAATATTACTGCAAGAGCTGAGGTGATGTCTTATTAAACCTTCATGTCTTTCCAGTATCTATTATAGTGCTTAGCATAAAATGGGCATTTTTAATAAATGTTTGTTGAGCTGTGAATCTGGGAGGGTATATTAGGTCTTTAAGTTACAATTCTATTACTCTTTTTTGCTTGACTGCACCCAAAATGTGATTATCTCTTTAAATATGTTATCAACACCAAGTCTTAAACTGCCCTAATTATTTGGCAAGCTATTCTGACTTCTTAAGAAATGAATCACAGAACCACAGACTTTCAAGTTGGAAGGGACCATAGAATCATAACGATAGACTGTCAGACCCAGAGTCCTTCCATTCCATTCAATGTAATTCAATTTAGCAAACAGTTATTAATCACTTACTACCTGCCATACACTGTTCTAAGTGCTGACCACAGAGAGACAAAAATGCCTCAGTCCCTGCCGTCATGGAGTTTTAACACTTGTACCTCTTCTTTGTACTCACCTTATTTTCTTTTTTACTTTAGTTATTTGTGTACTTTTTCTCCCCTCGGTCTTAAGAGTAGGAGCTCCTTGAAAATATGATTTAAATCAAAACTGTCTTTTTATGCCCAGAGCCTAACACAAAGGTGGAGCTCAGAGTGGACACATAATACATGTTCTTTGAATTTAATTGAAGGGATATTGGAATGATAATCTTATGCCAAAACACACCTCTGTTTCTCATCAGAAAAGAGGTAGGCCATAGGTGTGAAATGAGGCATGCATTGTCAGAAATGGCTAGTGTATCTGTTTGTTTTGCTTAATTACTGGTTACAAGGAAGGGTTCTATGGGATGGGAGTTATTGAGAAGTGAAAGAAATGTAAAACAAAAAGGCATCAAGAAAACATTTATAATTTAAAAAAAAAAGAATCATAGTTGTATAATGATTATTCTGGAAAGGACTATAGATGATTTAATCTAATCTAACCCCTTCATTGTGCAGAAGAGGAAACAGGGTAGAGAAGTGACTTACTATGTTCAGGTTCTTTCCACTAGAAATCTGAAAGAAAATCTTTCAAAGATGGATAGACAAACAAAATTTGAAGAGAAGGGCCACTCACCATCAGAACTGTGTGTTTATAAGAACCATCTAATAGTAACCTACCCCACATTGTCTTACAAAGACAGCTTCTGTAATGGACAGCTCCCTGTCAGAATTTAGAAGAAGAGTACTTTACAGTGTTTATGCTTTGGAGGCAGAGTCAATTTTATGCTTTTTTTTGTCATGGTTTAGATATAAAATGCAGCCAAAATGAAGTGAATGTCTCTCTTGTGGATAATTGCTTCCAAAAGAATGAGTACTAAACAACTCCCTTGATGCTTGCATGGAAAAAAAATAATAAAAAGGATTTAAAATTAAGGACAAAAAGAATAAAAGGGTAGATAAAATCTGAGATGCATCTGAGGGAAGATAAAGTGACTTTTTGGCAGCAACTTTAATAGAAGCTTTGCTTCAAGAGTCATATGACTGTGGTGTTAATCTGAGCCTTCTTTATGAAACTTCAGGAACGTATGTTTCTATGTTATTATCTCAGTTAAAAGGATATATATCTCAAATCAGTATCTGTTGAAACTAGTTATTGAGCATTATTTTGCATTTCACATTTCCGTCAATGGTTAGTAAGAGATCATGCTGTTTAACCCACTTTTAAAGAAATAAAATAATAAAAAAAAAAGATTGCAAAAATTTAACATTCCACTTTCCAAACATGGCCTAGGGCTGCTTGAACTTTAGTGTCAGCATAATTCCGGTCAAGGCAAAATAGATCTGAGAGGATGAAAGGGCACCACGGAATGGGGGAAAGAGTCTAAGGACAGGAACAGACAATATTCTTTGTACTTTTGAACTCTGGGAGTCATTTTCAAAGAGCAGTAACCTTGACATGTCTCTCCCCCTGACATCTTCCTCCTCCCTTTGGAGACTTCTCTCTCTTGGCCACCCACACATAAAGGATGCTGCTTACTCTGGTTTTCACTCTTCCAGTTCCTAAGCAGCATTTGGAGAAATCAGGAGTGCATACTCCAGGACTGTAACAGGCTAACCTGAAGAGAAGTTGGGGTGGCAGGCTTCCCACCCCAGATAGTTATTGAGCTTCATTCATGTGCATGTACCACCAGAAGTCTCTCTGGGAATTTTCTCAGGAAGGTATGCTGAAGAGGACAGCATCGAAGCAGCTGGAGATATGGACCCAGCTCCAAAGAAAGTGACTTATTGGCTTCTATTCCCTCTTCTATCTCAGACTTATCTGCCTGAGCCAGCAGAGGAAGGAGCTGGAAAACTTCCGTGTACCTGAAGTGAACATTTCCTCTAATGACCTCAATATTTCACATTTGTATGGGGTTTTATAGTTTACAAAGCACTTTCCTCATGGCAATTGCTTGTGTGGTAGGGATTGTGAGTATTATTGTCCTCTTTTAACACATAAGGGACACTGAGCTAAGAGAGGGGGAGTCATTTGCTTGGTTACAAAACCACTGGGTGCTAGAGTTAGGTCTGCAACCCAAGCCTTCTGAGATTTCACCCTAACTTCCTCTTTTTTTTTTTTTAAGCAATTGGGGTTAAGTAACTTGCTCAAGGTTACACGGCCAGGTGTTTCTGGGTGGGTGCTAAGTGTCTGAGCCCAGGATTCGATCCCCAGGTCATCCTGACACTGGAGCTGGTTCTCTTACTCGCTGTACTACCTGGCTGCCCCTTGCTTTTTTTTTTTGAGGGCAATTGGGGTTAAGTGACTTGCCCAAGGTCACATGGCTAGTTTTTATGTTAAGTGTCTGAGGCCAGAATTGAACTCAGGTCCTCCTGACTCCAGGGCCGGTGCTCTATTCACTGTGCCACCTAGCTGCCCCATCAGCCTAACTTTCTTTAAGGCTTAGATCAGGCCTTTCATTCTACTTGAAGGATGTCTCTCATTGCATTCGTCTTTCAGAAGAATGCAAGGGGAGGGAGTTTTTGTTTCCCCAATGTCTAGCATAGTGCCTTGCACATAGTAGAAGTATGATATTCAACAATTCAACTGAACTCATGCCAGACACAAAAATCTGGTGCTACCCACCATTTCTTATATTGTACCGTCCTATTCCCATCCACTTTTACTGTGTTCCAGCTAAATGAAATGAATTTTGATTCTGCAAATGGGTGTCCCTATTTTATTTCTCTGGGTCTCAGTTTCCTTATCTGTAAAATGTAGAGTTGAATGATCATAGAATCCTAGAGTTGCAGAGTTGGAAGGGATCTCACCATCTATATAACCATTTCTAAAAACCAGAAATAAAACAAATAGCATGACAATGCATGATGATACATGATGATGCATGACGATGTATGATAATAGTCACTTAGCTTTTGCTTGAAGACCTCCAATGAAGGGAAACCCACTGTCTTCCAAGACAGGATACTTTAATTAAACAACTCTGACTATTAATTTAGTACATTTTTCTGTCGTATCAAGCTTAGATTTGCTTCTGCAACATCCACCCATTATTATTAATTTTGTCTTCTGGAATCAAACAGGTTAAGTCTAAATCATTTCCAGTAAGATTGCCCTTCACGTGTTAGAAGGTAGCCATCATCCCCTTTGTCCCTTTTTCTCTAGACTTAATATTCCCAGTTCCTGGACCAAATCTTCATCTATAGCACGAACACATAACTTCTCACTATTGTGTTTGCATTCTTCTCACTGCAGAAGAATGTTCATTGTGTTTTTCTCTAGATATTCCAGAGGTAACTTGAATTCAAGGCTCTGGTACTTATTTCCTTTAAACTATATAATTGCTAAAGTCTTTTCTGACTTGAAATCTATAATCCAATGTGGTTTTACAATTATATCAGCCTCTAGTTCCCCAAAATGAAAAAAAAAAAAATTAGACTGAGGAGGCTAGACATGTGCTACTTTCTCTGGGTATAGAGTTTTGGTGGAAAGGCATTTTGGGAATGAAGGTTTAGGAAAATGAGTGTGCTTCATCACTTAGATAAGTAAGCAAATTATATTATTTTTGAATACACTGGGGGATACAGGATTTTCTACTCTGGAATGATGAATTTCTTGGTAAACAATGACCTAGGGGAAGGATGAATTTCTTTATTATTTAGGAAGCCATTTGACCCACCAGTGATGGAGGAGTCAGAACAAACTCACATATGCAAGGTGACCCCAACTGGCATGAAAGTGTAAAGCAAGCTGATGACCAGTTAGCCAATGTAGTAGGGAACCATGGGTCTGTAGAGAATTGTCCTAATTGCTATGGGTGTGATTATAAAAGGAAGAGGATTAAGTTTTGTTTTGGATGGATTTACAATGTAATCCAAGTCAAAAATCATTTGTTAAACTCTGTGTGCATAATGCTATACTATAAATAGGGAAAGATGTGAAATTTAGATAATATAATTCCTGCCCTGAAGAAACTTGCAATCTATGATACAGCTTTTGTAGAGATAATTACAATACATAATTAGCATGGTGCCTTAGAAATAGGGCTTAACATAGTTGTTAATATTACATGGTAAGAGAATTTTGGGCAGTTAGGTGGAACAGTGGATAGAACACCAGGCTTGGAGTCAGGAAGGCTCATCTTCCTGAATTCAAATCTGGCCTTAGATACTTCCTAGCTATGGGACCCTGGGTAAGTCATTTAACCCTCTTTACTTTATCTTCCTCCTCTGTAAAATGAGATGGAGAAGGAAATGTCAAATCATTGGTGTCTTTGCCAAGAAAACCCTGAATAGGGTCATGAAGAGTGGAACAAAACTGAAAAATGACAACAATAACAGAGTTCTATTTGATATCTAAGCACCTCCTGAACCCTCCCCTATTTTTAAAAAGATGCTGTGATAGGTGCTGGGTATGCAAAGTCAAAAATGAAAAACTCCTGCCCTCAAGGACCTTACTTGTTGTACTTATTAATGAAGGGATACAACTTATACAAAAAGTAAGTAAATGAGAATTGATTGGTGAGGAAAGAGACTGGAAACAAGGGGGGCAATTTGGAGGCTATTACAATAGAAATGGTAGGAAGTAATGAAGGTCAAGACCAGGATCAGGCTAGTGGTTTGTGATAGTAATGGCAATTAAAGATTCCCCTGTATTGGCTTGGTTTTCAAATTGATTGTGTTAAAACCCAGAGCTTGTTAATCCCACCTGTGGGATGGACTTTTTGATGTGAAAAGAAAGTCCTGAACTGGGAGGAGCTGGTGACGTAGAAAGAGAGAGGCGGAAGATCTTTTTGGAAGCAGCACCTCGTGGAGAGAGAGAGAGACTAAGAGAATTGCTGGTGGCCACTTTGAATTGCCCTGGACTTTTGAGACCTGCCCCCTGAGCTGCCAAGGACTGAGGAGACATGGCTGTTTTGCTGGTACTTTGTCTGTCTGTTTTGATGTTGTTTTGCCAGATTTGTCCACTGGTGAAAGACAGTCCTTTTGTTGAAGAAGTCCTGGAACCTGGCTGTTCGCTAAGAAGCCCTGAGACTGTCCTGCAGACAGAGAGTGAATACTGTCCACTGATGAAGGACAGTGCTGTTGTTGCAGGGGTCTGGAGACTGTCCTGCAGACAGAATGAATACTGTCCACTGGTGAAGGACAGTGCTGTTGTTGCAGGGGTCTGGAGACTGTCCTGCAGACAGAGTGAATACTGTCCACTGATGAAGGACAGTGCTGTTGTTGCAGGGGTCTGGGAACCTTTCTGTTGGTTCAGAAGCCCTGAAGAAGGATTTTCTGGTTGTATGTTTACAGAAATCCTGGGAGAGGGCTTTGCTAATGTGTTCAGGGGTTCTAGGACTGTTCTACAGACAGAGGATAAATTCATGAAGGGATTGGCAATGTATCTTATGGCCTTGCTAAGCCTTGTCTCCCCAGGAACTAAGATTGCTGAGAACTTGCCTGGTGTCAAGATGAAGAAAAGACCTCCCTTTGGGTATTAAGTGCTGTGTTTAAACTTGATGTAACTCTGGGGTAGATTCAATTGTGATCCAGGGGTGGGGAACTTTTGACCTTATACTTGGAAACTAATCTCCATTTGAGAAGAGGGGCTTTGTGGTGGACTTAATTAAGGTATAGCCTAGGGGTGGAGAAGTATTTAGAACAGAGACTTTGTAATTGATTGAATGATTGGAAGGTCCTGGGGTGGGGTAGTCCTTGGAAATTATTTAATCACATTTAGTAAATGCTGTATTTGGAATGATGTCATGTTTTGATCTTCTCTGTTCTTGGTTGGTCACTGAATAAAATGGAGAGCACCTATGCTGGTATTCTGAACCTTGGGAAGTTGCTTTTCCTTGGCATTATATTACATGGTTATACAAGAGCACAGATGAGAGAGATTGTAAAGGTAGAATCAACAAGATTTAGCAGTTGAATGGATAGAGGTGATGGAGGAAGGGAAAGGAAGAGTCAGAGATGATTTTCATTTTATTACCTTTGGTAACTTGGAAGATGGTGATTCCCTTATCAGAAATAAGGAAGCTATGGGGATATGAAAAGGCAAACACTCATGGTCACTTCCCTCAAGCAGATTACATTCAAGTGGGAGAAACAACGTGTAAATGACTGAGTCCATACAAAATATGTGCATAATAAATGGAAGATAATGTCAAAAGGAAATGGGAGTGGGAGGAAGAAGGTCTCTTACAGAAGGCGGGCTTTGTGCTTAGGCTAGAAGGAAGCTAGGGATGTCAAGTGACCAAGGGGAGGAGAGAGAGCATTCCAGGTATGGCGATCATCCAGTTAAAGGGTCCGGATTTGAGAGATGGAGGGTCATATAAAAGGAATAGTCAGAAAGTTGGTGTCCTTGGGTTTCAAAATGTGTGGAAAGGAGTAATGTAATACTAAAAAGTAAAGTAATACTAAAAAGGTAGGAAGAGGACAAGTCCTCTGCAGTTCAAGAACAGAGGTCTGAGTCCTGTTGTGTGACTGGTTACCCCTCTCTATCCCTTTGAGTCTCAGTTATCTCCTGTGCAAAATGGGAATAACAATATTTGCCCCATCAACCTCCCATAGCCATTATTAGGAAAGTGATGTAAAAATGAAAATTTTTGAGAATGGCATGGAATAGTAGAAAGAGCAATGACACCAAAGGACCTGTGTTCAGATCCCACCTGTACCACATCCTACCTCAATATCTGTGATCCTATGTGTTAATTATTGAGTCCCTTTTGGGATATCATTTTTTAGTTCACCAGAATAGCTTCATAGAACCTAGACATTCACCAGTTCTGCAGAATGGTAACTGGACCCTCTGAATTTCAGTGATGTCAGAATTATTGTTTTTCTTACCTATTTGAAGAAGAACCTTGGGCTCAAACTTCAGGCAAAGTTTAAAATTTGGTATCTGTAGTTATTTCCCACTATCAATGGCTAATTGCTTGAAGATACATATCTCTTAACAGGAGCTCCTACTTTTCAGGGAATGTGGGTTAGTAGAAAAAGCATCAGAATGAGGAGCCAGTACACCTCAGTTGGAGTCCCAGCTCTTTCAATTATTAACAATTGACCTTGTGCAAGTTCTAGGGCATAGATTGCTCAGTCTGGAAGGGGTCTTGGCTACCATCTAGCCCAGTGCTCTAATTTTTTTCAAATGCTTTATTAACTTCTGATTTACATCATTAATTTCCACCTGATTTTGAGTTACAAATTTTCTCCCTGTTTTTCCCCTACCCACCACCCCAGAATAGCAGTCCTACAGGTTATCCCCTCATCCAATCTGCTCTCTCCCATATCTTCTCCCATACCCCCTTAGACTTTTTCAGTGGATCTCTATGTCCCAGTGCCTGTATATCTTCTTTCTCAATTACATGTGAGATAGTCTTAATAATAGTGTATATATATATACATATACATATATATATATAATTTTAAACATTTGATTTTAAATCTTTGAATTCCAGATTCATTCCCTTCCTCCCTTGTCACTCATCCTTACTGGGAAGAAAAGCAGTTCAATATAGATTGTACATGTGTAGCTGATGCAAAATATTAACCTAGAAGATATATTTTAAAAGACTGGCTATATTTCCCTCCCTCTTATCCCATCAGCCACTTGTTCTATTCTCTACTCTGATTCTGTCCCTTTTCAAAAGTGAGTGCTTCCAACTTCCCTCCCCTGCAGCCTGCCCTCCTTTCCCTCACCCCCCTCTCATCCCCTTCCCCCTACTCTTCTGTATGGTGAGATACCCTATTTAGTGTATATTTCATTCCCTCCCCAAGCCAAATTCAGTGAGAATAAGGTTGACCCATACCCTTTTGCCTTCCTATTCTTCCCCTCCATTGTAACCCTTTTCCCTTGCCTGTTCTTTATGAGATAGTTTACCCCATTCTGTCTCTCTCCATCTCCTCTCATTATAGTCCTCTCTCATCTCTTAATTTCTGCTAGTATCATCCCTTCCTATTAAATTAGTCCTGTGCCCTCTATCTATGTATACCTGTACACATATATACATACATTCACATATGTATTCATACGCCCGTATACCCTCTGATATATCTTTCTATTCCCTTAAACTATTTTCATACTGAGAAAAGTTTTCATCCATTACAATTATTGTTTTCCCATGTAGGAATGTTAATAGTTCAACTTTCATCAGTGGCTTATGATTTCTTTTTCCTGTTTACCTCCTCATGCTTCTCTTGCTTCTTATATCTGGATGTCAAATTTTCTATTAAACTCTGTTTTTTTCATTAAGAATGCTTGAAAGTCCTCTATTCCACTGAATAATGATATTTTCCCCCTGAAAGATGATAATCAGTTTTGCTGGGTAGGTGATTCTTGGTTTTAATCCCAGCTCCTCTGCCCTCTGGAATATCCTATTTCAGGCCCTTGATCCCTCAGTGTAGAAGCTGCCAGATCCTGGGTTATCCTAATTGTGTTTCCACAATATTCAAATTGTTACTTCCTGACTGCTTGTAATATTCTCTCCCTGATCTGGGAATTTTGGAACCTAGCTCTAATATTCCTAGGAGTTCTCTTTTTGGGATCTTTTTTCAGGAAGTGATTGGTGGATTCTTTCAACCTCTATTTTGCCTTCTGGTTCTAGAACATCAGGGCAATTTTCCTTGAGAATTTCTTGGAGGATAATTTCTAGATTCTTTCCCTGATCATGGCTCTCAGGTAGACCAATAATTTTAAAATTATCTCTCCTGGATCTATTTTCCAGGTCAGTGATTTTTCCCGTGAGATATTTCACATTGCCTTCTATTCCTTCATTTGTTTGGATCTGTTTAACATCATCTTGATTTTTCTTAAAGTCACTAGCTTCCCTTTGCTCCAATCTAAATCTTAGGGAAAGATTCAACTCTGAGCTTTTGAGATTCTTTTTCCATCTGGCAGATTTGGCTTTTCAAGGCATTCCTCTCCTAATTGCCTTTTTGAGCCTCTTTTGCCAATTGAGTTTGTCTGTTTTTTAAGGTGTTATTTTCCTCAGTCAGGCTTTTGACTCTCATTTTGTAATTTTCTTGCATCATTCTCATTTCTCTTCCCAATTTTTCCTCCACTTCTCTTATCTGCTTCTTAAGGTCCTCTATGGCCTGTAACCAGCTTATATTTTCCTTTGAAGCTTTTGGTGCAGGAGTTCTAACTTCACTGTCTTCCTCCTGTTCTATGCTTTGCTCCTTTTTGTCCCCAAAATAGGAGTCTAATGTTGGAATCTTCTGTTTGTTTTGTTTCCTTTGTTTGGTCATGTCTCCCCTCAATCACTTGACCCCTGGGCTTTTTGCCACAATAGGACTCTGCCACCAGAGATGGAGCTTTCTTCCCAAATGCTGGGGTTTTCTCAGCTGCCAGAGGTATTAATTGTGTGCCCTCTCTGAGGCCTCCACACACTCTGGCAAGCTGGTCACAAAACCCAGGACCTCCACCCTAGACTGCAATCCAGATCCAAGCAGGTTAAAGCAAGAGCGATTACCCCTTAGACTGGTCACTTGGTCCCTCTACAGTCTTCAGGCCAGGAGCTGAAGCTGCCACGTGGCACTGGCTGACTGTGCCAGTGTCTCAGAGGCTTCTCGCCCCAGGGGTAAAAGCCACTCTCTGCCACTTCCTGGTCCCAAAGTCCACACTGCACTGACCTCTCACTTTGTCCTTAGCATCTTTGTGTTGATAAATCTTGAAATGGCCACAGCTGATGCTGATCTGGAGTCCTTCTGGCTGGCGGCTGCTCAGGCCTGCCCTGGGGCTAAAACCTCTGGCTCATGCGGTCCTGGGCTCGGCTCCCAGAGCACTGTGCTGGCTGATTCCTGTCAGCTTGCTGGGCTGTCCTCAGTGGGAGGTTAGGTTCTTTGTGTCATTTTGTGGGTTCTGCAGCTGCAAAGTTTTTTCAGAGTCCCTTTTTAACATGGATTGGGGAAGGTGGAAGCTGGAGCTGGTTGGAGATCCTGCTTCTACTCCACCATCTTGACTCTGCCCCTGCCCCCTCAGTGCTCTCATTTTTGCTGAAGAGGAATCAGACCCTGTAATGCCAAGCACAGGTTCAGATTAAGAGCATAGCAAACTCCATTTATTCAGTGACAGATTAAGGCAAAACATTCACAGAAAATCAAGATCAAAATACAAGGTAACTCATCCTTTAGTAAGTTCTCAATTACTCTACCCCTGGGCAATACATTCATTTAGTCAACCAAAAAATCTTCTCTGTTTTCAACTGGAGATTAGTTTCCAATCATAAACAAAGTACATTCATTTGGTCAATCACAAAGTATAACAGTCAAAATTTTTCTACCCCTGGATCATAACTGAATTACAATACCATCCATCACCACCAAGCACCCTCACAGAGGGGAAGTAAAGAGCACAAAGGCCATCTACCCCTAAGCCACAGCAAGATTACATTATCATCAGGCATTCAATACTCAAGGAGAGGTCTTTTCTTCATCGTTACCCTAGGCAAGTTCTCAGAAATCTCTGTTCCTGGGGAGACAAAGCTTAACAAAGCCACAATATACATTGCCAGTTTCCTCATTATTCCTCCCTCTGCCTGAAGAACAGTCTCAGGACCCCTGAAAACATCAGCCAGACCCTCCTTCAGGATTTCTGTAAACATGCAACAAGAAAATCCTCCTTCAGGGCTTCTGAACCAGCAGCAAGGTTCCAGGACCTCTGCAACAACAGCAAGGTTCCAGGACCTCTGCAACAATAGCACCGTCCTTTACTAGCAGATGAATCTGGAAAAGTAACATCAAAATAGATGGAAAAAATACTGGCACCACACTCATGCCTTCTCAGTTCTTGGCAGCTCCGGGTGGAAGTTCTCAAAAGTCCTGGGCAGCTCCAATTGGCCCTCAGCCATCCTCTCTCCCTCTCTGCCTCCATGATGCTGCTGCCAAAAGTTCTCCTTGCCTCTATCTCCTTGGACTTCTCCATCCTGTGCACCAGCTCCACCCAGTTCAACCCCCTCTTTTAATGTCATTCCACAAGTGGAATTCACAAGCTCTGAGTTTTAACACTTAACCAGAAAATCAAGCCAATACAAGAGGATCTTTAAATTCCATTATCATTATAGACCCAGAGACATGAGATGAGCTGTCCAAGGTCAAATGGCTAATTAAGAAGCATCACCCAAGTCCCCTGAGTTTGGTGCCACTATCTTGGCTGAGTGTCAGCTTTCTCATTGACTAATGGGGAAACAAATACTTACACTATATACCCCATGGAACTGTAAGGAAATCAACTTGCAAATTGTAAAGGGCTCTGTGACTATGAGCTCCAAACATGTGCCTGGCAGCTTTGAAATCTCTCCTTTAGTAGCTATTCTTAAAGCTTGTGCTCTGAAACACAAGCTAGGCAGAAGATAGATGTGACATTATGAGAGAGAAACAGGAAACTGAGGCCCATGGAGAAGGCATGGGAGACAAGGCTGCCTAGTCTTCCAAGCACTGTCTCCCTCCTCTGTCTCTCTTCTGTCTGCCACTTTCTGTCTCTCTCTCTTTCTCTTTCAGCATGTCTCCCTCACTTCAAACATTTCTTAATAACCTGTAATTTTATGAAAGGAATAATGGATAAAGAAGACCTAAAAGGTAACTGAATTTGCATATGAATGTTGCATTTTCATTTTAATTTTGACGAAGTGTAAAGGTTCATAATAAAAAGCATCATTATAGTCTCCTGATTTCTTTGATGGACTCCTGAACAGATTGCTAAGATATGGAGAAGAACCTGAGGGTCACCAGTTTTACCAGTAACTCTCTCTATGCTTATTAAAAATTTTTGAAAAAGTAAAAGTGGCAATTTAGCCCCAAATTGAATTATTTTATTTTGGAGGAAATAATGACCGGGGTGGATGCTTCTGAGAGGTAGGAAAAACAAGCCATGTGTTTTAGGATAGGCTATTTCCTTAAGATATGCTGATGTTCACTGTGCCTTGCCTGGAGGTCCATGTAAAAGAAAACTTTGCTATTCATCCTTGCTAAGCCCCTAAGGGACAAACTGGAAAGCTAAGACAAAGAGTCCAGGGAGAACCTAAGAGGGTTTTAGGCATGTTGAACAGTCATCCAGGAGGCAAGACTAAAGGGGTTCTGCAATCCATAGCATATTAGAGCTGGCCAAGTCCCTAGAAATCTTCTAACCTAAGCTCATATTACACTTGTAAGAAACTAAGGCCTCTGGAGAAGCAGTCATCAGTTGGTCAACTTGTTTTTGTTCAGTCATTTCTGACTCTTTGTGACCCCATTTGGGGTTTTCTTGGCTAAGATACTGGAATAGTTTGCCATTTCCTTCTCCGACTCATTTACAGATGAAGAAACTGAGGCAAATAAGGTTAGTGACTTGCCCGGGGTCACATAGGTAGTAAGTGTCTGAGGTTGGATTGGAACTGAGGTCTTCTTGACTCCAGGTCTGGTGCTCTAACCACTGTGCAACCTATGTACCCAGTCAATCAACTAGCATTTTATTAAGTGCTTATTAACCTACTAAGTGCCAGGCACGATGCAGTGCTAAGGATAGAAAGAAAAAGCCAAAAACAATTCCTGCCCTCAAGGATCTTATAGAGGGATGCAGAAACAACAACCTGTGAGGTAATCTACAGAACACTTTGTGCCAACAAGATGTGTACTGGGGAAAATGCAGTATAGTCTCAGTCTCAATCACTAAGATTAAGAGGAATGGGGGAAAAGTCCCAAAACATAGCTCTTTGCAGAAAATGAGACTTTAGCTGAAACTTGAAGGAAGCCAGGGAAGCCTGGCAGCTAAGATGAGAAGGGAGGGCATTCTAGGCCTGGGGCATAACCAGCCAAAACCTTCCCTTGCCTAAGGACATTCCAGCTAAAAATGGTCCACATGGGGCTTAAACCTAGGCCTTTGGGACTTTAAAGCTAGTGCTTTGTGCATTAAATAAGTACTTCTGCTAGAATCCAGTGCTTATATACCAGGCAGAGACACAAGGTTTAGCTAGTCGCCATATTTTCTTCTTCAGGTCCATTGTAGGCTTAACTACAAGAGAAAGAAACCAGCTTGGGGAAGAGTTCTGGGATAGGTAATGAACCTGAGAAGTCTGAGAGATGGCCATACTGGACAGGATTGGCCCATTGTTAGAGAAAGCATGATGCCTTGAAAAATACCCCTTGTGAAAGTTAAAGATGAAGAAATGTCCTTCCTTACAACAAATCAATGACCATCTTAGGGCAGCATCAAAATGTTGGTTTTAGAGAAGATGAGTTTGAGTCATGGCTCTACTGCTTCTTATTTCTGTGACCTTGGACAAGTATTTTAACCTTTATGGGTGTCAGTTTCCTAATATGTGAAATGAAGGGTTTGGACTAAAGGTTCCTTTTGATTTCTAATTCTATTATTTTGTCCCTAACTCTTCCACTAATTTTTATGACTTTGGTAAATTTCTTCCCTTCTTTGGGCATGGCATTTAAAATGAAGGGGAACACTTGATGATCCTGAAGGTGTCTCCCATATTTAAACTTCTATAATTCTAAAAACATTATTCACATATTTGCATTTTGCCATACACAGGAGATGCTAACTGCATGAAATAAATGTGCTGCTGAAAAGGTGCATTGTAAATTAAATTTTTGTCGATGGAATTGCAAATAACCCACTGACTTTCAATAAAATTTCTGAGATACCTTATCTTCATTTTTAACCATTTTTCAAGTGAGTAGTCATTTCTAAACATTACCTCTACAGTAATTTAATTTTTTTTCATTCTTCTACTATCTCAAATTTTGTCTTGAAATTTTTGATCTGCACATTATATGGTGTAAAACACATTGCTTTAGAAACTATGGGACCTGGATTCAAGCCTTAATTTTGCCATTAATTAGTCATATGACCTTGAGCAAGTCATTATACTTCTCTGATGTCTGTTTCCTTATTTATAAAGTGAGGTTAGGCTAGACTATTTCTAAGGCACTTCTCAGCTCTGACATTCTATGTTCTGTGATTCTAAAGATGCTTCTATTGCTGAAGTTTTAGAATTATTCATCAGATTATCAGTTTTGTCAGTCTATGTTTCATACATAGCTGAGAAAAACTGAAGTTTAATGGGTGAAACATGGAACTGGGGTTAGGAGACTAAGTTACTAATCTCATTTCCACCATTAACTGTGTAGCTTTGAAGAAATCACTTAGCCTTTTTGGATCTCTGTTTCCTCATTTTTTTTTTAAAGGGGAAGTATTACCCATATTAGAAAATTTTGAGATCTGTTTTGAGGATGAAATGAGATATTTTTTCTAAATTTCTTTTAAAAAGTTCTATTCAGACTTCTGGTTAAGGGGCAGCCAGGTAGCACAGCGAGTAAGAGCACCTGCTCCAGTGCTGGGATGACGTTGAGATCGAATCCCGGGCTCAGACACTTAGTGCCCACCCAGAAACACCTGGTTGTGTAACCTTGAGCAAGTTACTTAACCCCAATTGCTTAGGGGCGGACAGGTGGCTCATGTCGGGATGACCTGGATCAAATCTGGGTTCAGATACTCATTACCACACCCAGAAATAACTGGCCATGTAACCTTGAGCAAGTTACTTAACCCTGATTGCTTTAAAAAAAAAAGACTTCTGGTTGATATAGTGAATTTAAAAGTCTTACTGGAGTCTAAATTTCAATTTCACTGAGCTTAGGTCTCATTTTGACTAAGGCAACACTCATTCAGTGATTAAGGACAACAGTAGGCCCAAACCCCACCTGGTCCTTGTTTGGGAGGTGATAGCTCAGAATGAAGGCAAATAGTAACTGTTTCTGTTTTGGCCAGTGGTCTTCCCCTCAGAAATTGATTTTTTTTTTTTTTTGACTAGGTAAAAGAAACCATTTTCCTATCCTTAATCACTGAGTGGGCTTTTACTCAGTCAAATTGAGACATGGGAAAAATCTAAGCTTAAAAAGGCCAAATGAGGTCTCCCACTGCATCCCCCACCATCTCCTGTAGTCCTAATCTATATCTTGCCACTGGGCCCTGTACTGTAATGCAATGGAAAGGCAACTTCCCAAGGTTCAGAATACCAGCATAGGTGCTCTCTATTTTATTCAGTAACAAACCAAGAACAGAGAAGATCAAAACATGACATCATTCCAAATACAGCATTTACTAAATGTGATTAAATAATCTCCAAGGACTACCCCACCCCAGGACCTTCCAATCATTCAATCAATTACAAAGTTCCTGGTCTAAATACTTCTCCACCCCTAGGCTATACCTTCATTTAGTCCACCACAAAGCCCCTCTTCTCAAATGGAGATTAGTTTCCAAACATGAGTAAAATACATTCATTTGCTCAACCATAGAACACAAAAAGGTCAAAAGTTCCCCACCCCTGGATCACAATTTAATCTACCCCAGAGTCACATCAAGTTTAAACACAGCACTTAATACCCAAATGGAGGTCTTTTCTTCATCTTGACATGAGGCAAGTTCTCAGCAATCTTAGTTCCTGGGGAGACAAGGCTTAGTAAGGCCACAAGATACATTGCCAGTCTCTTCACTAATTCATCCTCTGTCTGTAGAACAGTCCTAGAACCCCTGAAAACATTAGCAAAACCCTCTCCCAGGATTTCTGTAAACATACAACCAGAAAATCCTTCTTCAGGGCTTCTGAACCAACAGAAAGGTTCCCAGAACCCTGCAACAACAGCACTGTCCTTCACCAGTGGACAGTATTCACTCTGTCTGCAGGACAGTCTCCAGACCCCTGCAACAACAGCACTGTCCTTCACCAGTGGACAGTATTCACTCTCTGTCTGCAGGACAGTCTCAGGGCTTCTTAGCCAAAAGCCAGGTTCCAAGACTTCTTCAACAACAGGACTGTCTTTCACCAGTGGACAAATCTGGCAAAACAACATCAAAACAGACAGACAAAGTACCAGCAAAACAGCCATGTCTCCTCAGTACTTGGCAGCTCGGGGGGCAGGTCTCAAAAGTCCAGGGCAATTCAAAGTGGCCACCAGCAATTCTCTTAGTCTCTCTCTCTCCACGAGGTGCTGCTTCCAAAAAAAAAAAGTTTTCTTCTGCCTCTCACTTGTCTCTCCAAATCTATATCACCAGCTCCTCCCAGTTCATGTCTCTCTTTTCAAGTCAACAAGTCCATCCCACAGGTGGGATTAACAAACTCTGGGTTTTAACACAATCAATTTGAAAAACTAAGCCAATACAGGGGAATCTTTAAATGCCATTACTATCACAGGCCCAGATGGTTCTGGAGGAGAAAGTGAGACTGGTTACTTTTTGCACAGCCTTCCCTCAAATACAATTTACTTGCAAGTCATGGAATCATTTTCCTGATAGCACAGTCCTCTTCGAGAGCAAAGTAGAAACAACAGCCTGTGAGAAGTACGTACTGCCCCACTAGGGACCCAACTGACCACTTTCGTTCAGGCAATACAGGTCCGCACAGCTCCCTCCCCCCCCCACCCCTCCCCTCCCCTCCCCTCCTCTTCTCTCCTCTACTCTCCTTTCCTCCATCCACATAGAGTATAGTAACCTTACTGACGCCACACAAGATATCTTAGGATTTACAGGTTAGATTTCTTTCTTTCGTTTTTAAAATTTATTTACTATTAGATTACAACATTAAGTTCTACAAGTTTTTGAGTTCCAAATTTTCTCCCCCCTGCCATGATGGCATGCAATCCAATATAGATTCTACATATATCTTCACATTAAACATGTCAATTTGTAAAGAAGAACTATAATGAATGGAATGAAAAATGAGAAAGAAGAAAGAAAACAAAAAAAAATGAAAAAGAGAGAGTAAGCAGTTTGCTTCAATCTACATTCAGACTCCTTAATTCTTTTTCTGATATGGATAGCCTTTTCCATCATAAGTCCTCTGGAGTTGTCTTATAACCTTGCATTTCTGAAGGGAGCCCAGTCTATCAGTCAGTCATCACAAATACGACGTGTCTAGAATCATGTACAATATTCTCCTGGTTCTGTTCCCCTCACTCATCATTGGTTTATATAAGCCTCTCCAGGTTATTTTGAAATCTGTCTGCTCCGAATTTCTTATAACACAATAGTATTCCATTACATTCATATACTACAACTTGTTTTGCCATTCCCCAGTTGATTGTCATCCCCTTGATTTCCAATTCTTTGCCACCACACAAAGAGTTGTTGTAAACATTTTTGCACATGTGGGTCCTCCTCCCATTTGTATGATCTCTTTTGGGATACAGACCTAGAAGTGGTATTGCTGGGTCAAAGGGTATGCACATTTTTATAGCCCTTTGGGCATAGTTCCAAATTGTTCTCCAGAATGTTTGGATAAGTTCAAAACTCTGCCAACAATGCTTTAGTGTTCCAATTTTCCCACATCTTCTCCAGCATTCATCATTTTCCTATTTTGTCATGTTAGCCAATCTGAGCAGTGAAATGTGGTACCTAAGAGTTGTTTGATTTGCATTTCTCTGATCAATAGTGATTTAGAGCATTTTTTTGTATGCTTATAGATATCATTAATTTCTTCCTCTGAAAACTGCCTGTTCATGTCCTTTGACCATTTATCAATTGGGGAATGACTTGTATTCTTATGCATTTGACTCAGTTCTCTGTATGTTTTAGAAATGAGGCCTTTATCAGGACACTGGTTGTAAAAATTCTTTCCCAATTTTCTGCTTCCCTCCTTACCTTAGTTATATCAACTCTGTAAAAAAACTTTTCAATTTAATGTAATCAAAATTATCCATTTTGCATTTTGTAATGCTCTCTATTGTTTGGTTATAAGTTCTTCGCTTCTCCATAAATCTGACAGTTAAACTATTTTCTGTTCTCCTAGATTACTTACAGTATCAGCCTTTACATCTAAATTGTGAACCCATTTAGATTAATTTGGCATACAGTGGAAGATATTGATCTATGGCCGGTTTTTGCCATACTGTTTTCCAGTCTTCCCAGCAGTTTTTGTCGAATAGTGAGTTCTTATCTCAGAAGCTGTGGTCTTTGGGTTTATCATACAACTAGAGTTCTTTCTTAAGAACGTTATCTTAAACCCAAATCACTCTGGCTCACATTCTAATGGAGACTAGGTGAACAGAGGAGGGACAGGCGAATGGAATCAGATTTGTTCATTTATGCATTTCCTTTGTTGATGATACTTTTTTTAACCCTCTTTATATTAACAGGTGTAAAGGTCTTATAGGATATGATGAACATATGTTCTTATATACATACATACATACATATACATGGTATAGTGGATAAAGAGTCAGCTCCTAGAACCTGAGTTGAATATCATTTCTAATACATGCTGGCTACATTGCTTTGAGTAAGATACTTAGCTTCTTAATATTTTAGGCAATTTTCTAAGATTACAAGTATTTTAAAATAAAATTTTACTTATACCTTGTTTTTATTGCACCAAAATTTCTCCCAGCATCCCTTTCTCATTCCAGAGAGGTATCCCATATGACAAATATTTGAAAGAAAAAAAAAAGAGAAAAAAAAAACAAAATGGTTCAATACACTGAAAACATTTGAAATAAGTGCAATATATCACATCCTTGGACACTTTTATTCAGTCTCTCTATTATTTATTCTGAATTACTGTAATGTAATGAAATATTCCAAGTTTGATAATCCATCAGTCAGCCTGGGGTTAATTCCATACTTCACCAATACAAAGGAGTAGGGTGGGAGCAGAGTGATGCTGAAATCAGCTCTAACTAGTTGAGTCAATTGTTAAATTTTCAGTGTGAGCATTTAGAAGTTGGAAATTGGAAAACACTATCAAGACTTGATGTATTGTTTTGTTAATAGTTTAGACTTAAGAAAGTGATGGAGAAAAGGTTAATAGTGTACATTAAACTGAAAAGTGTCTTGTGAGTACATTTCTCCCTTCCCATCCCCACCTCCAGACAGCTGTTTATTAAATATTTAACAGCATACCACCATACCTGAATAAGGATGTCCCTTAGACTATTAGCGGCAGAGAAATTATGAACCTCTGTGTGTTGAGAGATTTTCCTCACCTTGGAATTCCCTCAATGTATGTAATCACAGAATCAGTCTCTATCCTTACATTTACTGTAGTATGTGGAGGTGACCCTGGGAACTCAGAATCTGGGTCAGTAAAGACTGAACTCTGAGAGGTATTTACCAAGTTTGAAAACTTTAATGTTATTTCTAGGCAGCTAGGTGGCACAATGGATAGAGAGCTTGTCCTGGAGTTAGGAAGACCTGAGTTCAAATCTGGCCTCAGAAACTTACTAGCTGTATTGTCCTGAATAAATCGCTTAATCCTGGATACCACAGTTTCCTCATCTCTAAAATGAGCTGGAGAAGAAAATGGCAAACCACTCCAGTATATTTGCCAAGAAAACCCCAAATAGGGTCATGAAGAGTCAGAAATAACAGGACAACAGTAACAAGTTTTATTTCCAGTGTGTGTCTCTCGTTCTGGGACCAGCATCACTGAGCACAGAGAGTGTCATCCTTGGTCACCAGGTGATGACAATTATCAGCAGTCACTGGTAACTCACAAAAAGTAACTTTGACAAGGACTTGCCTCCTGCATTGCTTGAGGAAGTATCTACCTTGATGAAATTAAGGATTCTTGAAGTTCATATTCCTAGGCATTACTGAACTAAAAAAACAAAATCCCAAAGTAATTTACCTTAATTCACTTTCATTTCTTAAGTATTCACTCTGGCAAAGCCTTGAACTGGGCATGCAAGGATGAAAACATCTAGTTCTCTGTCCTCGATGAGCTCACAGTCTACTGGGGGAAGGAAAGATATGTTATGTCTAGAAGTAAGTATAATGTAAATTAAAATATGACCATATGTGTCAGGGTGGTCAGACAGAGTGACCTTTTTCATTTTGTGGATAAAAAGCTCTGTCCTACCTGGCTGTGTATATGAGGGAGTGCGGGAGGAGGAGGGCTTCCTCCTATAGCTGGTCTTCAAAGAGTTAAATGCTTGTCCCTATGTTCTTTTGTCTGTGATTAGTCTGAATTATTAGGAAGGTACAATAGCTTTATTCTTCCTGTCAACGGGGCTAGGAAAAGGCCGGATTAGTAATCTCCTGGGATCAGTCACTGAATTAATGCAGGCAGGGTGAGGACAGCTAATATTTGAGCCTCTGGCCGGTTGGGGGTGGGGAGGTGGGAAGGGGGGAGAGTGGTGGCAGCTGTAGCATCTTTAGCTCATATTTGAATTTGAATTCTATCTGCCTGTGCAGCACTGGTATGACTTGGCAACACGTTACAATAATCTTGGTGACACAAATGTCAGGGTTTTTTGTTACATGCCCTCAAAGAGATTTACGTAATTAATGTTAAATTGATGATATAAATCCCTCATTCGATCTCTCCGTTACTTATTCTGAACTACTGTAATGTAGTGAAATATTCCCAGGCTGATAATCCCACAGTCAGCCTGGGGGTTAATTCCTAGTTTATCTCAGGGATGAGGTTGGCCATTGTCAGAGATGTAGAAAGGAGATGACTGAGGTCAAGGTCACTGTCTTCTGGTCAAGTTGGTAGAGTGGAAAGAGCCTTGGCCTGAGACACGGGACACAAGAAGCCTAGTCCCTGCTCTATTTCTGGATCCCTTATGATCCTGAGTAAGCCACTTTCCTTCTTTGATTCTCAATTGCACCATCACCTGAAAAGTGGGAAGTCAATAGAGTATGGACTAAATGATCTCTAAAGTATTTCTCAGATTTAATAGCCTGTTTTCCTTATAAGCATTATGTATATGTCTAGGTGTTTTAATGTCAGAATTCAATTTAACAAACATTTATAAAACACCTATTGTGTATACAATACTATGCTCAATATTGCAGGAGTTACAATATTATGGAACAGTGAAGAAATCTTCCTCCCTTCCCCATCCATCACTTAGCTGGGAAAAGGTACATGCCTGGAGGAATGTGTGGTGAAGGGTGGCATTGAACAAATGGAAAATGATTCGGGAGACTGTGCAAGGTGGAGAGGGTGTGAGAGAACATCTAGTTTAACCATTTTTATTTTTCAGATTGGTAGGAGTAAAAGGAAATAAAAGGCATAAGGAAAGAGCTGCAGAGAAGGTATAATGACATCAAGGAGAGGAGAAAGATTCTAGAGATTTTCCCCTCATCTTAAATGAGAGAGAATGTGTTAAATTGGAGAACCATGAGAAACAGCAAGATGGAAGATACAGAGAAGCTGAAAAAGAGACAGAGACAGACTCAGAGAGACACACAGAGGCACACAGAGAAAGACAGAGACAGACAAACTCAGAAAGAGAGAGACACAGAGAAAGTCTGAGAGAGACATACAGAGACACAGAGATACAGAGAGAGACAGAGAAAGACAGAGACAGAGTCCCCTTTGCATCAGAGACCAGTGGTCAAAAACAGAATGTGTGGTAGGCTCTTAGCCTGAGGAGTCTTCCTACTTTGTATTTTAAGAACATTTGGGAAGAAATGCTCTAAATCACTATTGATTAGAGAAATGCAAATCAAAACAACTCTGAGGTACCACATCTCACCAGTTAGATTGGCTAAGATTACAAAACAGGAAAATGACAAATGCTGGAGAGGCTGTGGGCAAATTGGAATACTAATGCATTGCTGCTGGAGTTGTGAACTGATCCAGTCTTTCTGGAGAGCAATCTGGAATTATGCCCAAAGGGCTATAAATACTTTCATATCCTTTGACCCAGCAATACCACTCCTAGGGTTATATCCCAAAGAGATCATAGAAGTGGGAGGAAGACCCATATGTACAAAAATGTTTATAGCAGCTCTTTTTGTGGTGGCAAAGAATTGGAAATTAAGGGGGTGCCCATCAATTGGGGAATGGCTGAACAAGTTGTGGTATATGCATGCTATGGAATACTATTGCGCCATAAGAAACGAGGAGCAGACGGTCTTCATATTTACCTGGAGAGGCTTATATGAACTGATGCTGAGTGAGAAGAGTAGAACCAGGAGAAATTTGTACACAATTACAGACACAACATATGTTTGATGACCAACTTAGATAGACTGGCCTCTTCTTAGCAATGCAGTGATATAAGTCAATCCCAAAAGACTCATGATGGAGAGAAATGTGTGCATCCAGAGAAAGAACTAGAAAGAACTGAGTTTATATCCAGATGGAAGCAAAATACCTGATCTTTTTCCTTTTCTTGTTTAGTTTTATGTCCTCTTTACCATTTTTCATTGCATCTGATACAATCCATATTTATAACCTGACTAATGTATAATGTGAAAATATTTACAGATCCTATACTTGACTATATGCTGCCATGGTGGGGAGGGGAAGGAGGGGGACAAAATGTGAAACTCAAGGAATTGTGGAATTGAGTCCTGTTAACTAAAAGGAAACAAACAAATTAATTTAAAAAATAAAAAAAGAAATATATAAAAAAAGGATATTTGGGATTTACATGTGTCTTTGGAAAAAAGTTTCCTTTTTCAACTTCTTTTGCTTTGATTTCCTCTAAATATCTACAAAAATTCCTTTTCAAGTGGAAGTCAATTCATGAGTTCCATGGCACGTGATAGTAGGGTATATCAATTCTCCAAGATTTCCTAGAAAGAGGTTATGAATTAACATAAGTGTGACAAGTGTGTCCTGGGGCCCTTTATGTGAGGGATACCTCTGATGTGAGGTTTACATTTATACAAAAGGAGACTTGTTCTCATGGAGCTTATAGTCTAATAGGAGGATAAGATCCATGTGCACATAACTATACTACAAAACACATAATATATGCACCAGAGAAATACAAAACAGTGTCTTGTGAAATTCAAATTTCAGCAAAGAAATAGCCCAGTGCCACTGTGCCTCAGAGAAGGAATCAGGACATTGCTTGGGGAAGACAAGACAGTATAATGGGACAGAGGTGCTCAATCATTATTTTGCTTGTTTTCTCTGTTAAGTAGAATGAACTTTGGAATGGAAAATGTCGGATAAATGTGGCCTGTACTTTAACCTTGATGAGTTAAAGTAATAAGTCTCTGTAATAAGTAATAAGAAATAAGGAGTTTATCTAACCCCTTAAGTACGAAACAAACTGACAGATGTGATTTTTGAGTTCCATCAGTAATATTTGAAAGGCAGCAGAGAAAAGGAGATGTATTCAAGAACTGGAGTAGGGCAAATGGTTCAATTTTCCCAAAAGGGAAGAGAGCAGGGTCTACAAACTATTGACTAGTAAGCTTAACTTCAATTTTTGGTAAAACTGTATTTTTTGAAAGGATCAACCAATCAATCCATAGATCAATGAGCATTTGTTAATGTTTTCTATGTTCTATTTACTGTGCTAGGTGCTAGGGTCACAAAGAGTCAAATGCAACTGAAATGAATGAACAATAATGAAGAAACGAAAAATATTGGGGTTATACATAAAGAGAATTAAATTATGCTTACGAGGATTTTACATTCAAAAGGGGAGAAACTGACTAATAATATATATAAATATATGCATATGATATAGATATATATTCAAATATTTTATATATGATATATATGATGAGGGAACTGACCACTAAGGGACTAGTTTTTTAGAACATATGCAATATTCTTTGACTAAATATGTATAAAATAAATGCAAATAATTACAAAGAGTTAAATGTAAAGTAAGTAGGGAGAGAAGACACCAGCAGTTGGGGGTGTGTGAGAATCAAGAAAAGATTTATGTAGAAAGTGATGCTTGAGTTGTGTCTTCAAGGAAATGAATGATTCAAAGATGTGGAAATGAGGAGGGAGTGTATTCCAGGCATAGGAGATGGACAGAAAGGTATGGAGATGGGATATGGGATACTATTTGTGAAGAACAGAGAGGTCAATTTGATTGGATTGGAGAGTGTAGGAGGGGAAATAATGTACAATCAGGCTGGAGATATAGGTCAGAATCAGTTGGCAAAGATTTTTTAAAAATTAGAGTGGGGAAAGAATTATATTTTATTTCAGAGGCAAACTTTTTGAGGCCACTGGATTTCATTGAATAGGAGAGTAACATGTCTTTAAGATCTGTGTTTATGGAAAATCACTGGTGGTGTGTAGAAGATGGACTAGGGTAGGTAGAGATGAGGTGAGGAGGCCAATAACAGGTACTTGCAGTAATCTAGGTGAGAGGTGATGAGGACCTGAACTAAGGTGAGTGTCCTGTGAGTTGAGAAGTTAGATATGAGAGATGTTTTGAATCTAAAAATGTAAAGATTTGTCAACTGAATATGTGAGATGAGGGAGAATGAAGAGTTGAAGATGACAGGAAGCACTTAATGAATGCTTTTTGATGGATTGTTTGATTAATTATTGTTCCTCTCTCATTCCCACAATCTTTCAAAGATTAGTAGGTTATGCTCCCAGTAGACTGGAAGAAAGGTGCTGATTTACCAGAAAAAAAAGACATTTGAAAGAGGATTAAGTTTTTGGCAAAAGATAATGGATTATGTTTTGGACATGATGCAACTGATGTCCAGTTTGAATGGTAAAATAGACATCAAGTGACATGGGAATGGAGCTCAGGAGAGAGAGTTGGGCTGTATCTATAGATCTGTGAGCCATCTGCATAAAGATGATAATTAAACCATTGAGAGAATGCAGAAAAAGTAGAGAAAAGAGCCCAAGAGAGACACTTGGAGAATGCCCACAGTTTGGGGGCATGAAATCGATAATGATAAAACAAGTCAGAATAAGACTGAGCTGTCAGGTAGGAGGCAAACCAGGAGAGAGTGGTCAACAGGGTTAGATGTAGCAGGAAGGACAAGAAAGAATTAAGACTGAGAAAAGGCCATCCATGTAGACTATTGGATCGTTGAGCGATAGTCAGTGGGCAGCTAGAAGAACATGACTTTATCAATAAGCAATTATGACAGACTAACTTCATTTCTGTTGTTGACAGGATTATTAGACTCCTGACTATTTGCCATTTACAATCATGATAAACATTTAGGCATGTCTCTGATAAAATTTTTAAATAACCTAATTCAAAATAGAGACTCCAATAAAGACCTTCTTCCAAGTTGACATAAGCCCATCAATGATTATGGGTCTGTCCATTCAACAGATCTGAATCTACCTATCTTTATGATGGTCTAGAGTGACCCAGGACTGGGGAACCTGCTGTTGTCCACCTGTTCCTGTCCTGTCTACAAGAATCATTTGAGGAACTTGAACTTGTGTAATACTTTACTCGATACAGGTATATCTACCACGTTTCCCATCTTCTATCTAGCAACCCTGTCCAAAAAAATGAATTGTTTTTATAATGAATCCATACTTCTTCTAATATTCACCAATAACTATAATTGGCATTTATGTGATGCTTTAACGTTTGCAGAACACTTTATATAAATTATGTCATTAAATAAAATTGACAGACTTCTGAGGTAGGTCCTGCAGATATTAGCATCTCCATTTTTGTAGAAGAGAGAAACTGAGACTAAGGAACTTGCCCACTCATGGTCACACAGTTAAGAAATATCTGAGGCAGAATCTGAATCCAGCTCTCTGTCATTCTGGTCCTAGTTATCTCCTTACTAGACTTTGCCTCCCAGAGAATAGGAACTAGAATTTTGCTAGGAGTCCCAAGTGAAGCTCATTGGCATGTTATATAAAGATTCCATTCTTTTTCCTTCATTTGCACATCCATTCACTTATTAATTAATCAGTCTGCCTATTTATTTAATTATTTAAATCAGGACAACTACTTCTCTCCAGTCTTATGTCTGGAACATAGTAGGCATTTAATAAACGTTCATTGCCTGAGGGATGGATTGATGGATTGATTGTGGCACTTCTTTCGTTATCCCAATCTTTCAAAGAGAATTAATGGTAGTTCAGTCACAAATTCCACCCACCAGTTCTTTCTGTACCCTAGGATGTTGTTTTTTTTTCTAGGCCTGGTAATAACCCTGTTGTTTAACAGATGAAAAATCTGAGCCCCAGAGAGCGGAAATCACTTGGCTAAGGTCACCTATTTGTGTACTAAACATGAGACAGGGGAGTCAGTCTTAGGCCCTCTGCTTCTAAATCCTATGTATTTAGACCTGGAATCTGCAAATGACCTCCTGAGGGAGACCAGTTTCACCTGGGAGATTAGAATGATTTTTACATTTTAAAATACAATGAAATTTTATTTAAAATTATGAAAAAAACCCACATTCTTAACTGACAGGTCTTGCAAAAAGAGGAGAGTGGAAGCATTGGTCCAAAGGTCATAATTTGCTGACCCCTGCTCTAGATCAATTTCAATTATGAAAGCTAATCTTTTCAGTGTAATTAAAAAAAAATTGCAGAAAGGTGGTTTGTCCCTCTTGCTTCTAGCACGTTTTTTTTTCTATTCGAGTGTTTAATTAATGCTTATTGACTTAACAACAGGCTGACTTTATTTAAAATTGAAAAAATATGTTTACATCCTCTTACATTTTTGATCTGACTCCTTAATTCAAAGTGAATTGGCAGACCCCAGTTAAATTCCTACTTCACTCCTCCACAGAATCATTCCTCATCCATTGAACAAGGCTTGAAATTCCACCATTAATGTTATTTTACTTTAGCTTGTTATTAAATTATCATTAATTTAAATCTCATTATAAATGACTATAGTCCACAGTTCTAGTACATTTTAAGGTACTCATGTACAAAGAGTTCCCTTCAAATAATCCTGTGAGCTGGGCAGTATAAGTATTATTATACCCATTGCATGTATGAGGAGGCTGAGGCTCAGAAAGATTAGGTGTTTTGTGTTGAGTAATACAGATAGCATTCTAAACATTGGCAAAAGGATTAGGTCCTCTGACTCTTACTTTCTGTATCTTTACACTTGGTGGATATAAGATCTGACAATTGAGTCCAGGGTGGAGATTAAAGCCACTGGGTTCTCAAAAGGAGGAAAGGTTACTATTAAAGGGGATAAAATGAGAAAAGGTTGCCAAAAAGGGGCCTAAGAACAATGAAGACAGACGTACTTCTTTCACCATTTTTCCTAGATTGAATCCAGAATATTCCCAAATGAAGACATCAGGCTACATAGTATTCCCCTCAGAAATGGAGCCTGAATGTTTGGTTTTCTCAAGTTAGTCTCATTAGGTACTTTTTATCTTATCTGTCATCTACAATGATGAGAGATAGCTTAGTTTGGGGGAAAGAATTGTCAAAGGACTTGACTTTATTTAAATCATGTTTGACCTTGGGTAAGTCTTTATCCCTCTGTGAGTCTTAGTTTACTCTTTGGAAAAATAACTGATCTTACTGAATGATCTCTAAGGTATCTCCCAGTTCTAATTCATCTTTATGCTTTAAGCCTCTGCTGGGCATATACCACAAGGAGATCAAAGACAGGAAGAAAAATTCCATGTAAACCAAAATATTCACAGCAATAATTTTTGTTTTATCAGAAAACCAGAGACAAAGTAGGTACCTGCCAATTGAAGAATAGCTGAACAAGTGGAAGAATATGGATTAAATAGAATATTATTATTCTACTAAGAAATGACAGGTATGAGGAATTCAGAGAAACTTGAGAAGACTTGTGTAAATCGATGGAGAATGAAATAAGTAGAATCCTCATACAATGATGTCAACAGTGTAAATGAAAAGAACGCTAAAATAAAACAGAAAGCAGTGTAATTGTATCAATCAGTCTGGCATTGTAGAGAAAGAAGAGGAAATGTACTTTCTTCTTTGCCTTTCCTTCCTGGGGCAAGGTGGAAGACTATGGCTACACAATGAGGCATGATTTTGCTTAACTGGTTTTTTTTTTCTTTTTTTTTTGCTACTGGGGCAAGGGAAAGCTCTCTGGATGGAATGAGGTGGTATATCTAGAAAAAACAAAAATATCAAAAAAAGTAAAACAAAACAAATCAGTAAAATTTTGAAAGATTTTTAAAAGAATAATGAAAAATTGAAAATTTCTACGACTATTTCTTGAGCCTCCACTAAGTAATTCTTTAACAAATAAAACCCTGACCCTCTTATGCACCCACTGATGATTCCTCTCATTTATCACCTTGAGTCCAGAGGGTTGGAATAAGTGACATTTTGTACATGAGATTTGGAAGTCTTTACTTTCACAGTATGAGATGCATTTGTGTGATTCTCTCTCTCTCTCTCTCTCTCTCTCTCTCTCTCTCTCTCTCTCTCTCCCTCCCTCCCTCCCTCCCCCTCCCTCCCCTCCTCCCTCCCTCATTCCCTTCCTATCCAATTACATCCTTTGCAGTTTCGTGGTTCCCACCCTACTGAACTGTCTAAAATTCCATCTCAGGCTGAGGGTACTGAAAGAATGGTGTAAATGACACAAACACATATTTTTGTCTGATTTTTTTTTGTTTTTAAAATAAAATAATTAGGGATGGGAGGGCCCAGTGGTGTTGGGTGGGTCAGATGTCTCCATCTATTTTCAAATATTTGGGGGTCAGCAAAACCCAAAATGTGTTTAGCCAAGTTCTTTTGCCTTTAAGTTCTCAAACCATGTGTTTTTGCAAAGGAAATTTAATCCGTATGTTCCTGATTCATTTATACTCCAATCACCAAAATGTTGCCCTTTAAGAACTATTAGATGTCCAGTCAGCCTTTAAGGACTTTTTTTTTTTTAAAAGACCCCCTTTTCAACCCCAGAGGGTAAGGATTTGTCTGTGCTGGAAGGAGCTTTTAACCCAGTGTGTCTCCTGTTCATTTTACATCTCAGAACCTATGAAATTTTACTAGATTCTGACTTTCAATCTGCAGGCCTCTGTAGTAATATGTGATAACATTCTTTCTTGGGTGGTCGTTACAACATTGTCCATAGCTCTGTACAAATGCCAGTTAAACCCTGTGCCCCCACTATGCTTCCATCCCTCCCCATTGCCTCCCACTCCTGTCAGACAAGATAGACACAATTATTTGTATTGTGAGAGGCAGTGTGCTATAGTAGAACAGGCACCACAATTGAAATCAGGAGACCTGGATTTTAACTTAAGTTCTTCAATTAATAATGTGACAATGGGATAAACCACTGAACCCCATGGGGTCTCAGTTTTCTCTATTAAAAAAGGGGATTGGACTATATAATAATAATTTATATTAGTAAGGTACTTTACTTGTGTAGGGAATCAGTTCCTCAATTACTAGAGAAAAGAGGAGAGGGGAGGAGAAGAGAGGGAAAGAGACAGGAGAAGAAGGAAGGAGAGGGGAGGGAAGAGGACAGAAAGGGAGGAGAGATTTTTTTGGATGGAGCTTGAACTACATGACTTTCAGATTCTAATGGGGAAAGACAATGCATAAAAGGAGCTTGGAAAGCTAGGGGATTGGGGGAAATAAGAGTACATACAAAGATATGGTAGAGAAAGTCTGGAATATAACCTTTAGATAAATAAAACATGGCTAGCCAAAGGAAGAGTCTGGGGTGATACTTTCAACATGTGAATTCCAGGACTGGAGTGAGCTTCAGGATGAGGAGACAGCCAAGAATATAGTCTGGAGAAGAATGAGACATGGCTGATCTGGGAACCTCCTTAAATGAAGGTTCTGGGAAGAGCCATCCAAGCAAAAGAAGTACAAGGGGTGAACGGTTCATCCAAGGTGTGAATTTTGGATTGGAGTGAAGTTTCCAGATTAAGAGCTGAGGCACAATTGGGCAACTCCAGAGTGTAGCTTTTGTAAACATTAAAGTGCTTTAAAAATAACCTATTTTATTACTCAAAATATCCTTGATTTTATAAGCGTCAATTCTCCTCTTCACCAATGCAGATAGCAGCCCAATCATACCTTTGTTTTAAAATTATTTTATTTTTTTAAAAAATATTATTTATTTATTTTAAAATTCTTTTCTTTTGAATTTTGAGTTCTGAATTCTCTTCCTTTCTTTCCTCCATCACCCATCAGGAAGGCCAGAAATATGATATCAATTATACATGTGAAATTATACAAAACATTTCCATATTAGCCATGTTGAAAATAAAAGCAAGAAAAATAAAGAAAATAATAAAAAAATTATGATTCAATATGTGTTCATATTCCATCAGTTATTTCTCTGGAGGTGGATCATGTTTTTCATTATAAGTCCTTCAGAATTGTCTTGAATGATTGTATTGATGAGAATAGCTGTCATTCACAGCTGATCATCATACAATATTGATGTACAACTATGTACAATGTTGTCCTAGTTCTGCTTACTTCACCTTGCATCAGTTCATATAAGTCTTCTCAATTTCTTCCAAAACCATTTTGCTCATCATTTCTTATAGTACAATAATATTCCATCACAATTATATACTGCAATTTGTTTAGTCATTCCCCAATTGATGGATATCTTTTTCTATTTCCAGCTATTTGCCACCACAAAAAGAACTGCTAGAAATATTCTTGTACATATAGGTCCTTTTCTTTTTGCATTGATATCTTTGGGATATAGACCCAATAGTGGCATTGCTGGATCAAAGGGTATGCACAATTCGGTTGCCTTTGGATATATTTCCAAATTGTTCTTCAAAATGATTGTATCATACACAACTCCTTCAACAACACTAGTGTCCCAGTTTTTTCATATCCCCTCCAACATTTGTCACTTCCCTCTTCTGTCATATTAGATAATCTGAGAGATGTAAAGTAGTACCTCAGAGTTGTTTTAATTTGTACTTCTTCAATTGATAGTGATTTAGAGGATTTTTTTCAACAAATTATTCATGGGTTTATCTATTTTATTTATCTATTTATTAATTCATTCATTTGTTTCTTTGTTTATTTATTTATTTATTGTTATAAAAGCAGCTCCTAGTTTCTCACCATACCACTTAATGACTTGTGCTAGTCAAAATAACAACAACAACAGCAATATTAGTAATAATAACAACAGCAATGACCTAGTGACTAATGTATCTGTTGATGAGCATATATTCATTTAGCTGGGGTGGTCATCAGCCAATAGATAATATTTCAATGGTTCCATAGGTGAAAACTTCCTAGCTTTGTAGGACCTATCAAAAATTTAGTACTGCTGGTAGCAGAACTTAATCAATAAACTTTGATTAAACATTTCCTGTGTACTAGCCATAGTGTTGGGTACTGGGCATATACCATACCTGTCCTTAAAAATCTTACATTTTATTGAGGGAAATAAATTTCAAAAACACCAAGATGGTAGCCTAGAGGATAAAATTAGAGAGGCACGTAGAAGATGCAGATTTTTGCACGTTGTATAAAAGGAATTAGATGCATTCCACTAAACCTCCTCAGGTAAAAAATAGAAGCAATGAGTAGAAGACGCAGAGTGGCTGTTTAGACTTAATGTAAGGTAAAAAAATTCTTAACAATTACAGCTATTGAAAAGTAGAATGAAGTGCCTTGCTAGGTAGTAATCTCCAGATTGTGTTAAGGGAAGATGGGATGGCTACTTGTAAGGGTATTTTAGAAAGAATTTGTGATCAATTGTGAGGTGCATTAGGTCAAGAGATGTCAAACTCAAATAGAACTAGTGCCTATCGGGGCAGCTAGGTGGTACAGTGAATAGAGCACTGGACGTGGAGTCAGGAGTACCCACGTTGAAATCTGGCCTCAGACACTTAACACTTACTAGCCATGTAACCTCGGGCAAGTCACTTAACCCCAACTATCCTTCCGAAAAACAAAAAAATAAAAATAATTAATTAAAGAGAATTATTAAAAAAAAACTAGTTTCTTTTGCCACATATTGATGTAGAAAACCACAAATGCACATTATCTATTTTTATTATGTTTTTATTTATTTTGCTAAACACTTCTGAATTACATTTTAATTCCAGTCTACTGACTTGTCCACTGGGTGTAATGGGAATGTAAATTTTTAAAATCTTCCCTTCCCCTAGGCTAAAGTGCACCTGGAGCCTGGGGTGGGAGGCTTGTTTTGCAGTAGATACTTTTTGATTGGCCAGTGGGTCCAGAAGGTTGTTACATTCTCTGAGCCAGGAGCAGGCTATATAGGCCCTGATGTGTAGCTTTGTTTTGGGGGCTCACTTTGAGAAATGTTCTGTGATTTGATCAGATGAGACTCTGGGAAGCCTTTGTTGAGAGCCTTCCAGCTTTGAAAAACCCAGATGTTGATTTGGTATGGATGTAATGGTTGGACGGTTTGGAAACCTGTCTACTTGATCTGTTTCTCTGTCTTGATAATTCTGTCTGTATACTCTGAAATTTGGGGTGCTGACCTTTTTCCCCTGAACTAGGTAAGCGAAACATATTTGACTGATTAAAGTAAGCTTGTTAACTAATTTTGAGTTGCTTTCCTTTAACAAAGCAGATCTAAGAACTTGTGTTGGCAGCCACCCTGGGGATGCTTGGGGTGCTTGCTGCTACAGTGGGTCAAAAGTTAGAAACTTCTAGATTAGATAATGATTGTAATTCCTTACACCTCTGTGAGTAACTTTACCCTACAAATGGGGATTGGAAGAAAACAAATAAACAATACCTATGATGACTACTACTACTGCTGCTGCTACTTCTGCTTCAGCTATTGCTACTAATACTAGTACTAGTACTACTACCACTATGAATATTTGCTACTACACTTATTGCTACTAAGTATTGTCTGCTGCCTGTACTATAAACCTTAAAGTGCTTTTAAGTAAGCTATTGTTAGATGATTATTTCTTCAATATTTTAAGGATTTGTGACTTTATAAGTGTGGATATTCCATTCACCACCTTGGATCATAATGCTTACAAAAATCATTTCTAGCTGGGCAGACTTATGTTGATGAGCTTCTCTGAACCTAAAGGATCATATATCTAGAGCTAGAAGAGGTCTCAGAGCCATCTAATCATTCATTTCATTTTATAAATGAGAAACCTGGGGCCCAGGGAGGTGAATTGACTTGCACAAAGTCACACATATAATAAGCAGTAGAGCCTGGATATGAATCCAGAGCATCTGGAATAATAATTTGATGTCTTTTGTATTGTATCATGTTGTCTCACCTGGGTGATCATTCAGAACTCTGGGAACACTGTTGGTCCATATTGTGTGTGTGTGTGTGTGTGTGTGTGTGTGTGTGCAGTTGGTACTTAAACATTGAAAAATCTGATATACTTTACTGCTAAAGTTCCAGGGTAATTAAAATAGTTGAAATTTCCATCATCTTTTTTCCTCCCCTTGGTCCAAGCTAAGGATTTCATTTGGTTCAGGGAAATCCCAGTGATTTATTGTAGATTTATGAGTGAATGGAATATTAGAGGCTATGTAGTCCAACTCCTTCATTTAAATATGATGAAACTGGGACCTAAAGGAGTTTGGTGACATGACCCAAAGTCATACAGGAACTAAGGGTTAGAGACAGGATTAAATCTCAGGTCTTCTGACTCTGGATCCAGTGTTCTTTCCATTGTACCATGCAGCCTCCATCAATGGAAGTAGTCAACAACTATTCTGTAACTTGGAGTCAGAGTGTGGCTAGGGACACTGAGATCACTCACACGTTGCTTAGTTTCATATAGGTGGCATATGCTAGAGTCAGGACCTCAATCTGGATATCTCTCTCTTTTTTTTTTTTAAAGCAATCGGGGTTAAGTAACTTGCTCAAGGTTACATGGCCAGTTATTTCTGGGTGTGGTGCTGAGTATCTGAGGCCGGATTTGATCCAGGTCATCCCGACACTGGAGCCGGTGCTCTTACTAGCTGAGCCACCTGGCCGCCCCTAAGCAATTGGGGTTAAGTAACTTGCTCAAGGTTACACGGCCAGGTGTTTCTGGGTGGGTGCTAAGTGTCTGAGCCCGGGATTCGATCTCCAGGTCTTCTCAACACTGGAGCCGGTGCTCTTACTCGCTGTGCTACCTGGCTGCCCCTCAATCTGGATATCTTGACCTGAAAGTTGGCACTCTTTTCACTCTCCCAGGTGGTAGTGGTGATATACACATGTGTGTGTAAGAATGGGAATGTATATTTGTGGGTAAATATGGTGACTACATAGGTAGACTCAGACACTTCTCTCTACATCTCAATTTCTTTATCTGTCAAGTGAAGTGTTTGTATGTTTGGGAGAGCATGTCAGGGAGTTCACACTAGGTGATGTCAAAGGTTTTCTCCCAACTCTAAAGTCTAAGAGCTTTTAAGTGGGCTTTGGAATAATGACATATTTGGAGCTGAGAAACCTTGGATTTGTATCTCAATCCTGTGATGTTATGACTTTGAGTTCTGGACTTCATTTTCCTCCTTTGTAAAATGAGTACAATTTTCTTGATCAGAAGTTCTTCGACTGGGGTCCACAACTCTTAAGGACACCAAGGGTAGATTTTAGGGAGTCAATGAACTTAGATGTGAAAATTATGCATCTTTTTTTTTCTCTAACCTCTAACTGAAATCTAGCATTTTCTTCAATTATCAATGTAGGTAACAACTTATGATTCTGAAAAGGGATGCATAGGCTTCATCAGACTGCCCAAGGAAACCATGACACACAAAAAGGTAAAGAACCTGTGGCCTAGGTGATCTTTAAGGTCACTTTCCACTTTTGAAAATGCACATTTGTTTATGATTTATCCAATAATATAGATCAAGTAGGTATTTGTTAAAGGGAAAAATTCTTTTTAAGAATAGACAAATCTCTCTGTCTCTGTCTCTCTGTCTCTCTCTTTCTGTGTGTGTGTGTGTGTGTGTGTGTGGCATGGGGACTTAGGGAGGTAGAAAAAGTATTCTAAAACCAGTGCTATGAATTGAGTGCCAAAGGGATTGTAAAGCAGAATTTCTGTTCTAGTCCTGGTTTACCTGGTCTCCCACGACAACAGACTTGATGGCAGCCAAAGAGCTCATATGGCAGCCGAGCGTGACCGTCGACATCAAAGTGGGAATACCACATCTTGATCCAGACTTTCCCATACCTGTCAGGGCAAAGGCATGAATGTGACCACCCCGGGAATTCAAAGGAGTTCTTAAAACACACACACCAACACACACACACACACACACACACACATTGAAACACAGGCTCACACACTCACACACATACAACCATGCTTGTCGTTTTAAATGAAAATAGAAGTCTAGACATCTTTTCTTCAGATTTCTTTGCTGACCTAATTATTCAGATCCTGTGCTTTATTTTGCTCTTTTCAAAGAAGAAGAAGAATAGTTAATTTCCCTTAATGGAATAATTGAATGTCATAATTGTTTTTTACATTTCAACAAGAATGTTTGAGTTAAGCTGCTGTCTCTCTGTGTAGAGCTGTTAATAACCAGGCTGCTCACACAGGGCATTATATTCCCTCTTTTTGTTTCCTTACTGGACTGTCTGGGTTAGCTTTTGGAGGCTTTTTTTCCAGGGTGCGGGGGGTAGAGGGGGGAGATAGTTGTGGTTAATAACTGTTTTGGTCTTGGGTGTTCTGAACAATATGATGATTTCTCTTTAATTCATTACTCGTCCGGGATGAGAGCCACCCCAAATTGGACAATGTGCAATGACTTTTTATTTTCTCTCTCATTTTTTTCTCTTACTGATTAGAGAGTAGAATCAAGGAAAGCTCTAACTATATGGTAACACTATCACCCACATCATCATTGTCACTATTATGTGATGTTCAGCTCAAATTCCCCTGATCTTATCATCGTCATCATCACCATTTTTGCCCTTCAGCAAATTCAACTCAAATATACGTCAAGCACCCACTATGTCATGTGCTATGCTGAATGAAATCAGACAAGTTTTTTTTTTTTTTTTTACCATGGGGGCAATCCACTATTTGTCATCATTATTATCACTAGTGTTACCATTACCATCATTCCCAGTTTCCTAATAATTACCATTATACTTAACATCCCAAATATTATTACCCTCATTCTTACCACCACCATAGTCTTTACTATCATCAGTCATAAAGACTGCCTCCATTGTTATTAGCATTATCACCACCACCATCATCCTCACCATCATAAGCATTATTTTTCCCACCATCACTCACATCATCAACATAATCACCTCCACCCCATCATTACAATTCTTACCATATCTCCAATACCATCAACTGTTATGATAATCACCATTGCCATCACCTCCATCATAACCATTCATTGATTTCCTCCACATGAGATACCCTGACCTAATCAGCATGGCCATCTTCCTGGCAGTTTCCTTCCTTTCTCCACCAGGGATAATGAACCTTCTGGCTCAGATCTTCAGTCATATTGTTCCTCATTCCAAGGCTTTTATCCCATTCAACTTTGAGTCCTTTTCCTCTGGTGGAGCTACCTGCATTAGAGGACAAATGAAACCATTGTCACATATATACCAAGTCATCCAATAAGGCCATCAAGGAGAATTCTAGGAGACTAAGGCCTAACCAGCATGAACATTTTGCTAACTTCTTCAATGCTACACACCCTTCTCTCTCTACTTCTTCCTTTCTTACTCCTCCATTACTGTTGCCTAATGCTTTTCACCTCTCACTTTGTTTGAGAACAGTCATCAAATCAATATTATCATTGCTATTAGAAAAAACATGTAAGTTCTGATTCTAGATCCAGAGGGTAAAACAGAAACTAAAAGAATCCACTGATCACCTCCTGAACAAGATTCCAACATGAAAACTGCCAGGAATATTATAGCCAAATTAAAGAGTTCCTAGGTCAAGGAGAAAATATTTCAAACAGCCAGAAAGAAACAATTCAAATATTGTGGAGCCACAGTCAGGATAACACAAAATTTAGCAGCTTCTACATGAAAGGATCAGAGGGCTTGAAATATGATATTCTGGAGGGCAAAGGAGCTAAAATTACAACCAAGAATCACCTATCCAGCAAAACTGAGTATAATCCTTCAGGGTAAAAAATGTATATTCAATGGGATAGAACACTTTCCAGCATTCTTAATGAAAAGACCAGAGCTGAATAGAAAATTTGGCTTTCAAATGTAAGACCCAAGAGAAGCATAAAATGTTTACCACAAATCTCCAAAAATTCCCATTTGATTTTTGATGGCCAACCCACAGATAACCAAAACCAGCAATGTGAAGCCTATGAATGACTATATATTTGTGTACCTTAATTTGTTCATCTATTCCCCAGCTGATAGCCACACCCTTTAGTTTCCAGTTCTTTTCCACCATTGAATATGCTATTGTAAGCATATATACATACACACACATACACACACACACACACACACACACACATATATATATGCATACATGTATATAATGCATAGGTCTTTTTCCTCTTTTATTGATCTATTTAGAATATTTGTATCTCCTAACATAGAAGCAATAGACTCAAGAGGCAGAATGAGAAATACTTTTTTTTTATATAGACAATATGGAAATTTGTTTTGCTTGACTCTATGTATTTGTTATAAAGTTTTTTTTAAATTTTAAGTTGGCAGTGGGTGGGAGGGAAAGAAAACAAAATGTTTGTTAATTGAAAGATAAAATAAAATTTTAAAAAAAGAAAAAATTGTGGATTCTCAGTAATAAAAGTGAGGAGAAAGTGTAATTCAGATATGAGGGATGACCAGTGCATGAAGATGTGTGTGGGATATGTAATATCTTGTAGGGGTTTAGCTAGTAGGGCATTTTGACTGGAACAGAAAATCCATAAAGGGAAGTAATATGAACTAAATCTAAAAAGATAAGGGGGCATCAGATTGTAAAGGATCCAAAATGCCAGGCTCAATTTTTTTTGTTTGTTTGTTTTTCCTGAAAGCAATAAGAATGCATGATGATTTTTCTGTCAGGAACTAGACTGACATAGTCCAATCTGGTTTTTGTTGTTATTATTATTTGTTTATTTATTATTGTTATTTTAGGATATTAAACTGGTAATTATGTGGAAAGTGGTTCAAGAGGGGAAGGAACTGATATCAGAGAGACCAATTAAGAGGCTATTGCAAACTGCCACCTTTCAGCGTCTCCAAGATCAGTATGACATTATGAAAAAGGACTTACCTAAAACTTTTAAAAGTCATAATACAATCAAATTGAAATGGGGAAAAAAGAAAAAGCATGCAAATCTTATGCCTCTTGGTTCTACTCATGATCTCTAATGACTACCTGGATTAATGCTCCCTTCCATGTACACCATTCCCCAATATGGATTTGATCCTTTTAGCAGAATGTAAACTCCTTGACTGTAGGAACTATCTGTCTTAGTTGTTTATTTTTATCCCCAGCACTTAGCACAGGGCTTGGCATATATTGGGTGCTTAATAAAAGCTTCACAACTAATCATTAAAACCATTCTTTAAATTCTCTTATGCCTCCAAATTTTACAATTATAACTACCATAATTCCTGCCATTTTGTTTCTCTTTAGGACTATCACCACCATCCCTATTGCCATCACCATAATAATTGTCCTTATCATCACCATGATCATAAACAGTTATTAGGTATGTATAATACACGGGTCCCTGTTTTAGGTTCTAAGCATGCAAAGAGACAGGAGACATTCTCCTGTCCTCAACAGCTTTTAAGTTAACTAGACTAGGCAAATAATGGAGAATACTGGTACATTTTCTATGAGTGACAAAGGCAGTGGCTTCTATAGGGACTTAGAGAATGAAGAAATTACTGCAGAAAATAGATTTCTGGTAATATCGACTGTACATTACAGTATTAGAGCTAGAAGGGGTGATGCAGATCATCTAATTGAAACTCTTCCATTTTACAGATGAGAAAACTTAGCCCCAGACAAGGACTTTCCTAAAGGCACACAGTAAATTTCTGCCACAGTCAGGCTTAGAACCCAGTAGATGACTCTTTGATTTATAGTCTTGTGTTCTTTTCTCTAAAGCATCTGCTTATTGTGGAAATGGGAATTCTAGAACAGAGTCTAACAACTATATTGACACTTTTTCTTCTTTAAAAACTAATACATTTTGATTTTTTAACACATTGATTTCTAAAGAAATCCATCCCATTGTAATGAAGAATGAAAAGGGCAGGAAAAAAAAGCCATTCAGGACTTCAACTGAGTTTGGTAGCCTATGCAATGTACCATATACATAGTCTCCCATATCTGCAAAGAAAGAAGAGAAATGCATTTTATCATTGCTTCTTTAGAGTCAAGATTAGTCAATATGATTATGTAATGTTCAGACTTTCTTTAGTTACCAAGTCATAGAATCGTAGTTCTCTAACTGGAGTGTTTCTCAGAGATTATCCAGTCCAAGTCTAGCACTTTTGATATTAAACCATGGTGCTTTTCCTAGACAGGTGCCAAGGACTCTTCCAGCACTCATGTCCTATACCCTTATGATTTTGAGTGTTGTATTGTTTTGCATTGAGCTCAGAAAACATAAAGGTCTTTTAGTCAGTGTAGTACCTGAAATTGATTGGTGGTAATGGGACCACTGTATACTTGTTGATTTTCCATTGTCAGTCTAGGAGCTGAGAAATCTAGATTCTGACTTCTCAACCTGATGCTAATTCACTGTGTAATCTATATTTAAAAAATATATTTATTTTATTTTTCAACATTTACTTCCATAAGATTTTGAGTTCCAAGTTTTCTCCCCATCTCTCTCCTCCCCGCAACCCACAGTGGCATGTAATTGGATATATATTCTACATACATATTCATATTGAATCTATTTTCACGGTAGTCATGTTGTGAAGAAGAATTAGAACCAATGGGAGAAAACACAAGAAAGAAGAAACAAACCAAAAAAAAAAAAAACAAAAAAGAAAAACGAAAAGACCAAGAACAAATAATATGTTTCAATATGAATTCAGACTCCATAGTTCTTTCTCTGGAAATGGATAGCATTTTCCATCATGAGTCCTTTGGACCTGTCTTGGATCCTTGCATTGCTAAGAAGAGATTAAATCTATCAAAGTTAGCTGTCACATATTGCAACTGTTACTGTGTACAAAGTTCTCACTTCACTCAGCATCAGCTCATTTGAGTCTTTCCATATTTTTCTGAAGTCTACCATCATTTTTTATGGCAAAATATTACATTGTGTATTATTAATGTTACATTCATACACCACAACCTGTTCAGTCTTTCCCCAGCTGATGGCTATCCCCTCAATTTCCAACTCTTCGCCACCACAAAAAGAGATACTATAAATATTTTTGTCCATGTGTATCCTTTTCCCATTTGTATGATCTCTTTGGCATACAACACTAGAAGTGGTGTTGCTGGGTCAAAAGAAATTTTTTTTAAAAGTTAATTTGTTTATTTTTAGTTTTCAACATTTACTTCCATAAGTTTTAAATTATCTCTCCTCCTTCCTCTCCTTCCTCCCCAAGATGGTGTGCAATCTAATGTAGACTCTAGTGGTACATTCCTATTAAATACATTTTCTCATTAGTCATGTTGTATAGAAGATTTATTATGAATAGGAGGAACCAAGAGGAAGAAAAACAAAACAAAATAAAGAAAGGAAATAGTCTGCTTTGCTCTGCATTCGGACTCCATAGTTCTTTCTCTGGATGTGGACACCATTTTTCATCATGAGTCCTTTGGAATTGTTTTAGGTCCTTGCATTGTTCAGAAAGGCTAAATCTATCAAAATCAGTTATCACATACTGTGGCTGTTACTGTGTACAATGTTTTCCTGGTTCTGTTCACTTCACTCATCATCAATTCATATAAGTCTTTCCAGGTTTTTCTGAAGACTGCCTGTTCATCATTTCTTACAGAACAATTCCATTACATTCATATACCACAATTTGTTTGGCCATTCTCCAATTGATGGGCATCCCCTTACTTTCCAGTACTTGGCCACCACAAAAAGGACTGCTATAAATATTTTTGTATATGTGGGTCCTTTTCCCAATTTTATGATCTCTTTGGGATATAGCCCTAGAAGTGTTATTGCTTGGTCAAAGGGTATGCACATTTTTATATTCCTTTGGGCATAGTTTCAAATTGTTCTCCTGATTGGATAAGTTCACAACTCCACCAACAAAGAATTCATGTTCCAATTTTCCCACATCTTCTGCAGCATTTGTAATTTTCCTGTTTTGTCATGTTAGCCAATCTGATAGGCATGTTCTCACTTTGTAATCTTAAACAAGTGATTTAACCTTCAGCTTCAGTTTCCTCATTTGGAAAATGAAGGGGACATTTACATGATTTCTAAGGCTTTAACATTCAATATTCTTTTATTCTAAGAACCTTTCAGCCCTACATTCCGTCGATTCTTTGAGACTCAATTTGAAGAGCTTAACATCTCATGAGGATGTAAACATGGAACTTTCCTTGAATCCTCCTTACCATATTTTCTCTAGCAGATGAATTATAAAAGCACATGCTCATGGACAGCTTTCTGCTGGACATTTCTCTGTCATCATCTTTGCTATAAGGTTATTCTAGTCAGAGCTTGGGGCATCTCTAAAATAAGTTTGTACATGATGATGTGTAGACTAGTATAAATGAAATGGTTATCTGTGTGGATTATGAACTCCATTGCCTTTCACAGCATGGTATGGTAGATAGCCAGCTGGAAAGCCAGAACCTAGTGTGTTTTTGTGTGATCAGGAACAAATAAATTAATCTCTCAGTACTTTTATTGTTCCTGCTCTTCGGTAATTTCAGGCATGTACATTTCATTACAACCCCATTTGGGGGTTTTCTCAGCAAAGATACTGGAGTGGTTTGCCATTTCTTTCTCCAGCTCATTTTACAGATGAGGAAACTGAGGCAGGGTTAAGTGATTTGCTTAGGGTCACACAGCTAGTAAATATCTGAGGCTGGATTTGAGCTTATGAAGATGAGTCTTCCAGACTCCAAATCCAGTGCTCTAACCACTGTGCTTTAGAGTGCACTTTAAGAATGTAAATTGCAAAGAAGGTGATCTAAGATGCCTTAAAGGTATTTAAATTAGTTCTGCATTTATTAATTCCACTGCTGAAATGAAGCAAGAGTTCACTAAATAGCATGCATGTAGCTTGACAGCATCTACACAGCTGCTGTGATTTCTAGGTATGAACTGAAGTGTTGGAATCATAACACGTTAAGCCTTAATAAGGAAGCATAGTAGAATGAATAGATAGAATTTTAGATTGCCAGTTGGGAAGACTCAGATTTAAGTTCCATTTCTGACATGACTTGTGGAATCACAAGCAAATCTCAAGACTGTATGGAGCCTTGGGCAACTTGCTGAGGACTTATCTACTAAGTTGCAGACAGTTTGTGATCTTTGTTAGTAGAAGGATTTTCCACATCAGTGCAATTGCAGGTAGTTGGTATTTGAAGTCTGACCTAATGGAGACATTCATTCTTTAGAAACAGAGTGTCATCTAGAATGCTGGAATATGATGGCTCCCTCTTATATTTTTTGAAGCACTGTGTTGGGACTTCCCCTTTACCCTTATAGTCTACCTAGGAGAAACAGTATGATGTAATAGAAGGAACATTGATCTTAGAATTAGGAGATGACCCTTCCACTCTAAGCTTCAAGCACCCACTGTGTGACCTTGGATAAGTTTCTTCATGTCTCAATGTCCCAGTTCTTCAACCATAGAATGAGTATAATGATATTTATGTATTTTACAGGGTTATTTGGAAGAAGGAAATCTGTGAGCTTTAAGGTACCATATGAATGTGAATTGTTATTTTATTCATTTGTATACACTCCACTCCAAACCACTTGAATCCACTCCACTCTAATCCCACATATTGTGGCATGGTGCTGCCCTAGGTTCTTGAAGGCAATGTTAGTGGTGGGCAAGCTCTGTCAAGTTTTCTTAAACTGTAAAGATTTTGAGTATATGTGGCCAGTGACAGTCTATATGTCTACTATCCACCAACAAGACTAGCTGAGCTCAGAGAAAGGCTTATCAACAGGTTGATAAAAAGTGACAATTTTTTCAGACAGCAACATTTTTCCCCTTCTTTTCACTAAAAAGATTATCTTAATGCTTTTCGAGTTTGACATTAAAGATGTTTTCCAGTTGTCTTTCACAGCAATTTTTGAAGACTGTCTACAAAACTTGAGAAGAAAGATGGTACATGCTACCAATAGAGGAAGCACTTGACTATATAATTATGGATCTCTAAAAATCTTCCCCGAATAGTTCATTAAGAACTAGAAGGGAACTTTGAGGCTGCCAATTTTAACCCTTTGATTTTCTTTTTTTTTTTTGGTGGGAAATTGGAGTTAAGTGACTTGCCCAAGGTCACATGGCTAGTTTTGTGTGTGTGTGTGTGTGTGTGTGTGTGTGTGTTGAGTGACTGAGGCTGGATTTGAACTCATGTCCTCCTGGCTTCAAGGCTGGTGCTCTACTCACTGCACCACCTAGCCGCCTACCCTTTGATTTTCTACATGAGAAAATTGAGGTCTAGAGAGTTTAAGTATCTGTCTCAAGGTCACATAAATAGTAAAATGGCAGATATAGCATTCGAACTCAGGTTCTCTATCTTCAAAACCAGCACTCCTACTATAACCATATCTTGAAGAAGTATTGTTTCCACATTAGACCTTTTAGAAGGCATTTTTCTCATTTGAGAATCATTTTTTAAAATCTTTGTATTGCCAGTGCCTAAGATGACCTTGCATAAATTTAGGTGATTAATAAAAATGTCTATTGAATCGAATTGGTTCTAACTGGCTTAGATTGGAATCCTGATGAGGTTTCCCAAGAAGACAATCAAATCTTTACTGTGTTGACTGTGAGTTGCACTTTTAGAGGTGGGAAAAGACATCAAGATGTCTTCAAAAACTTTAGCTACAGGCCTAACATCAGAAAAAAATGGCCCAGTCAACTTTGTAGAGATCATCCCCTGCTGATCAGAAGAGGTTCCTTGGCTGACTAGTTCAGAGGGTGAATATTCATTGGAAATTTATACAATGGCTAGAAAGCAATGCACTGGTCCTCTAGGGTACAGATTATTGAATGAACTCTCTGTGCAAAGGGTGTTTATGAACCATTAGAAGACACTCCTTAGGCTTCCTAAGTGGTTCCTTGTTGGCCCAGAAGTGCTGTTTCAGCTTTTTTTTTTCCAAAGTTGCCAAATAGACTTCAGTGAAGTAAGGAGCTTATAAGTAGGTAAAACATTACTTAACACATGCTGTGCAACAACTGCAATCAATGATAATAATAACAGTAATAATCAAATGTTCTAATATTTATAAAACACTTTCCTCACAATAATCCTGTGAGCTATGTTTTGAAAATATTGTTACCCCCTTTTATATATGAATTAATTCATATTCACAGAGGCTAAGTAATATGTCCAGAGGCACCCTGCTAGTAAGTGTCACAAAGCTAGAACTGAAGTCTGGGTCTTTTGACTTCTGTTTGACTAATTTCGTTTTTGTCTTTCACCACCTTCCTTCCCCCCAAATAGCATACTTTTCTGTATACATGTAGTTTCCTCAGAGTAGAATGGATGCTTTTTGTGGACAGGGACTATTTTTATTATTGTCTTTGTATATTCGGTCCTAGTAGTTCCTGACTCATATTAGGTGCTTAATAAATGCCTATTAGATTGGCTTAAATTAAATTCTACTTCCTGTTTCCTAATTAATGAATTCCTCACATCCTCTTTTCTCCTCCATGGCTCTTATCTTCACTTTCTTTTCTCCAAATACCCACCACCTATTGCAGTCCATTCGTGGTCTTCTCCCCATATTCTCCCCAACCTGGTTTCCCCTAGCAGAACCACATATTTAAAGCAGATTTTGAAATGTCATTTATGTCTAATGCTGAGGATACATCAGCAGGCTCACTTTCTGGTTTTCACATGTGTGCATAGTTTGAAAAGTTTTTTTTTCTTTAAATCAACTCCCAAAGATCATAAGGCATACTGTCAGCACTTGTGACACTTGATTGCCAATATCTGAGTCCTGAGGCTCAGAGAGAAAGGAGCCATTTTGCTGTGCACAGCTTGGGACAGTTTTCTATCTTACTTTTTCCAGAATTTTTTTTTTTTCAGTCTCATGGTGTTGCATGCAGACATAGTAATAAAGATAACTACCATTTCTCAAGTGGGTGAAAGTTTACAAAACATTTTGTTCACAAAATCCATGTAAGGTAAGTAGATAATGCAAATCTGTTATTCTGACATTCCAAATCAGGAACCCGGGGTTTAGAGAAGTTAAAATGACTTGTCTATGGTTACACAGCTAGTTAGGCACAAGGCTGGGACTATAATCTCAATTTCTTGACTCATAGATGAAGACTTTAAACCAGAGTAACATGTTCATAAAAACCCAAATTTTACCATGTGGTACAGTAGGAAGATTCTGGATTTGGAGTCAGAAAACTTATATTCATATCCTACCTAACATACTTATGACCTGTTGGACCATGGTCAAGTCTTTTACTTTTGTGGACCTTAGATTCTTCACCTATAAAATGAGGGAGGGATTGAACTAGACTACTGAGATTCTTTTTAGCTCTGAATCTATGATCCTATTGAGGGCTAGAGTATATATTTTATCACACAGGACAATTGTAGTTTATTACAGAGAACTCCAAGGCAAAATCCACATTCTTCAAAGGAATGGGAATTTTATTGGAGGGAACATTGCTTTTGACAAAGGCAATGTTTATTAACTTGAGCTTGGAAATCCTTTTGTTAGAGAGGCTTCCTAGTGTAGGATTTTAAAAAATAATTGGATCAAAGACTTATTGGATCACAGATTCAGAGCTTGAAGGGATCTCCAAGATCATCTAGGTCAGTCCCCTTATTTTATGGCATATGGTCTGTGATGTCTAGGATGTCACAGTAAGTTAACTGTGTTTCCCTTTATCCTAGGTTTATTAGACTAGTCATTCAAGGTAATGGTGTAACTACTAAATATCACAATTTCAGCAAGATATAAAAAAACAAAATAAGCAACAACAAACATTTTTTTGAAATCACAAACCCAAAGGACTTAAAAGTTGGAAAGGATTTCAAAGGGTTTATAATCCAATTGTATCAAACCAAGTACCTGATGGCAGAGTACTACTGATGAATGGTCATTCAACTTGTGCTTGAAAACTTCACAGAAGGTGCACCCATCATCTCCCCAGGCAGCCTATTCTGCTTTGGGACATCTCTCATTGAGAGAAAAAAATTCATTTTTTTTCCCATTAAACCTAAGTTTACCTCTCAAGGCAAATTTATACTTACTGCTCCTAATTCTGACTTTGGGGAAACCATGCAGTAAAAGTCTGTTTCTTTCTCATTGTGACAGCCCTTCAAATACCTGACTGCTACTATGTGCCACAAATACCAAGCATGTCCAAATCCTTCACCCAGTCCTTGAATAGCATATTCTTCTAGTCCAGTCATCTTGTTTATGTCCCTCTTAACACGTGGTGTCTAGAATTGAACACAGCATTCCTTACCAGTCTAGAGTAAAAGGAGACACTTATCTGACCTGTTGTGAACCAGATGACTCTTGTTGCATCTGAGAACATCAGCTTTTTGGGGCTACCATATCACATTGGTTACTTATGGTGAGCTGGCTATCTACAGAAACCCTTAGATCTTTTTCACAAAAACTGCTGTCTAGTCACACCTTGTCTACATGGTACCTGTGAAACTCTTAGAAATATATCTAAAACTTTATATTTATTCCTATTAAATATCATCTTTATGAATTTGGCCCATTGTTTTAACCTAACTCTGTAATATAACACATATACTATCCAGGGGGTTGCTGTTAAATATTTAACAATCATCTCTCTCTGTCTTTTTTTGCCTTTTGGAGGGCAATTGAGGTTAAGTAACTTGCCCAAGGTTACATGGCTAGTATTTTTGTGTGGATGTTAAGTGTCTCAGGCCGGAACAAAACTTGGGTCCTCCCAACTCCAGGGCCAGCCCTTTACTCACTGCGCCACCTAGCCGCCCCAACAATCATCTCTTAGTGGGAAAAAGAATGACCCACTTTTATGTTTAAGCTGTATTATGGCCGTGAAGTAAGAGTGGCTTTTGAATTTTAAAATAAAGTTTTATTGTATTTTAAAAAATACATAAAAACCATTCTGAGTGCCTGGCCCATACAAAAATAGACATCAGGACTGATTTATCTCTCAGGTAGTAGTTTTCAGACTCCTTAGTCCAGATAATGAACAAAATAATGTATCAAGCTGAGATTTGTAACTTTGGAAGATTTCTGATTTCTATTTCACTGTGAACATTTAATGATGGGCTCTGGGCAGTCAGTTTGAAATGATTCCAATATACTCTTGTGTTCTCCATCCCTGTTTTATGTTGTGTGAAAATTTTATAAGCATATCTTCAATTTGTTTTTGTTGTTATTCACGTCTGACTCTTCATGACCTCATTGGGAGTCTTCTTGGCAAAGATACTGGAGTGGTTTGCTATTCCTTCTCCAACTCATTTTACAGATGAAGAAACTGAGGTAAATAGGGCTAAGTAACTTGCCTAGGGTCACACAGCTAGTAAATATCTGAGGTCACATTTGAACTGAGGAAGATGAGTCTTCCTTACTCCAAGACAGGCACTCTATCCACTATCCCACTTATCTTCAATAACTTTATCCAAATCATTGTTCAAAATGTTGGACAGTCTAGGGCCAAGGACAGAATCCAAGGGCACTCTGCCAGAATCTTCCCTCCAAGTTGACATGGACTCAATGATTTCCTTAGAGATTAAATAGAGAAACAAAGTCTAAACAATAGTTGCACTGGTAGTGGACTGAGGGATGCTATCCAAAGAGAGTTGTCAAATAGATCAATGTCTACTTGTGAAGAGATCTTCGTGGTTTGCTCTAAGGCTCTGCACTTGGCCTTTTTCTGTTTAACAGTTTCATTATTTACTTGGATAGAGATCAGATTTATGGATGGCATAGATCTATCAAGAATAGCTAATACTTTGGATGAATGGCTCAAGGTTTAAAAAGATCTACACATTGGAATGGTGGGCCAAATCTAATAAGATGAAATTTATTAGGAGCAAATGTAAAGTCTTATGTTTAAGTTTTTCTTTCATCACTTCCATGAATACAGAATGGAGGACACATGCTTGACAGAATACTATTTGGAAAGGACTTGGAGTCAATATTATGATGTGGCTGCTCAAAAAAACAAACCTAAAAATCTTATGTCCTCTCATTCTTTGTGAATAGAACTATAGGGTCTGCATCAAAACATGGTCATTCTATGACCCTCTGCCTAGGTCAGACCACCAACATTGATTAAATGCTTTCTATGGACAAGGCAATATGACAAGCATTAGTGAAATGAAAAGAAAAATACAAATATTCAAGGAAGTTATGCTATAATTGGGAAGATAACAAATATATCTATCTGTCTAACTATTTGTGTGTTTTTATCTCTTTAAATTAAATTGACTGAAATATCATGTATTCTCTCCTAATTCTATGCCAAGCACTGTACACAGACATTTTGGGAGGGAGTACTCTAGTAGTTTGGGGAACCAGGAGGAGATTCATAGAGAAGGCTGTTTTGGAGTTGAATTTTGAAGGCAACCAGGGTTTCTGAGAGCCAGAGGTGAGCAGGGAGCACATTCCAGGCATGCTCCTTTCTTTTTGACCAAAGGAGATGTGGTGACACAAAGCAGATAGTCACTGAAGCTGCTGAACTCTGGCACAGCAGCCTATCCCAGGGCATGAGGAGGGTGCACAGGGCTTTTCATTCCCCATAAAGGGTAAGCAGCCAAAGCAGGCAGTGACTTGTGAGCACATTTGAACTGCTAGCTCTAGTTACTGATGCTGGGAGAAGGGACAGGATGTGTAACTGCCAGTTCAATAACTTCATAAAAACACAGATATTCAATTCTGGAAATTACCTTAGAGATCATTAGTCCACCTAGATCATTTGACAAAGAAAGAAAATGAGACCAGGAGAAAGAAAATGGCATGTCCAGGGTAACAAAATCAATATCATAGATGAGGTTTGAATACAGGCCTTTTGATAAATCCAATATTAATTCCCAGAACCCAATGGATAAAGAGGAGAGTGGGTGGGAGAAGAAAAGAGGAAAGGAGAGGAGAGGAGGATCGATGAGGAAGGGAAAGGGAGAGGTTAGAAAAGTAGAAGGGAAAGAGAGAGTGAATGGAGGGAAGAGGAGGGGCTAGGAAAAAAGAGGAGACAGAGGCCTGAGAGTAATCGTCTGGAACAAAGCTTCTGAGGCCTTTAAAGAATGTAACCCCACAGGTTTTCATTTCTGCCCGAAGGTGAGCCCAGATCTGGGGAGCCACAATAAGCCCAGTTAAAGTTAACATAAATCACAAGTCTACAGTGATTTACACACTTGGTTTAAGGGCTTCCCTCCCCTTTTTACATTTCCTCAGTCACATAAGTTTTTTTTTTCTTTTCTCTTCATCATTTTTTTTCCCCTGAGGTAGGAGACTCAGGGAAAGTGTGGGAACCTTAAAAGTCCATGGTTAGTCTTAGGTTTATGGAGAAACAAACTTGTCAGTGGAGAGCAAATGCTCTGACTTGTTTCTGTTGTCTTTTATCTGATGAGTTCATGAGAATAATACCGGGCAGTGGAGGGAGGCCATGGCCCCTTCTAAATGGAAGCCCATTAGTGGACTGTTAAATGACACAAAGATCTAGCTTTCTTGGCTATGGAACACGGAGGCCTAAGCTTAAAAGGGAGGGGGTTGGGGAGGTGTGGGGGGTAAGGAATGAATCCCTTGCCAAGATATTTTAAATTGGACTCCATGATAAACGGAGATTTGATATTCCTGGATAATTACCAATGAGCACACTTTCCCTTTAATTATCTTGTGGTCACCATTTCAAAGGTGATTAAAGCTATTCTTCAGTAGATGTGGTTATAGATTTAATGCAAACCTGGTCTTTCTTGTGGTTTTTATCACAGCAATTAAATCTGGCTCTTTCACAGACTTTGTGTGGCATGAGGGATTTTACCAAGCAAAATGATTTTTCCCTTCAGGCAATGTTAAATTTAGGAAAAATATAATTAATTATATCAGACAGGTATCTATTATATATCTTGAATACATTCTTAGAGTCAAAGAAGCCTGTTTCTACCCAAAACAGAGACCGTCATCCTTGCCAGTTTGGGTCTTAGGTTGCTGCCTCCAACAACTCAGACTTGTTGTCACATGAATCTCCAATTCTTTTATTTCTATTTAACACAAATCACCTTCCTTTGGAGATGAGGTGATTTTTGACCGGATCATTTCATGTTTTTGAATAGATTTCCAACAGAGTCCTTCTGGAAAATGGGATTTAGTGGGAAGTAAATGGGCCTGAGAGTCAAGAAATCTGCCTTCTATTCCCAGCTCTTCCACTGATTAACTGTGTGACCTCACTTAATATCTTAAGTGTGATCTCATTTAATATCTCTGTTCCCTGCATTCCCTCTTCTGTAAATGAGGATGGGATAGATCAGTGTTTCTCAAACTGTGCTGCAAGGAGCCATGAAACTCTTAATTAAAAAGAAATGAACCTTGTATTATTTGCTAATAGACATTAAACTAATATTTTAAGTGGCTTTTGCTGCAAGGTTTATGTCAAAGTTTTGTTTAAATTCAAGGACTGCTCTTGCGGAAAGGTTTGAGAACCACTGTGGTCACCATGCTCCCTTCCCAGCCCTAATGTTCCATAGTTCTATGACTGTAAGGCCGCCCATTTTGGTCTTAATATCCTTAATCTAATGTCTCTTGTAGTTATGATATTTCACAATTTTACTAATATTGTATGATTCCCTTTATAATAAAACTACAAAACTATAACAGCAACAATGTCAGATTTTGTTTTAAAGGCTTGAGTTACATTCTTCCATCATGCCTTCATAGGAATGAACTCCAATTTGTACAATACTATCTAAAGTGATTGGCAGCTAGATAGCACAGTTGATACAGTGCTGGGTCTGGAGTCAGGAAGCCTTGAGTTCAAATATGACCTCAAATGTTAGCTGTGTGACCCTGAGCAAGTCATTTAACCCTATTTACCTCAGTTTTTTTTTATTAGTAAAGTGCGCTGGAGAAAGAAATGGCAAATGCCTCCAGTATCTTTGCCAGGAAAACCCCAAATGGGGTCACAAAGAGTCAGACATGACTGAAATAATTGAACAACATCTAAAGTGAACAGAGAACTAAGTTTTGGATTTAAACCCATGTTCAAATCCTGCCTGTTGACAAATACTGGGTATGTCAGTCAGTCAGTAAATATTCCTTAAGCACCTATTATGTGCCAGATGCTTTGCTAAGCTCTGGGGATACAAAGAAAACCCAAAGACAGTCCCTTCTCTCCAGGGACTCAGTGTGATGGAGGAGAAAACTTATAAACAACTGTGTACAAACAAGCTACACACAGGATCAATGGGAGATGATCATAAAAGCGAAGGCACTAGAATTAAAGGAGATCAGAAAAGGCCTCCTTTAGAAGGTAGGCTTTTACTGGGACATGAAGGAAGCCAGAGAATGCAGTAGGTAGAAATGAGGAAGGAGAACACTGGAGGTGTGGGGGGTAGCCAGTAAAAATGCCTGGAGGTGTGGTAGATTTTCCTGTTAGGGGAATAACAAAAAGGTCAATGTTAATGGTCCACAGTGTGGGGGGGGGGAAGGGAGAGGAGGATTAAGAAGATTGGAAAAATAGGGGAAGGCCATATTTATGAAGGATTCTCCCAGTAACTTGGAAAACTTTCTAAGACTATATATTGTAGAGTGGTTTCCCATCTGCATCATTAGAAGACATTTCCTTCTCAGGAGTTCCTTACACCAGTAAAACTGCAGCTATGGACCAAAAAAAAAAAAAAATACAGTTCTATAGTTTTATTACCAACTAAATTATTGCCCCTTCCCCTTTCCCCTCTACTTACCTTCCAAACCCTTTAATTTGGGTCATGAAAAACCAAGTTTGTAAAGAATAGTAAAATAAACCAGAAAAATACCTAATCCTTTTTTTTAATGTCTGTTCCTTCATTAACTGCAACCAGAAGAGGTTGCCCAATTGAGTTCCAGGCAAAGGGACTTTGTCCAATCTGGACCAAGTCCGTAAATATCTCTGTATCTCACTTCCTTTCCCTGTGAAACTGGGATAAGTTTACTTGCCAGCTGTCTCCCAGGTGGTGTTGTGAGGATTAATGAGATGATATTTTTAAGTGCTCAGAGATCCTCTGATGAAAGAGCCTATAAAAGTACAAAGTGTCATTATCATTATAATTAATGGCATTTTTGAGAGTTTTCAAAGTGTACATAGGGTTATAGAAAGACAGGGAAGAGCCCTGCCTGAGGAGTTTTCTGTCCTTTGGGGAAAACAAATGGGAAAAGGAATGGGGAAGCTCCGAAATGAGAGGTTCAGGATAAGGAAGTCAAAGAATCTCTTTCTAGAAATGATAGAATCTTAGAGTTGGTTAGAATGATCTTAGAAACCTACTAATGTCATCTTTTAAAATCAGAAAATTCCTTTACTCTGTGCCTGTTTTGTTTAAATGCCTATAGTGGCAGGAAACTCACTACCTTCCTAGGTAGCTAGTCATTATTAGAGAACTCTTCCTTTTAGAAGATTTTCACTCTACTGAGAAGAAACTTTCCTGTGTCATTTAGGATTTTAGAAATAAAAGGGGTCTTAACATCATCTAGCATAAACCCTTTATATTGTAGATGAGAAAAAAGAGGCCCAAAGTGACTAAATTACAGAGAAGAGGTTAGGTCACATTCTCTTTCTACCCACCTGTGACTCTATTCATTCTATGTCTTTTCCTTTGGAACTATACCATTTGCAGCTTCTTTTTTACCCCATATGACAGACTTTCAGATATATATGTATGTGTATATATATATATATGTATGTATAAACATAACACATATATGTATATATACATACATATACATTCATATAAATACACACATATATAATTTATATATATGTAATTTGTTGCTTAATTGTTCCAATTGTGTCCAACTCTTTGTGACCCCATTTGGGGTTTTCTGGGCAAAGATATTAGATTGGTTTGCCATTTCCTTTTCCAGCTCATTTTACAGATAAGGAAACTGAGGAAAACAGGGCTAAGAGACTTTCCCAGCTAGTTAATAGCTGAAGCTAGATTTGAACTCATATCTTCCTGACTCCAGGCCTAATGCATTATCCTCTGTAACACCTTTCTGCCTACTATTTAGAAGCAATAGAAATCTTTGAGGGAATATTACATATGTGGAAAGTGAGGTTTAGAGATCTCATGTGACTTAGTAACATTCATACATTGCGTGCAGTTTAAAGAAAAACAGAAAAACACTGTCCATTCGCCAGATCTCTTTATGAGCCAATATGACAGAACATACATGATACAACAGCAGCATAATCCTGAGATTTCTTATTAATCATAAAAAAGTGATGGCATTATAGCCACTATCTTTTTAGTATAAAATGTTGTGACATATGTTATGACTGTAAATTTGGCGTTGTGAGACAAGTTAACTTGAGGCTGTTCATTTCTTCTTAGATGTTCAATTATCCATTCAGGTAATCGAAACCTAGATGCACATTGGAGCCAGAGTTATGGCATCATGGGCCACACAATCAAACATGGGCCTTCCACTGGTATGAACAATGGATAGAGACAACTTAGCACAAGGTGTTGAGCATGTAGAAATTTTCTTGAAAAACATGAGAAAATAATAGAACCTTATATGGAAATTCCCTTTCAACATCACTCTATTATAAAATGCAATTTAAAATGTGGAATAATATTTAAAGAGATGTCATACACTTAAGTACATTTCTCATGAGTCATTAGTTATTCCCTTTATTTTTTGTTTGTTTATTTGAGATTAGATGAGGTCTAACTCTCCCTGAATGTCCTAAATTAGAGAAAGAATATGCCTACAGTTCATCCATGCTCCTAATACATTTCTGAACTCTATTTTCAAAACATTTAATTCTCAAATGTGTCTATGATCTCATTGATTTGGGAATTCTCTCCTATGATACAACTCATTCATGCCTTCCCTTTTGTCCATGTGATCTTCTATAAGTTCTCCACTGAGGGCCCATCCAACCTATTGGAGATGTGGCCTATAGCATTCTAGAATTTGAAAGCTGGATAGAAACTCAGCAGTGATGGAGTCCAATCTATGTACAAAAGAACTTGAAAATCTCTAAGAGCACTGATAGCACCTCATGAGGTAGCCTCTTCTACTTCTGGACAATTATAATGATTAGAGAAATTCTTGTTTTCTCTTGATATTGTGAAATGATTAGTGAAGCATTCTGGCTGTTCAACTCTCATTCATTCTTTTTTTTTTTTTTAAACAATTGGGGTTAAGTAACTTGCTCAAGGTTACATGGCCAGGTGTTTTTGGGTGGGTGGTAAGTGTCTGAGCCCGGATTCAATCCCAGATCATCCTGACTCTGGGGCCGATGCTCTTACTCGGTGGCTGCCCCAACTCTCATCCATTCTTGTCACATGGCTAGTCCATATTTGCTTCCCATTACAGATTTCCTGGATGACATCTTTTATTCCTACTCTTTGAAGTTCCTTGTTGGCTATGTGTTGCAGCCTCCCCTTGCCATGTAACACTCCATTGCCCAATGGGTGATATTCATTTTAAAATTATTTGGAGACTACTGTATTCCATGATTTGCCGCAATGACAGTAGAATGTTGGAGGTAAAAAGATGAATCTTTATTTCCATGGGAAACTTAGGGTCATTAAAGGAATTTTTCCAATTTTCCAAAGACAATACAACCTACTATCCTCTTGATTAATTCTGGACTTGGTTTACTATTTATTTCAGATGCATACTGATGTATAAGTGCTATAAGCTAACTGTTCAAATTCATGACATAATCAGAGAAATACAATTTTTGTCTGCTTGATTTTTCCTGTGTGAATGGTCAAACCAAAATTTTTTGAATGGTTACAAATGTCTTCTATGAAACTCTACAATGAAGCTAGCACAATGCCATTCATGAGTCAGAGTATGTAGACAATTTTAACATCAATAGAGAATCAATTTCCAACTTATTCTATGCACTGTATCTCCTCCACCACAGTGGTGAACATCTTTGGTATGTATCAATCTACTTGCTTAATGCCATGCCTGATTATTATCATCATTATTATTTTTTTTTCACAGGCTATTTTGACATGATGATTTCTGATATATATATTTTAAGGAATCTTAAATAATTTTCACATATAGATGGTAGATAACTTGTTCGAAAGGATCCTTCAGGATAAAATTTTACTGCATTTAATCAAATGTGTTTTCATTAATCAACAAAAACAAAACAAAATTGAATTTATATTCTCTGTTTTCACTCAATGTTGAAATGGTAAAGACATGGATAATTTTTTAGCACTGTTTCCTGAAGTTTGCTTTTTTCCCTATTCATAACCTCAATTCATGGTTTGCATGAAATCATTTCGATCTCCCCATAAGAAAATAAGGAGGCCCCTGGGGTGGCAGAGGTGGTTGTGTCTAGAGCTGTGGCCATCAGGGCTTCTTCCTGAGTTCCAGGCCCACAGATCATGGGGAGACCAAGTGAATGTCCAGAGGGTAATTGCAGGACTCTCTTTGTTGGCACTGAGGCAGGATTCTCTCGCTTTGTCCTGTTTGGATATGCATTGCAGTCTTGCGTGGCAGTCCTGGGGTAAGGAGGTCTGGCATGGCAGAGCTTGTTGAGGCGGTGGAGAGGCAGTCCTCCTCACAGTTCTGAGGCTGGTGTCTGGAAAAAGCTCTGGCAACAACTGTGCAAAACCTCAGAAATTTGGGACACAGCACTCTCTGCTCTGGAAGCAGAGTTCTACCATGGCAAAGAACTTTAAAGTCAAGTAATTGACTGGGAAGATGAGCAAACAGAGGAAGCAAAATCAGATGATAGAACAGTTTTTTGGTGACAAAGGCAATCAAAACATAGAACCAGAAGAATGCAACAAAGTCAAAACTCCTGCATTAAAAGCCTCCAAGAAAAATATGAATTGATCGCAGGCCATGGAGAAGCTAAAGAAGGATTTTGAAAATCAAGTAAGAGAAGCAGAGGAAAAATTGGGAAGAGAAATGAGAATAATGCAAGAAAATCATGGAAAATGAGTCAACAGCCTGCTAAAGGAGACCCCCCAAAATACTGAAGAAAATAATGCCTTAAAAATAGACTAATCTAAATGACAAAAGAGGTCCAAAAAGCCAATGAAGAGAAGAATGACTTAAAAAGCAGAATTTGCCAAATGGAAAAGGAATTCCAAAAGCTCACTGAAGAAAAGAATTCCTTCAAAATTAGATTGGAGCAAATAGAAGCTAATGACTCCATGAGAAATTAAGATACTATAAAACAGATTCAAACTAGTGAAAAACTAGAAGACAATGTGAAATATCTTGTTAGAAAAACCACTGCCCTGGAAAATAGATCCAGGAGAAATAATTAAAAAATTACTAGACTACCTGAAAGCCATGATGAAAAAAAAGAACTTAGATATCATCTTTCAAGATATTATCAAGGAATACTTCCCTGATCTTCTAGAATCACAGAGCATAATAGAAATCAAAGTCATTTCAATTAAAGTCAGTGTAGTTTATTAATCTTTGGTTTCTTTCATTTCTTTTCATAAACCTTTTATGGGAAACATTTAGCCAAAAAGATTGGGGACTTTCAAAGATAACAACTTAGGACCAATGTCTATTCTACTGGGTTTGCTCCAGAGGCTGAGGTCTGAATTTCCAGAACTCTGTGAAACAGAATACTTGGGGAAATGGTTATATCAGTGTAAATAGGGTTGTCTTATAGTGGTGAGCTTATATTCTTTAATGTTTTTGCTAAGTGGATTCCTAAATATCTTATACTCCTATACTTTACATACTTTTATATCTTATATAATTATTTTGAATGGAGTTTTAATATCACTTTTTGTAAGATTTTGTTAGCAATGTATACACTGATAATTTTGGGGTTTATTTTATATCCTCATACTTTACTTAAGTTATTAATTATTCCTATTAATTTGTAGTAGGCTTTCAAGGATTTTTTAAGCAAACCATCAAGCTTTCTGAAAATAGTGATAATTTTGTTTTCTCTTCACCTACATTTTGTTCCTTCTATTTATTTTTCTTGTTTTCTTGCTTTAATTAGCATTTCTAAAATGATATAAAATAACAGTAGTAACAATGAACACCCTCTCTTTACTCCAGTCTTATTTTTGTATAGTGAGGCCTTACTCCTGTATTTGTAATCCTTGAGTTTATTAAACATCATGCTACTATGCTCATTTGCTTCTGAATCCTGTGTGCTCAATTTGTTTTCCTTATCAATTCAGCTATTATTTAAGTAAAACCAAATATTGTTTACTAATGATTAGTGTAGTTTGAGCAAAGTCACCTTCTTTCTCAGTTTTTCATAATTTCTTTTGAGTTTCTTGACTTTTTATTCCTCAGTATAATTTTTATAATTTTTCCCCTTAGTTTTATAGTGTTCCTTTGGGAGTTGACTGAAAAGGCATGGAATTATTTTAAACTATTTTTTATTCTAAATTCTCTCCTTCATTCACTAACTCACTAAGAAGGCAAGAAATATGATATCAATTATACATTTGAAGTAATGTAAAGCTCATTTATGAATTAGCTGTGTTATGGGGTGAGGGAGGTAGAAAGCAAGTGCCCCATGCTGTGCTATGCTCTACTCCCAGCTCAGTGTGATAGACACTTCCTGTCAGCCTTCCAGATTGTCTTGGGCTAGAAATCTGTTTCACACTGTCACTTTGTGGCCTCTGTTGCTCTAGAATTTGCTTAGGGTCATTTTTTACAGATATTTTGAGTGGTTCAGGGGAAGAGCTGAAGCAGGTCCCTGTTTCTACTCTGCCATTTAGCTCTTCCCTCCCCCCCCACGAGTTGATTATCTTTACATATTGCTAATACTATGTACATTGTTCTCCTAGTTCTGCTTCCTTCAGTTTGTATCAGTTCATATAAGTCTCCCCAGGTTGTTCTGAAACCACTTACTTCATCATTTCCTTTAAGCACAATAGTATTCCATTACATTCATAGCCCATAACTTGGTTAGCCATTCTTCATTGAAATGTATCCCCTTAGCTTCCAATTCTTTGCCACCACAAAAAGAGCTGTTATAAATATTTTTGTACATATGGGTTATTTTCCTTTTCCTTTGATGTCTTTGGGATATAAACCAAATAGTGGTATTGCTAGGTCAAAAGGTATGGGGGTATGCACAATTCTATAGTCCTTTGAACATAGTTCCAGATTTATAGCAGGAAATTTGTAAATTATTTTAGGTAGTATTGTTATTTTTATTATGTTGGCATTATCTAATAATTAACATTTAATGTATTTCTAATGTTTTTCTGATTTATTTCTGATAAAAGTGTATTGCATCTGTTTTCACAAAATTCTTGGTAGCTTGACTGAAAGACATTTATTCAATCTGTATACATTTTGAATGAAATATCTTGCTTTCTTCTTTAAATTAGGTCTTTTGTGGTTTTCTTGTTAATAGAGAAAAAGGAAGATAATTTCTGTGGGTTTATTTTATGTCTTGTTATTTTCTAGAAACTCTTAAATGTCTCACTTAATTTTAGCTAAATTCTAAGGTTCTCTAAATAAACTATCACATTATTTACCAAAAAAAAAATTATAATTATTTTGTTTCTTCTTTGTGCTTATTCCCTTAATTTCTTTATATTCTCATTTTGTGTTAACCAAGATTTCTAGAATTCAATCAAATAACAACAGTGGCAATAGATAACTGTGCTTTACCCCTGGTTGCATTAGAATAGTCTCTAGCATTTTTTCCATTTCAGATAATTCTATCACTTGATTTTAAATCATTTTTTTTTACTATATTGGAAATAAAATTAATAATATTAATGTATACATTAAGTGGTATGATTCTAATTTTCCTTCACTCCTCTTTACCTATTGGTTTTTTTATTTTTTAAAACTTTCCTTTTAATTCAACTTTTATAGTATACTCGATGAAACTGAAGTGTATTCTTCTTGTAGCTATTCCCTTCTTAACTTTTCTTTTCCTTTTAAGTCCCATTCTCCTTTCCTTGTCCCTACCACTCTGTTGAATTTTATGTACTTTTTACAATGAATTCTCCCTCTCTCCCTCTCTCTCTGTCTCTCCCTCTGTGTACACACACTTTGTTTATTTTGGATAAGAGTGAAGTTTGTGAACTGTTCCTCTTCTTCCTCAATGTTTGTAATTATTTTTTGAAAACCCCAATCATGAGAAAAAGTTAATTCTTCCCTTTTACCTCATTATTCTCTAATGTATTTCTTTTTGCTCCCCACCTTTCTCCATTCTTTCCTCTCTTAAAACAAAAAGACCCAAACAGACCCTAGTTTCAAGGTATTCTATGGTTTTGGTTCTATTTTCTAATTCTATTCTAAGCTATTTGTTCTCCCAAAATCTTTTACTCAAGACTCATGAGTTCATTTAAAAAAAAAGTCTTACCTTTGTCTTGCTTTAGTACTGAATGGGGTGAATAGGGCCAAGCCCTGTCCTTTGCAAAAGTTCATGGCTTCTTTAAAATTGTATTTTATGTTACCTTTTTTTTTCTGAGTGTAACAAATACCAAATGAAATGAACATTCCAGTATGTGTTGTAGAACAAGAAGAAAGAATCATACATGAAACTGTGAATCTTTATAATGTAAATCTTGCTTTTCCTTTTAAAGATATAATAAGTTTGATATATATCTTTCAAAATTATTTAGCTTGTTTGTGATTATTGCCTTATTTCAATTCTCTTCTCTTTTTTGGGGGGGCACCATCTTTATTCTCCCTCTCACCCCATTCCCACCACCAGAAAAAAAAATAAAACCCTATAACATATGTGCATAGATAAGCAAAATAAATTCTCATTTTTCTCAAATAAAAAAAGCATGTTTCATTCAGCATCTTGAGTCAATCACCTTTCTATTAGAAGTGGATAGCATGATTTATCATTGGTATTCAACTTTCTTAAGAATTTCAAAGCTAGGGGTGGCTAGGTGGTGCAGTGAGTAAAGCACTGGCCCCGGAATCAGGAGGACCTGGGTTCGGATCCTGCCTCAGACACTTAACACACACACACACACACACAAACTAGCCATGTAACCTTGGGCAAGTTACTTAACCCCAATTGCCCTCCAAAAATAAAAGACAAAAAAAAAGATTTTCAAAGCTATTCTTTTCTTTTACATTGTTGTTGTTACTGTATGAATTGATATCTTGGTTCTCTTTACTTGGCTCTAAATCAGTTCATAAATTTCTTTCTAGATTTCTCTAAAATTTCCCCTTTCATCATTTCTTACTATACAAAATATTCCATTACATCCATATACATTATCTTGCTTAATCATTTCCCAACTGATGAGCACCATCTTAGCTCCCTGTTCTTTGCTGCCACAAAAAGAACTGCTATAAATATTTTTGCACATATGATTCTCTTTTTTCCATGTTTTTGCTATGTAGACCTAGTAGTGGTGTCACTGTGCCAAAAGTTTAGTTTAGTGACAGTTTCATGACTTTTTGGTCATAGTTTGAAATTACTTTCACAGTGGTTGAAACAATGGACAGTTTTAGCAATATTGCTTAGTGTACCTGTTTTCCTATACACTTTCCAGTATTTGTCATTTATTTTATTTTATTTTATTTTTGCTTTTTGGAGGGGGGAAGGTTGGGCAATTGAGGGTAAGTGACTTGCCCAAGGTCACACAGCTAACAAGTGTTAAGTATCTAAGGTCATATTTGAACTCAGTTCCCCCTGACTCCAGGGCCTGTGCTCTATTCACTGCACCACCTAGCTGCCCCCAGTGTTTATCATTTTACTTTTCTTCTCATCTTTGCCAATGGAACAGACAGAAAGAAGAACCTTGGAGTAATTTACATTTGTATTTCTCTCTCTATAATATATATACACACATATATATAATATGTATACATATGTATATATACTTTTATATATGTATTATATATACACACACACATATATACAAAAAATATAAATACATACACACATCCATATACACATACCTTGTTAAATTGGGTTTGTTTCTTTGGGGACTTTCTATCCATACCTTTTCACCATTTGTCAATTGGGTAATAGTTCTTATTCTTATGAATTTCAGTTAGTTCCTTATATATCTTGGGATAAAACATTTATCAGAGAAACTTCCTATTTATCAGAGAACATTTCCCAGTTAGATTGTTCCTTTTAAAAATTTAGCTGCATTGGGTTTTGTGTGTGTGTGTGTGTGTGTGTGTGTGTGTGTGTGTGTGTGTGTGTATAAAATTAAAATTAATATGTTGGTGACTAAGGGGGCATGAGAATTCAAGGGTACTGAATCTCAACCTCAGTGCTCTCTTCACACTAAACATTAAATTGTAGTGAAAATGGGGAGGGGGGAGGAGTGCCTGACTTATAAGTCTCAAAATCCCAATTTGCAATTTTCTACCTAAGAGAAAAAACCCTTTCCCACAGCATCTCACCTCATAACTGAGAACCCTGCAATGTTAGAGCTGAGAGTGACCTTAGATATCATCTCTAAACCCCTCATTTCATGGAGGAGTAAGTTGGGGCCAAGACACATGGAGTGATTTACCTCAGTTCAGAAAAGAAGTCAGTAGGAGAGACAGGACTAATACCTAGCTCCACCTTTTCCCACTTCAGTACTCTGTGGAGCCCACCTCAACATAGCTAGCCCAGTTACCTAGTACAGATCTAAAAGGAGACTGTAGCTATTTTTGTTTACAAACCTTGCTATTAGTTTATATATGAAATAACAAAATATGAATGTTTATGGCAGGCATATTTACTCCTACTCTTGTGGATCAGATGCAAACTGTGGGAGTTTGGCCCGGCTTGTGCTGCCAGCATATTCTACCAGTGCTTTGGAAATACATCAATTTCCCAAACATAAATGTAACTGAAAATGTACTGTATGTTTTCATCGACCAGCTGTCATCTAGTATACATCACTTTCTGTTACACTGGAGATCTTGTTTCTCCCCTTAGCATGCCTTGCCACTGAAGCCTCACACAGCCTATTTGGAGAATAGGCCCGATTCTCCAAATGTCTCTCACTTCTCACTTTTTTTCCCATCTTCTATCTCTCTCATCTGTTTCCTTCCTCTCCCTCATATCCTCCGTCACTAACACTTCTTTTCTGTTTTTTTTTTTCCATATCTCTTTATCGGTTTCTTTTTCTCTCTCACCCTTTCACCCCTTAACTTTCTGCAATGGTTTTCTATGGAGGGACTTGGCAGAAGGCAGAAGACCTGGATTCAAGTCTTGGCTTGACAACTTAGCTATGGACAAATCACCCCAGATCTCTGAGGTTCATTTTCCTTATCTTGCAGGACTATTGGGAGGCAAAATGAGACATGAGCACTATCAGTAATTCAAAGATCTCAAATTTTTTCTTCACCCCTTCCACTAGTGTACTCTAGTTCCTCTCTGTGAGACAGTAGACAGTTTTTGAGAGTGACTGTGGAACTCACCATCTTCTGTCCGGCTTAATGATGAACTCTTAGATTGGCTTATCCTCCTTGGACGAGTCAATGATTTCCCTCCATATTGGTGCTTGAATGAAGCCTTTTCAGCTAGAGGGAAGCTACCAAAGTTTGTGCTTTGTTCTCAGTCTTTGAAAATGTAAAGTCACCTCTTTGTCACAAAGAGGTTTTAGAATAGTACTCTAATGATGTAAAATACTATACATGTGTGAGATAGTTGTATATTTGATCCAATCCAGATGGCTCGAGTTTGGTAGCTTAGGTCACTGAAACCCTGATTTCTTTTTTTTTGTTTGTTTGGTGGGGGGGCAGTCCAAACTAATTGTGGCCTTCTTCACCACCCCCACCCCGTAAAGCACACACACACACACACACACACACACACACACATATATATAATAATATTGTAGTATCTGTATATGCATATGTAATTTGTAGTATCTTTCTGTGATTTATTTATTACTTTTAGTTTGTTGGTCTCTCCAATGATGTTGTAAACTCCTCAAGGAAAAAGCATGCATCTCATTCAAGAAAAAATTGCAATGATCTCACCACTTAAAAAATTTATGTCAATCCAATCTAATAAATCCCATCCAATTAACATTTATTAAGCACCTACTAAGTGTGGAACACTATACTAAGCACTGGGGATACAATTAATAAAAAGAAAGACAGTCCATGCCCTCAAGGAGCGAGTGGGGAGAGACACCATATAAAAGGAGGAAAGAAAGCAAGTGGGGGTGGGGCAACAGATGGTACCTGGCTCAGGGGCATCTTGTTCTAGGGAGTTGAAAAAAAAAAAAAAACAGGACAGCAAATGTAGAGTGAAGTGAGCCCAAAAGTCCAGTCCTCTGCAAAGGAAGAAATGTCATGAAAAAATAAGGAATATGACACTTGAAATATTTAATTCATGGAGTTGTTGTAAGGAAAATGTTTGGTAAAACTGATGGATATATAGAAAGAAGAAAGAAAAAAGAAATAATGGAAAAAAATTCATGAAGCATTTACCATGTGCTGAGTACTGTGTTAAGTGCTGAGGACACAATTACAAAAACAAAAGCAGTCCCTGCTTTCCTGAAATTTACATTCTAATAGAGGGGCATGATAAATAGGAGGAGGGAAGGCAGATACTCTAATCCGGAATGTAACTGAAATGGGAGGTGAGGCTGGAGTTGGACTAGATTGATGCACTTCTTCCAGAAATAATGATAGAAATGATATGATTATCGTTCCAGAATTGGAGGGGATGGAGAGAAGTCTCTGGTGGCAAGACTGCTGGCTATTGAGAAGAGGGCCAAGCAGTAGGCAGTGATGCAGAGCATGGTCAGAGTCTACCTGCAAAAGCGAGTTAGGTGAGGCAACTGCCTCTCAGGACAGCATGTTCCTGGACTATGAGTTCCACTGAAGAGAGGATGAAAACTTCCAGTTTATGGTTTCTGGCCAGTCACTGTTGGGAAGATGAATTTTACTACTTATATTAGCATTATTAATTATGACAATAGTGATGTTGATGACAGCAGTAATAATAAACTGAAAACTAGATGGTTCCTTGAAGACAAGGAAATATGACTTAGGTTAATCAGTCAGTCAATATGTATTTATTAAGTGCCTACTAAGGGCCAGGCCCTGTCTCAAACAGTGGGCACACATAGAAAAGCAAAAGACAGTCATTATCTAATGAGTCAGTCACCATCTAATGGGGGGAGAGACATCATGCAGACAACTATGTACCAACAATCTATACATATAGGATGAATGAAAAGCAATTGACAGAATTAAGCACTAGAAATAAGAGCGATATTAGAAAGGCTTCCTGTAGAAGGTGGAATTTTAGCTGGGACCTGAAGGAAGTTAGGGAAGCCAAAAGATAGAGATGAAGGAGACCATCACAGGTATAGGACACAGACAATAAAATTGCCCAGAGTGCTGTTTTATAGATTCTTGTCCAACACATGTAATTCTTTAAAAATCTCCATCCTTTCCCAAATTTGCTTCAGAAGTAGGGATTCATATTGAGATACCAAACTTGTATAAGTGACAAAACGATGGAAGTGTCCTAGACACATCATTGAAGACTAGTTTAGTTAGAGTAACTTTTAAGTATCTAAAATGGCAACTACATGATATGGTGGATAGAGTGCTAGGCCTGGAGTCAGGAAGAACTGAATTAAACTATGGCCTCAGAAACTTATTAACTGTGTAACCCTGGGCAAGTCACTTAACCTTCTTTGCTTCATATTCTCCATCTGTAAAATAAGCTGGAGAAGGAAATAGGAAACTTATGATGGTATCTTTGATAAGAAAAACCCAAACACAGGGCCACAAAGAGTTGGACAGAACTGAAATGACTGAACAATAACACCAACAAAAATGGTTTTGAGTATTTATAAAGGACAATTGGATCATGTTAGTAGAGGTCTGTCTTGTCTTTTCTTTGGCATTCATTTAGGCCAATTCTGGCAATCTGTCAAAAAATTACTAAGTGCTTGCTCTGTGAATATGATTGAGTTTGGTGCATGGGAGCTAGGAAGCATCCTAGAAAAGAGAAGTATCACTGTTCTTGAGTTGCTGTGACGAGGAATGTATAGAGTTCTAGAGTCAGCTTTTGTGGAAGACCAAATTATATTCATATCCTGCCTCTGACATTTACCAGTGACTGTACCCTTAACCTTTCTGAGCTTCAGTTTACTCCTTTTTAATATGGAAATGACAACACCTTGTAGTACCTACCTCACAGAATTGTAAAGCTCCAATGACAAGAAAAATGCAGATACAACTCTTCATAAATCTAAAATATTTATAAATGTCAATTCTTCTTCTCTGGTCTTCATTTCCTTCTTCTATGAAATGACAGGATTCCACTAGACCATTTCTCAGATCCCTTCTAACTCTGATATATAGCTCCCTTGATTCAAATATCACCCCTGCTTTCAAGAAACTTATGCTCTAATGAAGAAAAGAGAAGGCATAAAACTCACAGATACATGTGCTTAGGTATAGATAAGTTCTCCCTAGGGCTTGTTCTAATTTTCACAGTGTATATATAATACTAATGGAGCTAATGTTTTTTATGTAAGTACTTGTTAATAATTGGGTAATATATATCATTAATTTGCTTTGCTGGATAATGTAAAATGAAAACAATGTAAGGGAATTCATTACTTCTCCAGTTTATTGAATAGCCCAATTTAAAGGTCAGTCTTGAAAGACAAAAATCAGAAAATTGAAGGATCATTTACAGCTTAAATTTGTGCTCTTTAGCAAATTGGTTGAACATCTTAGCATCATATTATTTAGAGTGGAACATGCCTCTAGCCAACCCCATTCATTTTGCAGAGGAAGAAATTTCAGCCCAGAGGTATTAAGTGACTTTTCTATTCTAGTCCATTTCACTCTGTTCTTTCTTCCCTCACCCTGGAAAAATCCCTAATTGCCACCTGCAGCTAGGGTGCTGGGCCTGGGAGACAGGAAGATCTGAGTTGAAATGCAACATCAGCACTAGTTGTGTGACCTTTGGCAAGTTACTTAACCTCTGCCTGACTCATTTTTTTCAATTGTAAGTTGGGGATAATAAGAACACATGTCTACCAGGGTTGTTGCAAAGACCAAATAAAATAAACCTAAATGCACAGTCCTTGAAACATAGTAAGTACTTAGAAAATGCTTTCCTCTGCCTCCCTCTGCCTGGATAGTTGGCATAGTTTTATTAGAGGCAAGCATAAGGTTTGTACAGATTAGTTAAGGTTCTATTTTAGAATAAAATGGGGCACTTACAAGTCACTGAGCAAGTAAGAAAAGGAGGTTTCTTTGGTCCTATCATAGCAAGGATATACAACAATGATACTTTAGCACTTAATTTTTGTAGACATGCCCCCTATCCTCTGGGGTATATAGATATATAATTGTTCAGTGTGGCAGGATACAATGACTCTCTAGGTCTTCAGAAATTCATCAAATCAGAAAGCTTGGGGCTTCAACATGGGAGAAACTTTTTATGCTCCCCAAAGTGACCAGGTGACCATGAAGTCACTTCAACACAACCAAAAGCCATAAAGAAACTACATCACAGGAAGGCCTTGTCCCATTGAGGGGCCAGTCAAGTCCTGACTTTGTCACATTTTTCTAGCCCAGAGGAAAGAAAGGAGGGAAACTTGTTGTTAACCATAGCTTCCTATTAGCTTTTTCTACCTCATCTACTTCCTCTTTCCAATATATCCTTTCTATGTTCTTAGAAACCTCACATTTCTCTCTACTGCCTATCAGGCAAAATCTGAACACCTTTGTTCAGCATTCAAAGTCTTCAAAAATGTAATTCCACCATACTTTTCTGACATTTTAATATACTATTGACTTTAACAACTCATTATTCCCTGACTCTGATGCTTAATTCTATTCCTATGGGCAAGTCACTCAAACATTTTTACCTTTGATTTCCTCATTTGAATTATGGGGGTAATAAGAATTACACAGGAGGGTGGAACCAAGATGGCAATGTAGAAGTAGGAAAACTCTGTGAGCTTCCCCCCATAACCACCTCAAATGCTTATAAAATGACTCTAAACAAATTTTAAAGCTACAGGACCCACAAAGTGATAGAGAGAAACAAATCTCCCACTGAAGGCAGCTCAGTAAGTGGACAGGAAGGGTTCATTACAGTGTTCTGGGAGCTGAGCCCTCCTGAACCCACAGTTTTAGCCCCAGGGCAGCCCTGATCAGTGGCTGCAGCAGACTTTGGAAGAGTGGATCACCAGGAGCAGTGGCAGGTTCCAGAATTATTGACTCATAAATGCCAAAGAAAAGTGAGAAGTCAGTGTAGAACTCTGTTGGAACTGGGGGGATGGAAGAGCAGGTCCATCCCCTGCTCCTGAAGCTAGAAGTAATGGAGGGGCTGTGGCCCTGCCATCTTCTCCACATAGCTGCTTCAGAGCTCCTGGCCTTAAGATTGTAGGGGGGCCAAGCAAACATCCAGGGGGTAATTGCTCTTGCTTTAACCTGCTTGGATTTGGATTGTGGTCTTGGGTGGTGGTCCTGAGGTGTGTGACCAGTGAGCTGGAATCTGTGGGGGCTGCAGAGATGGCACCTTCCTAATAGCTCCAGAAGCTGCAAAAACCCCAGTGATTTGGAACAAAGCTCTCCTCTCTGGAAGCAGAGTTCTACTGTGGCAAAGAGCTCAAAAGTCAAGTAATTGAGTGGTAACATGAACAAGCAAAGGAAGCAAAGCAAGCACAGCAATCCAACTTTAGATTCCTTTTTTGGGGGACAAAAAGGATCAAAGAATGCAATGGGAGGAAAACAATGGAGTTAGAATTCCTGCACCAAAAGCTTCCAAGAAAAATATGAACTGCTTACAAGCCATGGAGGAACTCAAGAAAGATTTTGAAAATCAAGTAAGAGAAGTGGAGGGAAAATTAGGAAGAGAAATTAAAATGATGCAGGAAAATCATGAAAAGAGAGTCAGTAACCTGACTGAAGAAAATAACACCTTAAAAATAGATTAACTCAAATGGCAAAAGTGGCTCAAAAAGACAATGAGGAGAAGAATGCTTTAAAAAGCTGAATTTGCCAGATGGAAAAAGAATCTCAAAAGTTCACTGAAGAGAATAATTCCCTCAGAATTAGATTGGAGCAAATGGAAACTAATGACTATTAAACAGATCCAAACAAAATGAAAAAAAAAAATAGAAGGCAATGTGAAATAGCTCATTGGAAAAACCACTGACCTGGAAAATAGATCCAGGAGAGATAATTTAAAAATTATTGAACTACCTGAAAGCCATGATCAAAAAAAGAACCTAGAGATCATCCTTCAAGAAATTCTCAAGGAAAATTGCCCTGATATTCTAGAACCAGAGGGCAAAATGGAAATTGAAAAAATTCACCAATCACCTCTTGAAAAAGATCCCCCCCAAAAAACTCCTAAGATTATTATTAATATAATAACTCTCCAGGTTCTGGAGTTCTGAGATCAAGGAGAAAATATTACAAACAGCCAAGAAGAAAAAATTTGAATATTGTGGAAACACAATCAGGATAACACAGGATGTGGTAGCTTATACTTTGAAGGATCAAAGGGCTTGGAATATGATATTCTGGAGGTCAAAGGAGCTAGGATTAAAACCAAGAATCATCTACCTAGCAAAACTGAGTATCATATTTCAGGGGAAAATATGATCATTCAATGAAAGAGAGGACTTTCAAGAATTCTGGATGAAAAAAACAGAATTGGATTGAAAATTTGACATTCAAATATAAGAAGTAAGAAAAGCATGAGAAGGTAAACAGGGAAAAGAAATCATAAGGAACCTGTCAAAGTTGAGCTATTTATATGCCTAACATGGAAAAACAATAATTGTAACTTCGGAAACTTTTCTCAGTATGAGGATAGTTGAAGGGAATATTAATGTATATATATATATGTCTATATAGGAGGGTATATGGGAATATGAATAAATATGTGAGTGTGTGTATATATGTGAACACATATACATAGACAGAGAGCACAGGATCAATTGAATAGGAAGGGATGGTATTTAAAAGGTATAATTGAGAGGTGAGAGAGGAACACAATGAGAGGAGATTGGGAGAGACAGAATGGGGTAAATTATCTCATATAAAAGAGGCAAGGGATAACAGTTACTATCCCCTGTGGAGGGGAAGAGCAGGTAGGTGAAAGGGAATGGGTCAACCTTACTCTCATTGAATTTGACTTAGGGAGGGAATGACATACACACTAAATTGTGTATCTTGCCCTACAGGAGAGTAGAAGGGCAAGGGGATGAGAAGGGGTATGATGGAGGGGAGGACATGTTGTGGGGGAGGGTAATTAGAAGCTCATACTTTTGAAAAGGGATGGGGTCAAAGTAGAGAATAGAACAAGTAGGGGGTCAGATGGGATTGAGGGAAATATAGTCAGTCTTTCACAATATATACACTATGGAAATGTTTTGCATAGCTACACATGTACAACCTATAATGAATTGCTTATCTTCCCAGTAAGGGTGGTTGATGAGGGAGGAAGGGAAAGAATCTGGAATTCAAAGTTATAAAATCAAATGTTTAAAAAATATTTTCATTATTATTATTATTTTTACACGCAACTAGGAAATAAGATATACAGGCCCTGGGGTATGGAGATCCATCTTGCCCTACCAGAAAGTCAGAGTGGGAATGGGGGAGGATTTAGGAGAGAGCAGAATGGGTGATGGGGTATACAGTGGGATTGCTGTTTTGAGGTGGTGGGTAGGAGAATGGCGGTGAGAAAAATTGTAACTCAAAATGTTGTGGAAATGAATGATGTAAACTAAAACTAAACATAAAATTTAATCAAAAAAAGATTTACACAATGTATTTCCCAGGGTTTTTGTAGGAAAATGCTTTGAAAACCTTAAAGTGCTATAAAAAGGCTGTTAGGTGGCACAGGGATAACTAGGTGGTACATTGGACAGAGTACTGGGCCTAGAACCAGGAAGACCTGAGTTCAAATCCAGTCTCATACACTTAGTAGCTATGTGACCTGGGCAAGTAACTTAATCTGTTTCCCTTAATCCACTGGAGAAAAAAAGGGCAAACTACTCTGGTATCTTTGCCATGAAAACCCCACAGAAATATGGTCCATGGGGTCAAGAAAAGTCAGACATAACTGAATGATTGAACAACAGGTGGCACAGTGATTATAATGGTGGGTCTGGAGTAAGAAAGACCTAAATTCAAAATAGGCCTTAGATACTAGCTGTGCAACTTTGGGCAAGTCAATTAACCTCTTTGTCTAAGTTTCCTCAAATGTAAAATGAGGATAATAATCATACTGATCTCTCAGAGTTGTCATGAGGATTAAATGAAGTAATATTCATAAAGCCCATAACCCAGTGCCTGGCATGGAGTAGGGGCTGTATAAACATTTATTCCCTTCCCCTCACTACCCCTGCCCCTATATAAATGTGATGTGTTATTGTCATTTTTTTTGTGGTCCTGACAATTGATTTCATCATTTAGAGGAATCCCAAAGAGGTAACTCCCTCCACCAATGCAGATCTGCAACTGATTTGGACTTAGGACCTGCTTCTGATTTATCTTGTATATAGTAGGTTGGTACATAGTTGCTTATATGATGGCTCCCCTGTGAGATCAGGAGCTTCTCAAGGGCAAGGGCTGTCTCTTGCCTTGCTTTATGTCCTTAGCACTTAGTAGGTACTTAATAATTGTTTACTGAATGATTGCAATTTATAGTCTAAGAAAGTTGCCTGGGGCATCCAGAGGTTAAGTGACCTACTCAAGTTTCCATGGTCTGTGTGTCAGAAGAGCAACTTGAAGTCAGATTTCCTTGGTTATGAAACCAACCTTTCATTCACTAACCATGCTACTACTACCCATTATTATTGTTATTATTAACAGTATCTGTATTCCCTTTACAAAAAAGGTACTTTTCACAGTCCCAGCCTTTACATTGGTCAGCTGTTAATCATCCTGTTCTGCCATTGGGCACTTCTCAGTCTACAGTGTCTCCCATTAGATAAGTTGACCCTTTTGTCTACTGGGCTTACTCTTTAATGGGCAATTGCAATATTTTCCCATATTCAACCACCTGCTGTACTGAAAGTAGGGGACTGTGCTTTCTTCAGATGGTGGACTACAAAACCTTTTTCAGCTGGGATGAAGACCTTTAGCTTAAGATTGTTGAAAGCTTTTCCTCTTTGATTCCTTCAGAATCTTAGCTCTATGAAGGAGATGAGAGAAGATTTCCTTCTGCATTTCAATAAATTCTTCCTACTGAAAAGTCCCTTCTTTCTGTAAACCACCTCATATTTCCTTTGGGTTATCAATATTTTGTTATTTCTCATACTCCTTAGGGAATCCTATATAGATGAATGATTAGGAAGAGCTGTTTGAATGTAGTCTAAGTCCTAGAGTCAGGTTCATTTTCTTCATACAGAACTAAATTATTCAAGTCTTCCACCTTTCTAGAGTGGGGAAAGTCTATTTTACACCTAAAGGCTTTCCCTTTTACCTTTTAAAGTCCCTGTCTCAGCCTCTGCATACCTTTGGAAGTTGTTGAAGTCTTACTTTGGGCGTTTTACTTAAATTGAGCTGGAAAGGAAATCCAAGGCCATCTAATCCAAACTGTATTTGTACAAAAAACCCTAAATAATAACTTCAAACAGTAATTATCCAGTATTTGTCTAAAAACTTCCTACAAAGAACTTTTACTTTCAAAGGCATCCCTTTCCACTTTTGGATAGCTTTGGTTTATAGAAAGCTTTTCCTTCCATCCCTTCTAAATCACTTTTTTTGGGTAACTTCTGTATTTTTGTCATTCTGATTTAGGGTGTTAAGATGAACAACACTAATACTTTTTCCTATTGACCATTCTTCGAATTCTTAAAGATAGTTAACATGACTCATGTCTTCTCTTGTCTAAGGCAAACAATCCCAAGTCCTACAGCTGATCACTGAATGTCAATGACTGAATAGTCTCATTTTTTTTTTTGTTCATCTTTCTCTGGATTCTCTGCAGCTTGACCGTCTCTTTAAAATGTGGTGCCCAGAACTGAATACAATTATCTAGATGTTATCTATCCAGGGCAAAGTAAAACAGAGTTAGCACCCTTTTTGTTCTGGACCTAATGCCTCTTTAAATACTACCTTAGATCCCAGTAATTTTTATAACTACCTTGCTAGATCATTCATTGTGAACTTGCAATCTATCAAAACGCCCAAAATATTTGCTCACACACAGTTGTTTAGTCATTCTTTCTTCCTCCATACTGGAGGAATTGTACATTGTCTTTCTTTTTTAACCCAAGTAAAGGATTTTATATTTATCCATATTAACTTCCATCTTGTTTGATCCACTCCTTCAAAATAGCCTGTCAAGGACCTTTCAGCTGCTGATTATGTCATAGAATGTGTTATTTGTTCCAGATTCATATTATTTAGAAAGTTGATACATATTTCATACTGATTTTTCATGATATGCCTTAATCCATATAAGTAATAAAAAATAGTGAATTGGACAGAACCCATTAAACTGTGAACTCCTTGAAGTCAAGACCTAGTTTTTTTTTTTTAATATAGAATTTAGCATGGTGCTTTGCCCATAGAAGGTGCTTATTGAATGGTTGTTCACTCAATTTGAACCAATGATAGATTCTTTTTTTTTTTTGCTTGTTGGAGGGCAATGGGGGTTAAGTAAATTGCCCAAGGTCACATGGCTAGATTTTGTGTGTGTGTGTGTGTGTGTGTGTGTGTGTGTGTGTGTGTGTGTTAGGTGTCTGAGCCAGATCTGAACTCAGGTCCTTCTGACTCCGGGGCTGGCACTCTACTCACTGTGCCACCTAGCCGCCCCCAATGATAGATTCTTATCACACTTATATATAGACTTTCCATTCATCATGAAATATACCTATCAATCAATAATATTTTGATTCAACTATTAAATTAATTTCCAAAGACCTAAATGTACTACCACCCAGGTATCACTCAGGTGATATCTTTCTCTATCCTTTCAATGAAGATGGCATGAAGGACATCCAATGTTTTACTGAAGCCAAGTATACTATGTTTGTGGTTGTATTTTGATCTACAAGTCTAGTTACCTTGTTAAAAAAAGGGAATTAGGTTAGTTTGGAATTATATGTTCTAATTGATGACATGATAACTCTTAATAAGTACTACTCTTTCTGAATGACCACAAATCATCTGTCTGATAATAGAAACACATATTTAACTAGGAATGAAAGTCAAGTTCATAGAACAGAATTTGAAGTGATATTCTTTAATTTTTGGGAAAATTAGCATAAGCAAATTCACAAGTTCTGCTATGGTTTAAGTGAAACATTTTCAAAGAACCCAGTTTCTCCCATCATCTCCTTAGCTCTGAATCAATAGATTGAAATGTTCCCAGACAATTGTGCATATATGTATATGAATAGTATGTGTACATGTGCATATGTATGTTTATATTATAAATACATGTACACATATAAATATATGCATCGGTATATGTATACATGTATGTTTGTATATTTGCATATACATACATCCCCATATGTGTGTGTGTGTCCACACATAAGAACTATTCAGAGAAAATGAAAAGAGATTAGTCTCAAGATAAAGAAAAGGAAAAAAAGCAAGAAAATATACAAGGAACATAAAACAAATGAAATTTAAAAAAATATCATATATGGTGAACAAAAATTATTGATTAAGATACTCTTTTTTTTTCTTAAGCAATTGGGGTTAAGTAACTTGCTCAAGGTTACAAGGCCAGTTATTTTATGTTGGTGCCAAGTATCTGAGGCTGGAATCGATCCTGGGTCTCCTGACACCTGGGCCAGTGCTCTTACTCACTGTGCCACCTGGCCGCCCCATGATTCAGATATTCTTTAGAAAAGTCATATAGGGGTGGCTAGGTGGCACAGTGAGTAAATCTCTGGCCCTGGAGTCAGGAGGAACTGAGTTCCATTCAGGCCTCAGACACTTTAACACCTGCACACACACAAAAAAGCTGTGTAACCTTGGGCAAGTTACTTAACCCCAACTGCCCTCCAAAAGGCAAAAAAAAAAAAAAAGTGATCTAACAAAAAAAGATATTACCTTAAAAAACCAAGGAATGAAACTAAATCTTAAAAAAAATATCCCAAATTAAAAATAAATAATTACTTTAAAATATGAAGGAAGACCTGGCATTTTAAAAGAAAAATCTAGTTTCCATAATGATAAATAGGTAATTAATTAAAAAACAGAGCAAATTGAATTTGTAGCAAAAGTCAACATGGAGAAAGTTATGAAAATTTGAATAAAGAAATGAAATGAATGGGAACTAATATTTTTGAGAATAGAAGGCAAAACTACACAGAGGCAATAGAAGATGTTATAGAATGAGATCAGTCAACTAGAAAAGCTTTAGATGCAAATTTAGAAGAATGAATTCATAGAGATAATCTAGGTGTCATTAATAATAGGAAATTTCAGCACCCCAATTTTAGAACATTGTAATTCAAATGGAAAAAAAGTATGAAAAAGAAAGAAGTTATCAAGTAAAGTTCTGCAAAAATTGGATTATATATGCATATTTGTGTATGTCTGTAGATAGATTGCTAAGCAGATTTTGGGGGAATTTAATTTTAGCTTTTATTCAAGACACACTTATGAAATTGATCACAGTATAAAATAGAAGGAACCTACAATAAATAAACTGCAGAAAAAGGAAGTCATTTTATACATGCTATTAATAGACCATGATGCAATCAATTAGTAATCAATAAAGGAAATAGGATCAAATTATTCAGACTTGAGTGGTAAAAAAACAAAACAATGATTTAAGAATGTTTGGATCAAATATTGAAATATGCAAAAATATCTTCTTAAGAAATGGTATGCAATTGGAATGATCAAAAGATTTTGAGTAGAGAATTTGGGTTCAAATCTCATTTCTAGAAGTATCCTTGGGTAAATTAAATCACCTCTGTAGACCTCAGTTTTCTCATCTGTAAAATGTAGAGGTTGGAGAAGATAGTTTCTTATATACTTTTCTTCTCTATAACTTTCATCTCTGGAGGTTTCATTTTCCTTATTTTTATAACAAGAAGTTTAGACTTGATAAAATGTAAGGTCCTTTCCTTTTCTAAATCTCTGATCTTATATCCTTGTTTCCTGGTCATTCACATCAATCTCTTTATAGAACTTTTATTTTTCATCCTCAGTAGCAGCATTTGTGGTCGAGCAATTGGAAATTCATTCCTGATACCTTTCCAATCCTTTTTTTTTTGAGGGGGGGCATATTCCATGCCATAGTCTTGTGAGGTGTAGAGTGAAAGAAAACTTGTTTTAAAGTTTGCACAGAGTCATTAAATGTTGGAGGCAGGATGTAAGCCAAGGTCTCCTCAATACAGATCCAGGGAAAGCCAGCTCAGCAGCATGAGAGATAAGAAGAGTTACAGGGAGATCTGAGAGGTAATAGTACACCAACAAAGCAGCACTCGCCCCGTTGCACTAGGGCACTCTCCCCCACCATGAAACTCTAACTTTTGGCTGGGAAAGGGATTGGATTCAGAATTATGGAAGCCTGTTGTCTAAAGGAGGTTTCGGGCTCTTCATCTTATGTCTCTGGCTCTTTATCCCTGACCCAATGATCTAGTGAAAAATCCCATAAGAAAGTTTAGGTTCTGCTTAAGTCAGGGTGATCAGAAATGGGATGACATTCAATGTGTATCATATATAAAATGGCTCTATGTGGCTCTTCTGCACAAAAGAAACCCTTTAAGTATAAAATAATCATATCTGCACATTAACAAATCTTAAAGCAGGGAATAGTGTCATCATAATTTCTTTTTTTTTTTCCCCCAGGAGGTCAATACTTACTTAAGTCATCAAGGTATGAAACATTTCGAATGTAACGTGGGACTCAAGTACATTTACATTGATGAGGAATGATTGGTGGGTGCTCCACATCTGTGTGAGGGGCAGAACTGGTGACAGCTTGGAAGGGGAGAAGTCCTTGTTCTTTTAGTTTCTCATTTTGGGAGAGAGCAGTCAGCTTTAGACCTTTTGTTAGGGAAAAATCCTTTGAAGGTGAGAACTCTGGGAAAAAGCCTTTCAAATGTCAAGGAACCTGCTGTTTTGCATTTACCTCAGATCTACAATGGTCCAAACAACTCCCTCAAGTTGTTTGGAAAACCAGTCTATGGCCTGGGCTCCTCCCTGCTTTCTCTTCTCTGAGAAAAAGAAAACACTTTACAACTCTGACTGAGGGACCTAAGAGCTCCCAACAACTGGAACTCATGAGGTTGCCTCCAAGACTGGAAATATCTAGCTTGAGATTGCTGTTTGGTCATCTATGCTCAGGGAAAGCAGCACAAATAGAAGAAGGACCCATAATAAGGGTCCCCTTGGAAGTATGCTTACACACTACCATGTGGGAGTAACCACCATTACTACTATATGGGGGTGGGGTAAAGGTATTCACCACTATCTGCCTTCCTCACAGGAAGTCCTGGAAAGAAAACCTGTGGAATCCCCATCATCAACAGACAGAAATAGAACAACAGATTCAAGTGACTTTTTAAATGCCTGATTAATGAGCCACTTTCCTGGCTCAGTGGCCAATCATCTTTGATGTAACACTTCATTCCTGTTGCCATTAGAGGTCACTGACTGATGAATTGACTGTGTCATCTGAAAACCCTTCCATGATGAGCTCATGTGTTCTTGGAAGTGCTTATAGAAGCTTATCTCCATTCCACCTATTTTTTTTGATTATCTTTTGGAGAATATTTTAGCTAGCAGATTGATGGGGATATCTTAATTTTCCCTGTTACCATTTTAAATGATAATACTAGCTCACATTTATGTATGATTTTAAGGTACACAAAATGTTTTATTCATAGAAACAAAGTGAAATAGATCACAGATGAAAATGGAAAAATGTAATCTAAGAATGTAACAGACAGTCTGATCTTGGTGTTAGTCAGGGATGGTGTCTATCAAAATAGAGTGTCTGTCTGGTGGGTCTTCAGAAGATGAACTATGTTCTCCTTAATGTATGGGTGACCCCATATGATTGCTATGTGTATGCTGAACCTGTCTCAAGATGACTGTTCCAGATCTTATAGAATTCCACAGATATGAAAGATGGTGTGATTCTATGAAGGACTTAATCACTAGCATATTTTTTTGCAAAATTTCTAAATTATTAAAAAAAATTAAAATCATTCTTACCAAAAATAAAATTGTTATTTTGCCACAAGTATGCTCCAAAAAGTTTACTTAAATGATCTAATGTCATTTAGGACTTAATCTAGGCATTAAACTGATGTCTATGGGGCAGACAGGTGGTGTGGTGGATAGAGAATTGCCCTGAGTTGAAATCTGGCTTCAGACACTTGACAGTTACTAGCTGTGTGACCGTGGGTAAGTCATTTAACTTCAATTGCACCCCTTGACCCCCGTTCCCCCAAAATAAACTATTGGCTATGAGTGAAGTAAAAATGCAATGAACTAGGAGTCAGAAGAAGGTATGAGTCTGGTTTCTAAGACAATCTGAATGTATGACCAAGTTACTTTACCCCTCTGATGCTCAATTGCCCGACCTATAAAATACAGACAATAATTCCTTCTCTTACTTCACAAGGCTGTTATGATAATCAAAGGAGTTGGTGTCTATGTAAAGTTCTACAGTGAAGTACTTCACAAATGTGAAGGTTGCTTTTTTTTTTCCAGACCATCTCCAATATGAATCTTCCTGTGATAATACAATAGCTTCTTTCCCTAGGCACAGTAAGGATTTTTGAGCCAATTAATATGTACAATCTGGCTCCAGCCTACCTTTCTGGCATTATCTCACACTACTCCTCTTCTCGTGGCCTGTGTTCCAACTAAAGCAATTTCTGTGCCATACACCAAGCACATCTTGTACTTTCCCACCTTCATGTCTTTGTTGTCTTACCCTTCTCCATCACCTTCATAAGCTGATACTCTACCCTTCCTTCAAAGGCTCAGATCAAAGCTTACCTTCTCTATGTATATGTTCTCTGACGCCCCAGATAGAAGTGACTTCTCATCCTGATCTACTCTACCTCTTTGTACCTCACGTAATAGAATTCAGAGTTAAATTGGACTTTAGAGATCATCTATAAAACTCAACAAACATTTCAATTTAAACAACAAATATGTGTTGTCTATGTGCATGGCACTAATTTCTTCATTTTGTAGCTGAAGAAATTTAAACCCATACAAGAAAAATTTTACATGTAAGGAAACTGAGGCTTTTGGTTAGTAAATTAGTCATATCTGACTCTTCCTCACCCCACTGGGAGTTTTCTTGGGAAAGATACAGAAGTGCTTTTTCATTTTATTCTCCAGCTCATTAGACAGATGAGGAAACAGGGCAACAGAGTTAAATGATTTGCCTAGGGTCAAACAGCTAGTTAAGTGTCTGAGACTGAATTTGAACTCAGGTCCTCCTGACTCTAGGACTGTCACCCCATGCACTATGCCACCTAGTTGTCAAGTATTTAAAGGTTAAATGACTTCCCCCAAAGCCATCTACTAAATGGTAGAATCAGAATTCAAAACCTTTTATTGTTGTAAAAAGCAGAGCCAGGATTTGAATTCTACATCCTTTGATTCCCACTCCAGTACTTTTCTTTTATACAATGCTTCCTTCCATACCCCCAAGTTTGTACTACAGGGATGCATGAATTTCTTATTTACCCTTCTATATTATATGGCTCTGGGGGGTAGGGACTGAGTCATATTTATGTTTTTGTGCTCAGTACCAAACCTAGTGAGTGTGGTTACATAGTTGGTGTTAATGCATAAAATTAGTCTAGTGTCTAAAACCAGGGTTTGGAGAGAGAAGCTGTTTGTTTTTTTGTTTTTAAAAATTTGGTTATTCTACCTTTCTATTTGATTAAGTATAAATGATATAAAGTGTAGAGCAGGGGCGGGGGGCAGAGCCTGGATTGGATTCAGTAGACCTGACTTTAGAGCCACATGTTGACACCAGCTGTGTGATTATAGTCTAGTTGACTCTCTTCAAGCCTCAAGCTCCCTGGGGCTATTAGGAGATGATCAATACTTTCCAAGTTTTAAAGTGTTGTATAAACGTGTTGTTGTTGTTATTATTGAATTTAGAAAATCTGGAAGCAAGGAGAAAACTGTAAATATTGTTGAAAGAGTAGAAAGAAAAATCTATCGTTTCTGAAATGTTTCTTCTCTTGAGAGAAAGAAGGCACCCTAATCCTTTTATTCTATGAGCAGAGCAGTGTAGTAAGAAAAAAACCCAATATGATAGAGGACTGCATTTTGAAACTAGGTCCTGTTATTTCTGTTCTATGTGATCTTGGGCACAAGGCTTCACTTCCCTAGACCTCAGTTTCCTCATGTGTAAAATGAGGAATTGGACTAGATGATACCTAATGTCTGGCTCTGGTATTCAATAATTCTGTACTTTAATGTGTATGGAACAAGATAGAGGTATATTCCTTAGGAGTCCTTCCAATCCTAGGGTCCTCTCCTATGGAGTTTAAAATCTAAGTAACATCCTTTGAACCTCATTTTTCTTATCTGGAAAATGGGGATAATAACAGTTGCACTAATTCCCTCACAGAAAAGCATTTTCTAAAGCACAAAATACTGTGGAATTATGAGAAAATTAGTTATTTGAATTTAGATTTCTCATTTAATTTTCCCTGAGTGATTGAACATCCATCTCAGCAGGCTTTCTTGCTCATGTATAATGCATACCTTGACCATAACAAACCAATCATTCACAACTGACCCCTGAAATTAATTAGCACCAGTCAGTGCTATCCATCATAAGGCATTTGGAAGGAGCTAGGGAGAAGAGGTTAATGTTACCTCCTGCAAACAGGCAGACAAATTTGGGAGAAAAGGACAATCCAGTGAAGGATTTCCGAAGGACCCTGGTTACAGTGATAGACAGCTGACATTCGTCCCAGCCAGAGAAGATTTGGGACAAGAGTATGGTGTCATCAGGGGGTAGAGTCAAGGCATCATAAAAGCTGGATCAAATACATAATGAGAAGGAAACTGCCAGTTTTTTTGGATACATATATATCTTGGAACCCTTAGGAGGTCTTGGCTTGGAAGACAACACACTACCTCTGAATGTGAATCTTGAAAACCTAGCAGGGGGCCCATCCAACTGGCACTGTGGCCATATGTGTTTAGGATTTCATGCACAATAATTAATTTCCATTCTGTAAAAATGAATAATTAATATAGCATCCCGCGTCAAATGATACAAACAGAAGTTGACACATATTAAGAGACACACGCTGCTAAACAAACTTTTAAAATTGAGGCATTTTATTAACAAAGCAATGTCCCCCTAACCCTCCCCTCAAACCTCCCACAACGAGAACTCTACAAATTAAAAAGATTCCCAAAATAGTGTAGATAGCACCTGAAGTAGGCCATTGTGACAAGCAATTCCACCCCATGGTTGTACAGTGTTTTGTTATTGACAATTGCTTCATAGTCATTTAAAAAAGTATGTTCACAACAAGAAAAAGGGGAAAATAGTCCACATATTATCACCTCCACTTTGCAGAAGAGGAAACTGAGGTCATATAAGATTGAAAGCTGAATGGGACCTAGTCAGGAGTTAGGGGACATCACATAGGCAGAAGCTGTTAAGATAGGGTCCATGAAATATCTATCATCTATCTATCTATCTATCTATCTATCTATCTATCTATCTATCTATCTATCTATCTATCTATCTATCTATCAAATATATACACACACATATATACATCACTGAATTTCAATATTATTGGTTTAAATTTTAATCCTATGTATTTTATTTTATGCATTTGAAAGCATTATTTTGAGAAGGGTTCCATAGGTTTCATCAGGCTACCAAAGGAGTCTGGGACACACAAAAAAAATATGAAATCTTGATCTAGCCCAAATCCCTCATTTTACAGGCAATGAAATTAAGATTCAGAGAGGGAAAAAGACTTGCCTAAGGTCATAAAGCTTGGAAAGAAGAGCCAGAATTCAAATCCATTATTTTGTCACTTCAAGCCCAATGCCCTAGTGCCCCAGAGAAAAGCCAGTTACTGTCTGGACATCATTTTTCTAGATATTAGATTTATTTTCCCAGAGGATTGCTTCTTTGATTTCTCTACTGTCTGTTCCCATGTCTGCCCACAATGTCAGAGCTTTGGTCATTGCTGGTTACTTGGTTTAAGAAAGACCTCTTTGCTTACACCCTGTGCCATGACTCGTTGTCACTTTGGAACTTATAGCCTTCTTGTTTCCAAGCCAAAGAGCTATGGCATTGTGGTCTGACATGTGAACAGAAAGTCTGGAAATCAGGGAAGTAATTCAATAGGAGAATAAAGCAGAGATCTAGAGTGTTAATAGCCTGCCAGTAATTTGCTTCCCTTAGGGGTTGGAAAAGAGCAGAGGCAGAAGACCACCCTCCTTTATGAGGTTTGCCAAGATTCCTAGCAAGGACTGACACACAGCTTACAGGAACATCGGTCCCTTCTGTCCATTTGTTCAGGGGTATTGTTATCAGTGCACAGTATTTTCTCCCACCTCCCAAACATTGAACTCTAAGTTTCAGAGAAACCGGAAAGCTCCTTTTTCATACAAAAATAGGCTGAAAACTTAAGATGAAAGATATTCCCTACTGAAAGGATTTTTAAAGGGGCTCTTTGGTGCCTTTTAAAGTATTCATGTCTAGTTTGATTTTTCTTGAAGTTTCAATTGGTATGAGGTGACCAGGGATTTTCTCCAGTGAATCCAGGGAGTGGGCATGATTCTCTTCCTCTCTGTAGTGACAATGGTCCCCATGTCTTGTTATGTTCAGATAGACTGCATTCGTAAGTTGTATGGACTGTTTGTGGAACACCACCCCCAGGGTCCCATTTCTAGGGCATTTCTTTCCCCAGGGTCCAGTTTCCCTTCCCCCACCCTCCATGAGACTGTGAACTGGACTCTTTGGAGAAGGGCCCCCTCTTTCTGTACATCTGAGGTTCAATTTTCTTCTGTCCTACATGACCATACATTCCATTTTGCCTCAGCTGAATTTGTCTCAGATGTAAGAATTCTTAGTTACAACTCTGAAACTTCTTTGTCTTTACATTCTTTGACACTCCTAGGGAGACAAACTAAGTGAACACAGGTCTGTGTTTTAACATTATTAGCTACTTTATACATACATATACATACCTTTATATACTTACACAAATACATATAGCAATACAGTTGCAGGCAGTCACTATTATTATGTATACATAAAATATGTATATGTATTTCATGTCTGTATTATACATAGATACACACTTATATAGTGACAGCTCTGAGAAAGCTATTGATTGTATTTTATATTTCTGACCATGTTACCACCTTTCCCCTTTTCAAACTCTTTATAAACTGGCCACTGACTGACTTTGCGATCTGCTTACAGCTTATTCCTCTACATTTAACCTATGGTTCTATGACCCTGCTATTTCTCAGACAACACACTCCCAACCCTGACTCTTTGCATTTTTAATGGCTGTCCCATTTCCCTGGAATTTTCCCCTTCCTCTCTCCATTTCTTGCCTTCTTATAAAAAGACTTAGATAAAATCCTACCTTCTGCAAGAAGTCTTTTCTGATCCCCCTTAATGAGGATATCATTTTCTCTCTGAGATTTTCTCCAATTTATCCTCTATATATTTTGTTTATATATAGTCACTTACATGTTGTCTTCTCCACTAAATTCAGAGTTCCTTGAGACCAAGGATCATTTTTGCCTTTATTTATATGCCTAGTGCTTAACCAGTGCAGGGCATATAATTAACATTTACTAAAGAGTTACTGGTTTGACTTTCTTCATAATAATTCTGTGAGGAAAATGGTCGAAGTGTTATTTTCATTTTATATATGAGGAAACTGAGACTCAGGGAGATTAAATTACATGTCCAAGGTCACACAGGAAGTGGTAGACTAAGAGCTCAGAAATAGTTTCAGAAGCACTTTTCTGTCCACTACAACACTGATCTCTATTGCTTTTTTCTCCTTTAGCTACAACAGAAGTATTATCTTGTAAGATAATTCTCCTACCCAGCTAAAAGTTCATGGGGTTTCAGCACTGCACAGTGGATAAAGCACTGAACTTGGAGTCAGGAAGACCTGAGTTCAAATCTCTTCTCAGATGCTTACTGACTTCATGATCTTAGACAAGTCATTTAATCTCCAACTCCTTAAATTTCATTTTTAAAATGGAGATAACAACAATGCCTATCTCTCCTGATTATGAGGTAAAATGAGATATTTGTACAGTAAATTTTGTAAAAATATTGGGAAGTGAATTTTTAAAAATCATTATTAATCTCAGGGTTGTAGAGTCCAAATATGATTTTTGTTTATGTGAAGGGACAACTTTCAGCTATATATCCATATAATTGTATCTTATTTCCCAAGCATGATTTAATTGATCATAATGGTGATTTGCCTGATTATAACAGAGACCAAAGGAAAATGATGAGTAGGTTGTCCATATTGATTTTCTCCTATAGCTCCATAAGACTATAGGGTATAGGCATCTAGAATAAGACTATAGAAAATAGGTTATAGGCTTTAGAAGCATAAGACTATAGAACGCAGGCAAACGTTGAAAACTATCATCTATAGATATAAGATAATGTAGTAGAAAGAACATTGAAATTGTAGCAAAAGAAAGACTGTCTTTGATTATTGACTTTTTCACTTACTGGATATGGGACTTTAGGCAAGTCACTTAACCTTTTGTGTGCCTTGGTGTCCTCATTTGCAAAACAGAACATTTGTTCTACTTTAGGGTGGTGGGCTGAGAAGGGGCTTCCTATTGTCTCTAGGATAAAATGCAATCTCCTCCCTTTGGTATTTGATGCCCTTGCACATTCTGGCTCTAACCTATCATTTTTTAGTGACTTTCACATTAATTCCTGTCACAGAATTAATTCTCTTTCAGCCAAACTGAACTACTGCTCATTCCCCTTCCACAAAATTCCATCTTCCACATCTGTGTGTTTGCCTGGCCTACTGTCCCTCCTCATGTCTGCAGTTCCCCTCAAGGCTTCATTCAGGGGCCACTTCCTATACAAGCTTAACCTGGGCTTCCCCAGTTAGTGCTCTTACCCCACCAGAATACTTTTAAATTTATGATGGCAGGCTCACAGATTTAGAACTACATGAGTCATCAGAAGCTATCCATTCCACATTTCCTTATCTTTCAGATGAGGAAAAGAAGACTTCAGTGACTTACCCAAGGTCACACATGGAAAAATACTGGATAGAGGTGAGATTTGAAAGCAGGACCTCAGATTCCAAATCGTGTTCTCTCTCCTTCCACCCAGCATTATCTTACCTCTCTGCATTACATACATTTGGTATTTACATATTTGTGTATGTGTTGTCCTTCCCTCCCTCTAACCCCAGTCTCTACTTCCCCTAGAACTTCATTGACTATAAGGGTAGGGACTATTTTTAATTTGTCTTTGTAGGCCTGGTGGCCAGTATAGTTTCTCTCTTTTTTCTTACCCTTACATAGTTTCCTTAGTGTAAAGAACTCCCTTGGAAGGAAAATCATCCTACCCATGCAGATCAATGTTTGAAATTATCTTCTTGGAGGGATACTGAGAGACTAAGTGTATTCACTGGTGTCACACAGCAAGATATGCATGTCAGAGGCAGAGTTTGACCTCACCTCTTTGTGATTTCCAGGCCAAACTCTGTCCACTGCCCTATACTGCCTTGAATGTTTGTGTATGCCTGGAGCAGAGTAGGTGATTGCTCAAAGGTTACTGGATAGAGAAATAACCAAATGAGAAAATGCAAGTAAGATGAAATAAAAACAGAAGTTTGTATCTTAGTTGAAAGACTCTGGAAATTTGAGTCACAGGACCTGAATTTAAGTCCCACTGATTTTTACATATTTGAGTACAAAGATAACCTACATGCATGGGTTCATATAAATATTCTTGACTTTGGTGAATTTATTACTAATTATCAACTAAACACATATTCTTCAAATTTCTTTCCTCTTCTCCTTCCTTCCTTCCTTCCTTCCTTCCTTTCTTCCTTCCTTCCTTCCTTCCTTCCTTCCTTCCTTCCTTCCTTCCTTCCTTCCTTCCTTCCTTCCTTCCTTCCTTCCTTCCTCCCTTCCTTCCTTCTTTCCTCCCTTCCTTCCTTCCTTCCTCCCTTCCTCCCTTCCTTCCTCCCTCCCTCCCTTCCTTCCTTCCTTCCTTCCTTCCTTCCTTCCTTCCTTCCTTCCTTCCTTCCTTCCTTCCTTCCTTCCCTCAAAACTTTTTTAAAAAAGGAAACCACACGTCTCTAGAATTGAGACAATGTATATTGGTCCCAGTGATTTTAGTAGAAAGGAAAGACTATATGGAAAGTATTTAACTGATCCCACCCCATGACCCACAGCCATATTACTTTTCACAAAGATTCACAGCTTATACTCAACAGCTTTTCTTCATTAAAGATCCATAGCTATAGCATTTCTGGAAGAAATATTCATACACACACATACACGTATACATACATACGCACAAGGAACAGGCATTTATATGTATGCATGCATATATATGTGTGTGTGGGTATATATATACACATATACGTGTGTGTTTCCTCCAGCTACTTCCCCCTCAAAAAAATTCTACTCTACCTATTCCTTTTTCTTTCTTTTTTAAATTAAAGTTTATTCCTATAGCTAAAAGTGTTCCAGGGATGTTTCTCAAGTTGATGCTGAGCAAATCATTCAGAAACCCTCGTTAGATGAAATGTGAATAGATGCTTGTATTCAGAGCAGTGGCACCTCTTATGGACTTTCTCGTTTTGACCAGATTTGTGATTCAAGGTTTCCTGAAAATTTTTATGAAAGAAAAATGAAGTATTTTTACCTCTTTTCTCTCTGCCTGAAACCTGTGGGGGTGGCTAACTACTCCTTCTTTGTATTCTTAAAGGGAAAATAACCAATAAGTTAATGATAGAAATAAGTTGCACTTATTGACTTTCTCCAGGGACACCCATAGCTAAAGCCTATTCCATGGCCCTTACTTTTGATTTTCCTCTGTGTAGTACAAGCTTTAGGTAAGCACAGTTGAAGCACAACAAATATAATACAACACAGTACAATATAATAAAAATAGGATAGGATAGGGATAAGAACTAGATTTGTGACTTTATGGGGTTAGTGGTTTGGTGCAGAAACTGCACCTTGGTGCAGAACCCCTTGTACCAATGCAAGTCAACATCTTTTCTGAACCTTTTAGTCATGTAAGCATTGGATGGTTAAACAACTTGTCCAGAGTCACACAGCCAATATGTGTCAGAGACGGGACTTGATCCAGGTCTTCCTGGATCTCTATTCACTACTCCACATTGCTTTCACCAATATAATACAATATAATCAAGTAGAACACAATTCAGCACAGTAAAGCCAAACACAGCACAACACAATACAATAGAACAAACGTTTATTGAGTACCAGTGGTGTGGAGAATACTAAGCTAAGTAGGCAGGAAATGGAAAGTTTAAATAAATCAGTGATCTTGCCCTCAAATAACTTATAGTCTAGACAGAGCCTTGAATTTGGAGTTAAAAGACAGGTTTGAGTATTGGATTTGCTATTAACTTGCTGCGTGACCTGGGACAAATCGCTTCCTTTCTATGGGTCTCAGTTTACCTACCTTTCATAAAGCAAGGAAGGAGAGGGTCTTTAATACCCCTTTTAGAAGTAAATCCTATGAGTCAATTTCAATGAATATCCCAAAGTGAGCAGTTTTTAGAGAGATAGGAGACTTAGGAAATAAGCAACAACAATGATAACTAGTTTTTATAGAGTACCTTAGGGTTGCAAAGTTCTTTACGTATGGTATCTCATTTGATCCTCTAAAAGGATTTTTGGGAAAAAATCAGACTTTGACGGGTTAAAAGGAATATCCTTTATCATTGAGTCAATCTGTAGGGATCATAATATGATCATTACTTTAAAATTGGAAGACCCCTTTAAGATTATCTAGTTCTACAACCTCATTTCACAGGTAAGAAAATTGAGACCCAAAGGGAATTTACCCAAAGTCACAAAATTAGTAATTTCAGAACTGAGTCAAAATTCATTGTTATTTGCCTTGCATGCAATTACTGTTCCATGGAACAGGAGGATGTCTTCTAAATCTTGAAGAACTAATCCCTTGGCCTGCAAGAGTTGTCAAGCCTTGGGCAGGAGAAAAGAAGACTTTGGTGTCTTTTGCAAAAGTCACTTCAGTCTTGGTCTGACTAATGCTGATGAAACTGCTTCTGCCTGCTGCTGTCTCTCCCTGGTTTCCTGTGTCTGAATGGGCTTGAGGTTGAGAGTGGTTTCCTGTTTCTCTGTAGCTCAGGACTGGTCTAATTGAAAAGTCATGTCAGGATTATATGTCCAGTGTGGCAAAGAGAAGAAGGAGGAGGAGGAAGAAGAAAGAAAGCCCATTTACTAAAGTAATGTCTGGGAAGGGAACAGAAAGACACGTTGGAGGGCAGCAAAAGAAAATATTTACTAGCTTTATGACTTCACAAAAGCCGCTTTTTCTGTCCTGGGCCTTAATTTCCTCATCTGTCAAATAAAGGAGTTGTATCAGATGATCTATAAGGTCTCTTCTAGCTACTATTTCTTAGCAGTATTACTTGGCTTCAGTTTATTTATATATAAATAGGGATAATGATGTTCCTAAAACTCACTTCATAAGACTTGTAAGGGAAATTTTTTAAACCTTAAAGCACTAGAAGAATGTGAGCTGTTGTTTCTTTTTCTTTAATATTTAAACGGATTGCTGATCAAATCAACATAAGTATTTCATCCAAGGAGCAAGACATAGTTTTCTTAGGTGACACAGTAGCTCAAGAGTTGGGCTGGGAATCAGGAAGAAATGGCTTTAAACCCAACTTCAGACACTTTCTACTTGTGTGATCCTAGGAAAGTCAATTAATTTCTCTTGGTTTTATTTTCCTCATTTGTGAAATGAGGATAATAATAGCACCTATTTCTTAGAGTTGTTCTGAGGATAAAATAAGATGATGTTTAAAAAGCACTTTACAAACTTTAAAATAAGATATAATTTCTCCTCCTCCTCCTCTTTCTTCTTCTTCTTCCTATATTATTATTTTTCCATATCTTCCCAATTATCCTCTAAGTGCCCAGAAATCATTCTTCTAGGGTTTCAAAACATTATCACCAATAGCATTATTGAGTTGGCATCATCTACAGAAATGGGTATTATTTTCAGAGCAAAAGGGTACTTGAGTCTTAGATGTTTAGGACAGGAAAAGACATTCAAGAACTATAAAAACATGACTTAGATGAATCAAAATGCTAAAGTAACTTAAAGCTGTGCTGACTTTTGAGACTCCCTGTGTTAAATATTATATCTATGTGTAGATTTTTATGACATAAGTATAATTTATTAATGTTATGTAAGTCATATTTTCTCTAGAAGATCCTAACCCAATAATGCTATTGGTAATCATGGTATGGTGTTTTAAAACCCTAGAAGAAGGCTTCTTGGGCTTATAGAGACTGAACGAAGACTTGTCAGAAATGCAGTAGAAGGTATTCCCACTCAAGGATAGGTTGTCTTTCCTTCTCTGAGATTCTGCGATTTTATAATGCGATCAGTTTTATTTGATTCGAGAGCTAAAAAAGAATGTCAGTATAATAATAATATTGCCAATTTCCTTCAAATATTTTAGCAATTAATTATTTCAAACAAACAAGTTATCAAGCACCCACTGCACATTAGATATATAGTTTGCGTAGTTATTTACTGCAGTTGTTGAGTTGTTGCAGTTGTGTCTGACTTTCTGTGACTCTATTTGGGGTTTTCTTGGCCAAAATACTGGAGTGCTTTACCATTTTCTTCTCCAGCTCATTTTACAGATGAGGAAACTAAGGCAAACAAGGTTAAGTGACTTGCCTAGAGTCACACAGCTAGTAAGTGTCTGAGGTTGTATTTGAACTCGGGTCCTCCTGACTCCAGGTCCAGGGTCCAGATCCACTGCATTACATAGCTTACCATTTATTGCAGTCCTTATCCTCAAATTGCTCTTCATTAAGTTGGATTCTTGTTTCCTATAAACATCATCTTGGGATCCTTCTCCTTAGTATCTGCTCTAATCAAATGATTACATCTCTTCAATATGATGCTGATGTGAAAGAAATGTCCTCGTCCATTATCCATAGCCTCAGGAAATAGTCGTCTATATTTCCATGTCTGAAAATATTCAAGGGAAAGCAAGATGACCCCTTGTCAGGATGTCTGAGACAGGGGAATCATATATCAGTTAGGAATGGAGATAAATGTTCCTTGATGATCATTCCAGTCCAGAGATTTGATGTGTCTATGGTTCTATAACCTCTTAGTAAATGGATGAACCTTTGGACAGGAAATCTGGATGATGGGACAATAGAAATAGCTAACATATTCTCTAGTCACTAATTAAGTTGTTTATGGCTGAAAGGATTCACAGATGCCACTCATGAAAGAGTGTTCTCTCCACAAATTCCCCAAAACTTTTCCATCAAATAGGGCCCCCTATTCACACCCTGCTGCTGGATTATTTTGCAAGGGACAGATTTATGAAGCTTTATTTTATGTTGTGAAGTGGTTTCATAAATACCTAAGAAAACCATCCCCACCACAAGAGGAATTCAATCATATGGTTTATGCTAGAGTTTGGGCTTTGTGTACACACGGCCTCCTGAGGAGACAGCGGGTGGGATGGAGAGTAGTGATTCTTATGGGCCCATTTAAAAAAAATAACCAAAAAACATTCTCCTCCCCACCCATGCTTTTGAGAGTAGACAGACCCCAACCTTTCACTTCAAATGATTTCTCTGACTACTTTGGAGTTCCTAGTGCTGTGACCAGAAGGCCACATCCCTTCTTCTTCCTCCCCCTCCAACAAAAGAATTCTTTGGTTCATTGACTTTCCTATAACAGTAATAGCTCATATTTCTAGAGTGCCTTAAGACTTGCAAAGTGATTTCTTCATAACATTCTTGTGAGGTGGGGAGTGTAATAATCTTCATCCCCATCCCACAGATGAGGACAGTGAGGTTGAGAAAGAGGCTAAGTGGACAGGAATCACCTGACTGAATGCATAGGGTTCTTAAAACTTATATAAAGCATTCTTTCTCTACATTGCCTTACACGTTTCTGTGAAGAAAGCTGCTTTCCCAATGCCCTTGAATCCATATGGGGCCAGGCTAGGCAAAACTTCAAAACAGACCAAATTACAACTTCTTTTGTCTCCTCTTCACCCCACCCTACCCTTAGACCCACTTCCTCTTTCTGTTATCCAGTTTTCTCCTGCTGTTACCATCATTTCCTCAGGTACTCGTAGCATGGCCGTATTTGACCATAGACTGATATGGTGGGAAAAGAGTTAGCAAGCCAGAGAACCTGAGTTCAAATCCCCTCTTATCAGAGGGACTTTCAACATGTCACTTATCTTCCCTGTTCTTCGAATGTCTCTTCTGTAAGATGGGAGAGGGTTGAAATAACTAGCTGTTTTCCAGCTAGGTATCCATAATCCTATAAATGAATGGAAAACAAAACAAAATACCTATTAGGCACTTACTCTAAGCCAAACATAGGATTAAGTACTGCGGATACAGATATAAAAGGCAAGAGAGCCTCAGAACTTAAAGACTTAGCTTGCATTCTAATAGGGGTGGGTGGTGGCCAGAAAGGGGGTATTTTAGTAAGAACTCCAGGGATAGAATGCCGATGATAGGGAAACTGATGGATGTATTCTTGCTTGCAATGGTAGTGTTGGTCTTACTACTATTTCTTGGGGTTAGAGGTAGAGATGAATGGAGAGAAGGATCCATGCACAGCAACATACGAAAGAGATGGCCTATTATTGTATAAATAGCTGGTCACTAAAGCTAGATGAATCAAAAGTCAGAATTAAGGTTTCTGGGAGAAATATCAACAAGCTCAGATATGCAGACAATAACATTTTTATGGCAGAAAGTGAAGAAGAATTAGGAAGCCTCTTGATGAGGGTAAAAGAGGAAAGTGCCAAAGCTGGTTTGAAGCATAACATTAAAAAACTAAGATCATGGCAACTGGGCCTATCACTTTCTGGCAGATAGAGGGAGAAGAAATGGAAGAAGTGTCAGATTTTATATTCTTGGACTCAAAGACAACTGCAGCCATGGAATTAAAAGATGATTGCTCCTTGCAAGGAAAGCTATAGCAAATCGCAACAGTATACTAAGAAGCAGAGATATCCTTGTCAGCAAAGGTCTATGTGGTCAAAACTGCATTTTTTTTTCTTCCAGTAGCAATGTATGACTGTGAGAGTTGTACTATAAGGTCGGAAGGACAGATTCTGAAGCTTAACATTTTTTAGCCACATAATGGGAAGATAGGGCTCATTGGAAAAGACTCCCAAATTCCATGGTCCCTCTTCCATTCTCCTAGTTTTTGCCTGAATTCACCCAACCATCACCTGTATTCACAGGTAGGCAACTCTCAGCTCATTGTCCAGTTCCTCATCCAGTTCCTTGTCCATTTCCCGTTCCATATTGAAGCTCACAGTGATCGGTCCACCTCAAGCCCTTCAAAGTCTCTGTTCCTGGGAAAAGAAAACTTTATAGAGCCACAGCAATATCTACACACATCAAGCTTAGTAGAATCACAACATTCACACGCATTGCTGGTACTATCATCTCAATTCACTTTTTGCCTGTGAAATCAACAAAAGTCAACAGACAGGCTTCATCTGTCTGACAAAGTAACACAATTCAACAGATAGAATGCTTCTATCTGATAAAGTAGCACCAACAATACACAGAAGCCTTCTGTCTCGAAATCAACACAGACAGAACAGAGTGCTGGCCCCCACAAGTGTTCTCCTTCTCAGTTCTTCTCTGTTCCAGTTTGTCCTGCTACTTTTATATGGTGGATCTTTGAGCTCTTCCCTGCTCCTCCTATCCCTTACATCCTTCCTGTTCCAGTCTTTGAAAATCCCTCTCACTGTGGGCTTCACATGTTCTGTTTCTTAACAAAGACTTGAAGTAATCATGGGCAAGGCTCAAAGGCACTTGAACTGAAACAAGGTGCTAAATACTCAAATAACTGAAACAAGGCACTAAGTACACCTTTGCTTTCCATTACAGGGGCTGCCACCTTAATTCTCAATTTTTTATCATCACGATAAGAGCCACAATAAATATTTTTTGTACATATGGGTCCTTTTCTTTTTTTCTTTGATCCATGTGGGAATACTGTAAAGGAGAAAGCCATAAACAAATTCAAGTTTCTTTAGATCAGTTTCTAGAAGTAGCTGAAATTCCTGAGAAGCCTATGACATTCAAAGTGGCCTAACAATTAGTGCCTAGCCCACAGGACTTAGTGAATAAATAATTATAACCTTTCCCCCTAGCCCCATGTATATTTACTATCACCAATGACATCTTTCAACTTAAAGGCCCTGAACTATGACTTAGGAGATAAAAGAGTGGTTTTGTTCTTGACAAGTCATATGACCTTGGGTGGACTACGTTACTGAATTTTCCTTCTCTGAACAATGGTCATAAAAATCCTTGATGATCTGAAAGGGTGTTTTGAAGATCAAGCAAGAGCTAAGAAATCTCTTTTTAAACTACAAAGTGCTAAAAAATATAAATATATGAGATACTAGAGTTTAAAGATATTACCAATAAATGAAGGGAAGGCTTGTCCTAATATAAAATATTACATACACATATGCACACACATACAGATAAACACCTATGTGGCTCTTCTCCAGGATAAAAATCTCTACCTCCTTCAATTCTGATTATTCTCTTCTCCTCATGTTTGTTGTACTAAAAATGTGGTGTCAACATTGAACACATATCTAGATGTGGCCCATTTTGAGTAAAAGAAAGTACAGTGGGGTTAGCACTACCACCCCTCCCCCATTATTTTGAACAATATAAAGCCTTATTAATGATCTAAGATTTTTTTTATTTTATTGAACAAATATTTATGAATGGTCTATATGCAAAATGTCATCCTAAGCAATATTTATGAATGACCTATTTTATGCAAAGTGTCATCCTAAGCCTTAGGCATATAAAGACAATAATGAAACTTCATACACAACAAATTAATATTCTATTGGGATATACATCAAGAGCAAAATAAATAAAATATCAAGTAATTTGAAGTGAGAGAGAGCACCTTGGTGGCACAGTGGATAGAGCACCAGACCAAGAGTCAGGAAAATCTGATTTCAAGTTTGACCTGAGACACATACTAGCTCTGTGAGAGGTAAAACACAGCACCTACCTTCAAGGAGCTTACAATCTAATGGAGGAGACAACATGCAAACAAATATATACAAAAAACTATATATAGGATAATTAGTTGTATGTCATTTTCACATTTGATAAAGGAACATTTTCGTTCCAGTAATTGATAAAAATTCTCAATAATACATTGTCAAGGATGGATCCTTGGAGTACCTCACTAGAGACCTCTATGTTTATACTGATATGTTAATGATTGTCCTCTGGGCCCTGTCATTTAACTAGGCAGAATATATCTAACTTTGCACTATCATTTTGTCAACACATTTCCATTTTCTCCATGAAGATCACATTAGAAACTGTTAGACATCTATTGTAAAGTTCAGATATAGTATGGCCCCTTAATCTACTAGCAAAGTAACTTTGAACAAAAAAGAAATTTAGTTCTATATAATCTTTTTATGCAACAATGTTGGCTTTTAATGAGAATTTCTATTAGTTCTAAATAATCATTTATTTCTTTTATAATGGGTGAAAGAATGAGTGAATGATTGAAACAAAAGTTTAATTAAGTGCTTATTATGTACCAAATACTGTGTTAAGTGCCAAAGATTTTAATAGAAAACAGAGAGGGTCTAGACACCCAAGCTTATATTCTAATAGAGGGAGATTATACATATAGGAGAGTGATATCTAGGGAAGAACGTTTTGCTTTGGGAAGTTATAGAAATAATGAATAAGGCCTTAGGGAAACAGATTGATACTCCCTTTCCACAGATCAACTATGATTGTTGCTTCATAATTATAAAAGGAGGATCAGGTTATGTAGGTAGTGGCATACATTCTAAGAATTAAAGTAAAGTTCATTAAAAGAACATTATTCTAGTTTCTAGTTTCCACTGACTTTTCAGTTGAGTTTTGGGGATTTTTCAAGTATATCATCATAAAATTTTATTACCTTATTCCCTAGTCTAGTTCCTTCTATTTCTTTTTATTCTCTTATTGCTATTGCTAGGATTTCCAATACAATATTGAATAAATATTGGTGACAGTGGGCATCCTTGTTTCACACCTGGAAGATATTACTTATAAGACTTATGGATGGCTGAAAAATTTTTAGATAAACGAGAAACAGAAAGGTTAGTTGTAAAATGGATAATTTTGATTACATTAAATTAAAAAAAGTACCAATAAAATAAATGTGGCCAAGATCAAAAGGAAAGCAGAAAATTGAGAAAAAAACTTTATTGACAGTTTATCAGATAAAGGCTTCATATCAAAATTACATTAAAAACTTTGTCAAAACTATAAGAATGTATCATTCCTCTATTGATAAATAGTCAAAGGATATCAACAGTCAGTTTTCCAATGAAGAAATCAAAATAATTTACAGTTATATAGAAATACTCTGAATTATTGATTAGAGAAATACAAATTAAAACAAACTTGAAATATCATTTTACAACTGCCAGATTGATTAAAATGATCGAAAGGGAAAGTGACAATTTGAAGAACAGTAAGTTGTGCATAGTAAAATTTCAGTTTCATGTGCAATCTTTTTTTTTTTTTAAATATTGTACTACATTATGGAGATACTTGTTTTATTCCATAAATTAAAAATAAAATAAATAAAAATTCTAGCTTCCAACTAATTTTTAATCTATTTTTCAAAGGTAATTTTTATTACATTATGCTCATAAGAAATTAATATTTTTCTATGTTTGTAAAGTAAATGCCCTAATACATGGTCAATTTTTGTGAAGGTGCCATGAATAGCTGAGAAATAGGCATATTCCTAAAATATTCTCCAGAGGTCTATTGTATCTATATTTTAAAAATGCTATTCCTCTCCTTAGCTTCTTTCTTATTTGTTTTATGACTAGCATTATCTAGATCTGAAAGGGATAAATTGAGGTCTTCCACTATTATACTTCTATTGTCTTTTTTTTTAAACTTATTTAACTTTCAAGAATTTAGATGCTATGCCATATATGTATGACATTTATATGGATTCATTATCTATGGTACCTTTCAGCAAAATTTAATTCTCCTATATATCTCCTTTAATCAGACCTATTTTTTATTTTATTTTTGTCTATGATAATAATTGTTATACTTATTTTTTTTAAATTTCAGTGGCAGCATAATAGATTCTGTTTCATGTCCTTTCTTTAACTCCATATGTATGTTTCTGTTTTAAGTGTTTCTAACAAACAGCATTTTGCTGGGTTTTGGTTTCTAATCCATTCTGAGATCCTCTACCATTTTTATGGATGAGTTGATCGCATTCACATTCACAGTTTTGATTGCTACCTGCATATTCCCCTCCATCTTATTCTCTCATACTTTTCTTTTTCCTGTCATTAAAAGTCTGTTTTGCTTCTGACCATTAACTCCTTTAATCTGTTTGCCCTTTTATTCCTCTTTTGATTTCCTTTAACCCCTTTTCCCTCCTATTTCTCTATGGGGTAAAATTAATTTCTGTGCTCAAATCTATGTACATGTGCATTGTTCCCTCCTTAAACCTGCTCAGGTGAGAGTGAGATTCAAGTGTCACTTGTTCTCTCCTCTTTCCATTATATAAACTCTTCCTTGTGTGCCCCATTTATTCTTTTCCCTTTTCCAGTGCATCCTGGCTCTCCATTTTTCCATTCCATTTTGAGATTATCCAAACATATTAGAATCACACTCAGACCCTCTCTCTAATTAGACTCCCTCTAATTCTCTTGGTGATAAAGTTCAGAGAAATTACATCTGCCCATGTAACAAGACAAATGATTCAGTTTTGTTTAGTCCCTTGTTATTTCTCACTCATGTTTATTTATTTATTTTTTTATGATTCTCTTGGGTCTTATGTTTGAATGTCAGTTTTCTTCTTTATTCCACTGTATTCTTTTCATCAGGAATGCTTGAAAGTCTTCCATTTCTTTACAGACCCTCTTCCCTCCTATAGAATCATACTCAGTTTTTCTCAACAGGTTATTCTTGATGATAATCCTAGATACCTGGTCTTCTAGAATATTATATTCCAAGCTCTCTAAAATTTTAGGTAGATGCTCTTAGATCTTGTGTAATTCTTGCTAATAAGTGTCTGAGGACAGATTTGAAATCAAGTCTTCCTGACTCTAGTTCTAATGCTCTATTCACTATACTATATAGATGCCTCAAGGCATATAACGTAAGAACTGAAAGAGAACACAGAGGTAATTTAGTTCAACACCTTCATTTAACACTGTGAAACAGAAACCCAGAAAATAACCTAAATTTATAAATTTCCTCCCTTTTAGAGTAACTATAGCATAGTTTTTTTGTAAGCCTGACAATGTTTCCCTTTTATTTGAACTATTTCTTTCTGAATTTTTGCAATTTTTATTTAACTAGGAAGCTTTGGGTCTTGACCATGGTAGTCCAAGGTATTTTCAATATAGGGTATTATTGCCTGTGTAACACATGTGTGTCCATGTGGGTTTGTCTAGATATGGTTCAGTGAGAGTAATGAACAGATATCTCTAGATTGTTCTTCACCCACCCTTCTCCAAGGGAGACCCATTTATTCAAGCCAGTAGCAAACAGAAATCAGCAATGTTATATGGATTAGAATATAACAGAAAATACACAGGGTAAGTGAGTTTTCCCACTGGTAATAAGATATCTTAACTCGACACACACACACACACACACACACACACTCCCTGATTTAACCCTAGGGGAAATTTTCAAAAGTCTCTAGTCTTATCAAAATCTCTGGAAAAAGGAATATTATTGATTGAGGCACCAGATTTTTTGCATCTGGATTTCTTATTGGATTCTTTCTCTTCCTCCAAACATCACCTCCACAAAGAGAGTATAACCATATGTTCTTTCTAAAAGTTGGAAGTGAGAAAGACTAGGCTCACTCTTTACTCCAGTTCTCACCATCTTCTCCTATCATGAAGAATCAGAGCATCAGATAATCATTCTCCACCAGTGAAGACAGTTTTATGTAAATGAACTGTTTACAGTTCCAGGTTTCATCAGTTTAAGGGTTCTTTCAGGAGGTTAATTGATAAATTCATTTTATTTTCACTTTATCTCTCATTCTAATAGATTTGGAAAGGATTATTTATAATTTCTTGAATTATATGGTTCAGATATTTTAAAAATCATGGTTCCAATGATTTGGATCCATGGATCCAATGACCTCTCCTCATCCTATTTTCTAGGCCAATTGTTTGTGATAGTAAAAATCTTACTTTTTCTATTTAAAAATTTTTTTGACTTGGTTTTAATATTTCTTGTTGTATCATAGGGCCATTCATTCTTTTTTGCTCCATTCTATTTTTTTTCAGGGAATTTACTATTTGGGTAAGGTTTTCCACTTTCTGTTCTAAGTTATTTATTCTTTTTACTTCTTCTCAACTTCTCATTTCATTTTATCCCACCAAAAGCTATCTTGTAGTTTTGGGGATCAAGCCAATTTTTCCCTCTGGAATTAATGGTTATAGTTGTGAAGTTGTTATTTTCTTTTTGGATTATCTTTTTGGGTTTCTCTTAACCTATAGTGTTAGTTGCATTTTATTTAATTTGTTATACCATATTTTTGGTTTCAGTTATTTGATTAAGATTTTGTGCTTAGATTAGTTCCTCTGGCATTATTGGATATATTACATAGACCTTATTTGGCCCTATTTCTTGTAGTCTGGATGCTACTACTGCAGCTGATATGGATGGAGTGCCATCTCAATTACCCTAGTTCAGGTTGGTTTCCCTTCTTCATGTCTCCATTGGTTTCTAGACCAATTATCTGAGCTTTCTTTTGCTTCTCTCATATAACCCTTTTACCATCCTTCAACTGGCTTCTGGCCATCTAAATTGCACTATTCTGGACTAGATAGAAGAGCTTAATTTTGTTTTTCTCTATAATTGATTTTTCTTTTGTGGGTCTATATAAGAAAACTAGACTTTTCTATGACATTTTGTGTTGCCATCTTAACTGAATTTTCTATCACTAACTTAAATAACCAGATCCAAATGTCTACCTCCGGTGCACACTCAAACTGTTCCCTTCTAGCTTCTGGAAACTTGACACTAGTTTTTCTATTCCCAGTGGTTTAATCTTTTCATTATTCTGATCCAGTTTATTGACATTTCTGTTTCTGTCTTATCTCTCTGTCTTGGCCTCTGTCTCTGTCTTAGTCTCTCTGTCTATATCTGTCTGTGTCTGTGATTGTGTCTGTCTCTCTCATTCAACTGATTTTACACAGATTTTCATTTGATAGACCTATGACTATTTTTATAGTATTCTAAAGTCACACTCAACATTTTTTTCCCTCTGAGACTGCAAAAGATCCATGAGAGTATGTTTCAATAGGTTGAAATCTTGTCTCCTTTACATTCTAGCTTTTGTATTTATCAAGGTAAAGGCATTTAGGTGACTCAGTATGTATAGTGCTGGGCCTAGAGTCAGGAAGACCTGAATTCAAATCTATCCTCAGAAACTTACTAGTTGCGTGACCCTGGGCAAATCACTTTACCTGTTTGCCTTAATCCACTGGAGAAGGAAATGACAAACCATTTCATTATTTTTTCCAAGAAAATCCCATGGACAATATGATCCACAGGGTCATAAAGTGTCAGCCATAACTGAATGACTGAAAAGCAAAAAAAGCAATAACAATTTAGTAAGGATCTTCCTTAATGGAGTTCTGGGGCCTTCTAATCATACATACATCTGTTCTATACGCATCCTTAATCTTAGGGAGGTAGAATATTTTGTTCTTCACACAACCTGAAATTGTCACCAAAATCAGATGAAATTGAATGAAGTGGTTTATATGTAATCTGAATGTAACCTTGCTTCTGTAGTGATTGTGGCTCATTGCCAGGCAAAATTCCCCAATAGATTGATTGTAAGTGTCTCAAACTCTGAGTTTATAGTATTTGTCCCGTCAGATATTCAACCAGCTTGTTGTGTTTTCTCTAGTTTTGTAGTTCTGATAAGGTATCATAACATAGTGGAAAAGTTTAGAGTTAAAAGACATGGATTTAAAGCCATTCTCTATTTTTACTCTGTAATCATGGACAACTCCCTTAACTTTGCCTCAATGAACTCATTTGTAAAGTGTAGATAATCCTATTTGTATCACCAACTTCATAGGATCATTGCTAGGAAAATATTGTGTGAACTTTAAATTCAGTAGAAAATAAATCTCTATTATCATTTTAAGTGTCAGGCTGAAATCACAACAACTCTTAAGTGTATCTGATCTTTTACCCAGTTCAATAAAAAATAGAAGGCTGATGATTCTTACTTCTGTATAACTTGTCAACTGGACCAGAATGAATCTCCAACTTGGGGTGACTAGAGCTGAACAAAGCAGACTAGAGACAGGAAAATCAGGAATCAAACTGAAACTTAATTGATTTCAGAGCAAGAGAAATGGCTTGTAAGCAAGGACACATGCTGGAGCCCTACCCCTCATGATCTCAATATTTATACCAATGAGTTCACAGAGAGCTGAATTCCTGACAATGAGGGGTAACAGCAATAATGTGACAAGTTTGATTCATAATAGGAATTCATGACCAGAACATGGGTACTATAAGATCTTGTCCAAGCTCTGAGACTACCTGATGCTGGAATGAAACAATTTTGGGATTTTGCTAGAGCTGAGATCATCCTGAGAATGAAAACAAAGGATTGTTGTTAATGCCACGCTTAGGGTATAGCCTACTTAGCTCTAGAAAAACAGAGGGTCTCTTAATATCTTGACATTTGCTCCTTTTGACCAAAGAGAGGAGGTCTGAAAGAACCCCTAATCTTATTACCAATAAAGGAAAGGCAGGTATAAGTCAAGATGACAGTGGAGCCAGGACAAGATGTTGCCCAGGTGACATTTCCTTGAGGTGACCTATAAGGGAGATATGTCTCAGGAATCATTTCTGTTTATAAGCAGAAAAGAGAAGGGGGCCAAGAATATAGAGGGAGAAAATGCCAACACATACTCTAATCAGGGCCTTGATGGTTGGGCAAATAACAAAGGGGAAGAAGAAAAAAAAAGTAGGACCATATACTCAGTCCTCATCTAGAATCTTGGGGCAGTTGTTTCATCTGGGTGTTGGCTGCTTCTGGGTATGTACTAGACCAACACTGATGTCTCTGGAGGATTATTTCATCCACTCAGGAACAGGAGCTTTCTTTGGATATCCAAGAGCCTACTCCCACAAGTTTGACAGCTGCAAGAGTAGTCAAAAGGATCTGGTAGGGGCCTTTAGAGAAAACTCCTTGCATCAATCTTTGAATCTGAGTGTCTGGTAAGCATAACATAGATATTTCCTTAAGAGTCTTTAAACAAGACACAGAGAAGGTCCAGTTTTGCAGCCTTGCAGGGCTAGGTTCAAACAATTCAATAAAGTTTTAGTTTTTTCACAAGACAGAAGTTGGACTAGACCCATAATTGGATAGGTACTATGCTAGTTGCAGGACTGAGTCATAAGATGGAGTCAGTGTGGTTCACTCAGTTTCCACAATTAACAACTTACTGTCCTAATCCCCTCAATCTAATATAAGCAAAATCTATAAGGTTTTCATAAATTCACAATCATAATACATCATCAGGTTATATTGCTGTCAGGTTACAATTTAAAAACTACTTACAGGGCTCACAATGGACTAGTTTTGAGAGGGTGTCATGTCACCAAAGTAGCCAACAAACTTAAACATAAAACATGCAAAGCAATACAACAAGTATCACCAATGTTAACTAATAATCAAGGCTCCTTGTATCCTGGTAACTCATTCTCAATATTAATTTAATGAGCAAATTTTGAGTTCCACATGTCTCACGTAGTAATCTGGTCACTAGATATCTTTTCTTGGATGATAGGCTTTATTCTCAGGACAGATCTAAATGGGACTCTGTTTTTCTGGTTCCAAATCTAGAGGTTTCCAGATAACTCTGATTTACTATAATCTAGTATAATCACTTAAATTTGGTTCTCTTGTTTATTTTGAGGTTAGATTTATCAAGTTCAGAGAGGGGGAGATTGAAGTCCCTCACTAGTATAGTTTTTCTATTTCTTCCTCTAACTCCTTTAACTTCTCCTTTAGGAATCTGGATGCTGTACCACTTGGTGCATAAATGTTTAGTAATGATATTGCTTCATTTTCTATGGTGCCTTTTAGCAGGATATAGTTTCCTTCTTTTAATTAGATCTATTTTTGCTTTTGCTTTGTCTGAGATAAGGATTGTTACCCCTGCTTTTTTTTTTACATTAGCTGAGGCATAATATATATATATATATATATATATATATATATATATATGTGTGTGTGTGTGTGTGTGTGTAATATATATTTACTCCAGCATTTTACCTTTACCCTGTGTGTATCCCCCCAAATGTGCTTCTTGTAAACAGCATAATGTAGGATTAAGGTTTTTAATCCATTCTGCTATCTGCCTCCATTTTATGGGAGAGTTCATCCCATTCACATTCACAGTTATGATTACTATTTGTATTCTTTCCCTCCATCCTATTCCCCCTCCTCCTGTTTATGCTTTTATTTTTCCCCTTCTCCCTTCCCCTCCTTAAGAGTTTTCCTTTTGACTGCCACCTCCCTTTGTATTCCCTCCTTATCAGCCCCCCTCCCTTTTCCTACCCTTCCCCTTTACTACTTCTTCCCTCCATTCTAACCCCTGCCCCTTTTCTTAGCCCTTCCCCCCTCCTACTGCTTGTAGGGTACAATATATTTTCATACTTAATGTAGTATATTATTTCTTCACTGAACCAAGATTCCCAAGAATAGATCTTATGCAATGCTCCTCTCCCTTCCCTCTTTCCCTCTATTATAGTAGGTTTTTATGTCTCTTCTAGATAGACTCCTATACTTAAGTGATTATGTTATTCCCTCCTTACACCAGAACCAATGAGGGCAAAGCTTTTATAATGTTCATCTCTCTCCATTCTTTCCCTCTACTGTAATGTTTTTATACTTCTTTATGTGGCATAACTTACAATTTTCTGCTTCATTCCTTCCTCTTCTTCCATTGCAGTCCCTTTGCGTCCCTTAATAAAGTTTTTTTAACCATCATTTTGTTTAATTTATACCCACATCTTCTATTTATCTATATCCCTTTTAAATGTCTTGATAAGTATAGAACTCTCAATATTAACAGGTATCAGCTTCCCCTATAGGGATGTAAACAGTTTGCTCTTATTAAATAGTAAGTTATGGGTGTGTGTGTTTGTTTGTGTGTATGTTTTTTTTTTCCCTATTTACCTTTCTATGTCTCTCTTGAATCTTGTAATTGGAGATTAAATTTTCCATTGAGCTTGGGCATTTTCATCAGGAAAGTCTGGAAGTCCCTTATATCATTGAATGATAATCTCCTTGCCTGAAAGTTTAAGCTCAGTTTCATTGGATAACTGATCCTTGGTTGTAACCCAAGCTCTTTTTCCTTGCAAAATATCATATTCCAGTCCCTCTGATCTTTCAATGTAGAAGCTGCCAGATCCTGTGTGATCTACAGTGTAGTTCTACAATATTTGAATTGGTTCTTTCTGGCTGCTTATAGTATTTTCTCCTTTATCTGATAGTTCCGAAATTTGGTTACAAAATTTTGTGGAGTTTTTCAGTTTGGGATCTCTTTCAGGAGGTGTCCGGTGGATTCTTTTGATATCTATTTTACCCTGTGGTTCTAGGATCAAGGCAGTTTTCCTTGATGAGCTCTTGGAAGATGTTGTCCATGCTTATTTTTTTTCATCATGATTTTCCAGTAGACCATTAATTCTCAAATTATCTCTCTTGGATCTGTTTTCCAGGTCAGTTATTTTTTTCCATTGATATATTTTACCTCTTTTTCTAATTTTTCATTCTTGATGTTTTGTTTGACTGATTCTTGGTGGCCTCATAGAATCATTAGTTTCAATTTGGTTGATTCTAATTTTTTTTTAAGCAATTGGGGTTAAGTAACTTGCTGAAGGTTACACGACCAGTTATTTCTGGGTGTGGTGCTAAGTATCTGAGCCCAGATTTCATCCCGACTCTGGGGTCAGTGCTCTTACTGAGTCACCTGGCCACTCCTAAGCAGTTGGGGTTAAGTAACTTGCTCAAGGTTATGCGGCCAGGTGTTTCTGGGTGGGTGCTAAGTGTCTGAGCCCGGATTCGATCCCAGGTCATCCCAACTCTGGGGCCAGTACTCTTACTCACAGAGCTACCTGGCAGCCCCTGGTTGATTCTAATTTTTAGCAAATTATTTTCCTCAGTTAGTTTTTGAAGCTCCTTTTCCATATGTTCAGATTTCCTTTTTAGTTCACACATTTTTCTTTTTAAGGGGCAGCTTTCTTCATTGAAATGTTGTTTTTTTTTTCAATTTTTGCAATTTCGATTTTTAAAGAATTAGTCATTTTTATCTTCTACCTCTCTAGTTTGTTTTTCAAAGTCCTTCTTGAGCTCTTCTAAGAATGCTTTCTGGGCTTGAGGCCAGTTCATATTCCCTGTTGAGGCTTCTGCTGTGGGTGTATAGTCGATGCTGTCTCCTTCTGAATTTGGTTTTCTTGTTCACAATAATAGGATTCTAGAGTCTTTGTCTTTGCAATCTGTTTTTACCCATTTTGAGGCAGGGCCTTAGCCATGGCCTTCCTCTAGGACTCTCAAGCCTTTACTATTTAAAATTTTGCTCTGGTGCAATAATTTCTGTGTTTTCAGAGTTAGAGGGGATTATTGCAGCAGCTGGGGTTCACTCTGCCATCCTGGTCCCTGGAAATTCAGGTAGGTTCTTTTAAATTTCCAGACTGTGGGTTGATTGTCCCAGGAGTAGCTGCTGCCACTGCCATGGGCCCTGCATTTGTCTTTTACCCAGCTCCAACAGATCCCAGCCCTGGGGTGATAGGCCTGGGAATGGCCCTTGTGGTTGGTGGATCAACTTGCCACCTTGTCATCTGGGCTTCCAAGTGCCACGTTGTCTGGGCTTCTGCTAAATTTGGTTCACCAATCTCAAAACTTTGGAGAATTTCAGTTTGTATACCATTTGTTATTTTTATCCTTACCTAAATTATGTACCTGATACAAGAAGCTTTTTTAAAAAAATTTATGAGTTATTTTTCTATATCTTAGCAGCATCAGATACTATAGATAATTACTGCCTTGTAGTTTAAGATCTGATACTGTTAAATCTCCTTCCTTTAATTTTTTTATCTATTCCTTTGATACACTTGACTTTTTATTCTTCATATTTATTATATGGACCCTACCTATCCATGAATAATTTTACATTTCTCCACTTATTTAAATCTGATATAGTTCCTGGGTTTGTTTTGGCAAATGTACTTCCAGACATTTTGTACTGTCTAGAGTTATTTTAAATGTGGCATTTCTTACTATCTCTTCTTGCTGAGCTTTGTTTGTGCATATTGTCTGCAAAAATAAAGAAAGAAAGGGAGAAAGAAAGAAAGAAAAAAGAAAGGAAGAAAAGAAAGAAAAAGATAGTTTTATTATCTCATTCCATGTTTTGATTCCTTCTATTTCTTTTTCTCTTATTGCTATTACTATGATTTCTAATACAATACTGAATAATATTGGTGACAGTTGATATCCTTGTTTCACATTTTATCTTACTAGGAAGGCTTCTGGCTTATCCCCATTACAAATAATGTTTTCTTATTGTTTTAGGTAAACATGCTTTTTTATCTATTTAAAGAAAGATCCATTTATGCCTCTGTAAACAATTATGTTAATAGTTTTCTTTATGTTAAACCATCCCTGAATTCCTGGTATAAATCCTACTTGGTCAGAATGTATAATCTTTGTGAGATATTGTAATCTTTTAGCTAGGATTTTATTTAGGAATTTTTGCATCCAAACTCATTAATGAAATTGTCTACAATTTTATTTCTCTGTTTTCACTCTCCTTGGCTTTAGGTATCAGTTTTATATTTTGTTTCATAAAAGTAGGTAGGATCCCTTCTTTGACTATTATTCCAAATTGGTTATTCAATGTTGGAATTAATTGATCTTTAAATATTTGACATAATTCACTTGTATATCTATGTGGTCTTAGTTCTTTTTTCTTAGGAAGTTCATTTATGGTTTGTTATTTTGCATTTTACAATTATCAGATAGATACTTTAAAAATCAGAAAATAATTTCACTTTCTTTGCCATTATCAATATAATTTATGTGGAAAATATGTAATATTTAATTAATAAATATTTAATCCAATTTTGAGAACTTATTACTAAAACATACTCACAGCTTCAATTTCCATGATAGATAAAATTGGAAGTTGACCATATGTATATATTTCTTAAAGAAGGAAATCTAACCCTGTTGCTTTTCTCACAATTTACTATTGCATTTAAATTGAAAACTTTTACATTACGTCTTTGTCTTATTACCTTGTCTAATTGTTTCCCCCTTTGGAGGATACCTATAATACATTTTGACCACAAAAATAGATTGAAATCGTAAGATGTTCACACTTGTGTCCTATTATAGTAATTCAGAGATGTTCCAATATCAATGTATTATTGAATATATTTAGTATTGTACTTACAAAACTTCTTGATTATAAAAATTTGGTAAAAAAGGAAAAAGAAGGATATAATTATAACAATTATACCATAATGGGGAAAAATTCCCTTAGCTCTGTTTGATTCCAGGCATAAGTCATATCTGACAGCCAATAATGTAGTCACAGTGTATCAGAAGCAGGGGTCAGGATTAATCATGTAAGAATTTTCCATTTCAAAAAGGAAATAGCACAATGGAGAAATTGAGTCAGGAGGATCCTAACTAGACCATGCCCAGGTTGTTCCCAAAACTTTTCCCAGGCACAGATATCTACCTTTAGCATTTCCCAGACTACAGCAATGCACTTTTCTTTTATCTACTTCATGACAATTCAGACAATTATCCCTGTAATCAAAGCTCAAAACAATAGTAAATTACACTCCCAGGAACTTTTAACTTAAATAGAAAAAAAAATCACTAACCACAACTTAGAGCTTGAATATCTTTCCTGATGTTTCTCTAACAGTTAATATTTTATTAATCCTTTATTTATAAATTTAAACTACCCATATTCTGGGACTTAAGGCATTCAGCAAATACCTTATATTTGACTCATAATTAATACGCTGAAGCTACATTTTTAAAACACCCTACACACTTTCATAATAGATAAAGATTTTCAAACGTAAATTTAGTATTATATATTATTACATGCTTTATAACAAAATATATCTCATTAAACATTTAACATTTTTCTAATATCTATTTTATAACATCCTTTAAAAAACCCAATTCCTAATCTAATAGCATCCATATCGAAAAGTTATTTTTCTAACATTTCTGCTACAATGATCTCTCAGATTTCACGATATAATAGAATTTAGAAATACAATAATAACAGAAACAATAAACTTTAGATGACATCATTTTCATTTCCAAGGTATCACATCTAATATTCATTAATCCTATTACCTTTGATATTTTAAAATAATTTTGGAGTTATCAGATTTGGAACAATCACATTCAGTTAAAGAAATAATAATAATGATGATGATGATGATGATGATATAGTGTTCAGCATATGCCAGTCACTGTGTTAAGCACTTTACAATCCTTATATTATTTTGATCTCACAATAACCCTGGGAGGTGGCACCATTATTATTTTTCTCTTTAAAGATAAGGAAGCTAACACAAACAGAGATAAGATAACTTGCCTTAGGCTACACAGATAATAAGTTCCAGCAACCAGAACAGAGAAGGGTGGGCTCATTCAGGGTAGAGACTGACTGGCCCCTCCACTTTGTACTGCCATGCTAGTCATTGTCAAAGGCATCAGGATCTTCCCAAGCAACAGCTGGGAAGGGCCTGCACTGGAGACACTTAGTGGGATTTGGAGGGGAGAGTGTAGTGGAGGGCACTGGCTTCAGCTTAGGAGCTGGGGTGGCTGGTGCCAGGACCTTCCTATTGGTGGTTGTTCATAGTGTCAGGGCAAATAGAATGCTGGCCAAGGGATCTGACCCATCCTTCCCCAATCCTGACAGCTGGAGCTTTGGAGCCTGGACTGCAGGGTAGCTGCTGGAGCAAGGTGAGGAGTAGGTATTACACCTAGCATAAAGGAGTGGACTATAGGATGCCCAGGGTCATGAGGCTGTTGTGGCCACAGCCAATTTGGGGACCTACTGTAGCTGCTCCTCCACCCCTTCCACTAGATGGAGCAGAATTATTAGCATCTTTATCTGGGGATCTGATCTGAGATGAGAGGGGTTAATAAGAGAGGGAAAGACCTAAAGGAATGAAGGATATTTTCAGAGATGCAGGGCATTGGAGCATGGACCACAATCGCCTTACTATTCATCCCCACAACTGAGGTACACTCATGACTCTGGGGGAGGGAAATGGGAAAGGCATATGTATTTAAAATCAGGAGTATGGAACCAGTGTCAACAAAGTCAGATACCTCTTATCCCTGAATGAGGGACACAATAGGTGCCTTGGGGTGATGGACATGGTCTGAACATCTCCCTTCTCATGCCACTCCTCCTGCCAACTCTTCCTAGAGCTGCATCATGCTGAGTGATTGAAGTTGTGGGGAGGTCCTCTTAATGTTTTCTGGGGTGCTTTCCCTTTTTTCAGCATCTACCCTGCATTTTATTCTGTACTCTGTCTCCCAGTGGACAGTTTTTTTTAACAGTAGGATCAGACTCTTAGCTTGCATCTCTTGTTTATTAAAGGGCCAACACTTTGCTTTCCTAATGGTGCAGAAAGGGCACAGGGAAAGAGGGGCTATTGCAAGGGGAAAAAATCTTTTTAGCTTCTCTAAGTTCTTTCTTATTTATTTCATCCTTCTCTACTAGAGTGACTGCCAGTTGTACTGTGCTCTTGAGGAGGATCCCAATGTCAGAATGTTGCCAATCAGAAAAAGTCAGCTTTAGTTGTTTAGATACATGTGGCTGAAGATCATTAACAAAATAAAATAAAAAAAACCCTGAAATGTCAAGAAAGGATTAACAAGAGGTGGCTATAAGGTGAAAACTGTTCACCTGTTGGGTTTTTTTTTCTCTCTTACTTCTGGGATTACTTCCAAACTAGCTGACTTACTTCTTTCCCCTGGGACAATGAAGCTATTAATCTTGTCATTTATTTTTTTAAAACTCTTATGAAATTTAATTCTTATTGTCCCTTAAAAAAATCCTAAGAGGAGGCTAGGTGGTGCAGTGAATAGAGCACCAGCCCTGGAGTCAGGAGGACCTGATTTCAAATCCAGCATCAGACACTTAACACAAAACTAGCTGTGTGACCTTGGGCAAGTCACTTAACCCTAATTGCCCTCCAAAAAGCAAAAAAAATCCTACAGAGTGGTACCCCAAAACTTACTAAGATCTTTCAAGAGTAAGTAAGTTTCTGGAATTACCTCCAAATCTCAGGCGTCCTCAACTGCAATCTTAAATAAACTTTAATAAATAATTGCATAAATAAATATTAAAATAAATTATCCTTATTCTGCTAAATTTTTTTTAGGGATTCTACAAACTTTGATTATCTGATTCTTTCCTCCCCACCCCCATGTAATTCCAACATAGCCAAAGCTTAAATGACAGTAGAATAGTATCTTACAGGTTTTTCCCCTCTTTTCTTATAACCAAATCTCCCATAGAAAGCCTAAGTGGGAGTTATCCCTGCTTGTTGGGACTTTTACTTCAAGTATGAAAGTTCATTAATCTTTCCCAGTGTTCAAAACAGTCTGGCTATAGCCCTTATGAGTTTTTTTTTCTTTTTTCTGGCTAACTTCATTTTATATCTTTCAAGGTAATAGAATCTAGCTCACAGCACAAACCCGACACTTTTTTAGACATTTTACAGAGACACAGACATAATGACAAGAAAGATACAAAAAGAAGTCTAATTCACAACACAACCATGACAAAGCACACAATTAAAATGCTAATTTAACCTAGTTCTGAGACACAAAAAAAAACAATAAAGGCATACTGAATTTTAAAATCTAACAGGATTGTGTGTTAAAGGAGTGGGAGGCTTGCAGTAGGCCAATTAACAAGAGATATGCAGAAAGGATATCTTTACTAGAGCAATCCAGGATAAACCAGGTCAAGAGAGGGACTCTGGAGTTTTCCTCACAAAGAAATGTGAGCTCAACTAAGAAATGAGTCCAGGATTGGAGCTAAGAAAGAGCAGTGGACCCACCAGATGGGGGCGGGGGGGGAGGAGCTCTGGAGAAATCTTCTGGGGCACCTAGTCTTCTCTCACTGGTACCAGGAAGTCCACTTGGTCCAGTTCTGAGTCCAATCCCACTTCTGACACCAATTTAAATGCAACTGGACTGGAACCTGTCTCCAGCCTGTGGATGGTCAGAGTCAAACAAAGCGGGGTAGAGACAGGACAATCAGAAATCAAACAGAAGCTTAATTAATTTCAGAGTGAGGGAAATGGCTTACAACAAGGACACGTGTGCCAAAGCCCAGCCCCTAGTGGGTGGCAGTGTTGAGGTAGTGTGGGGAGGATTTAATATTTATAGCTATGCAATGATCTGCAGCCCTGACATAGAGGGGTGACAGCCACAACGTGACAAGTTTGATTGATAGCAGGGCTTTGTGACCAGAATATGGATACTACAGGTAATTGTCCAAGCCCAGAACCTACCTGATGGTGGTGTGAAACAATTCTGGAATTTTTCTGGGCCTGAGATCATCTCAAGACTGTGCACAAAGGATTGTTGTTATATCAAGCTCAGGGCACAGCCTACTTACTGGGTTTCTCCTAATATATTGACAATATGAGTTTCCTGAGATAATGCAGTGCCATAACTATTATAAGTATTTTTAAAATTGGATGTATGATTTTGTTGGTATGGGGACTTTTAGGGGATATTATTCAGTTTTTTCAATCATGTCTGAGTCTTCATGACTCCATTCGGGGTTTTCTTGGGAAAATATTGGAGTGGTTTGCCATTTTCTTCTACTGTTTCATTATACAGATGAGGAAACTGAGGCAAATAAGGTTAAGTGACTTGCTTAGGGTCACATAGGTAGTAAGGGTCTGAGGCCAGATTTGAATTCAAGAAGATGAATCCTCTGACTTTAGGCCTGGTGCTTTATCTACTGTGTCCCCAGCTAGAATTTATTCTCAGCGAATAAATCCCCTCTATTTGTCAATCAGTCAACATGCATTTATTAAGTACCTATTATGGATTAAGCACTCTGTTAAGTGGTGGGGATACAAAAAAGGTCTCTTTTATTGAGGAACTCACAATTTTATGAGGAAGATATTTTACAAACAGTTATATAAAACTAAGTTATATATAAGATAAATAGGAATTAATCACCGAGGTAAGGCACTAGAATTAAGAGAGATCCAGAAAGTCTTGTAGAAGGTAAGATTTCATCTGGAACTTAAAGGAAATCAGGGGAGTCGATGAAGGAGAACATTCTGGTCATGAGAGACATCTACTAAATATACCTGGAGCACAAAGATGAAAGTTTTGTTTGAGGAACAGCAAGGAGTCCTGTGTTACAGGATGTAAGAGTGCATGGGGTTGGAATCTAGGGAAGGATGAGGTATAAGAAGATGAAAATGATGTGGTCTGGGCATCTAGGCTATGAAGGAATTTGTACAACAAATGGTTGTTAATGTTCAGTTGTTTCAGTCATGTCTGACTCTGTGACCTCATTTTGTTTTTTCCTGGCAAGGATATTGGAATGGCTTGCCATTTCCTTCTCCAGCTCATTTTACAGATGAGGAAAAACAAACTGGGTTAAATGATTTGCCCAGGTTCACATAGCCAGTAAGTGTCTGAGGTTGGATTTGAACTGACATCTTCTAGGAACCTAGCTGTTGTATAATAAATAGAAAATTTTACATTTCATCCTGTATCTGATAGGGAGATACTGGATTTTGTTGAGTAGGTTGAATGGAGGATGTACCAGAATGGAGAAAGACTCATAGCAAGTAGACCAATCAACAGCCTGTTGCAATAGTCCAGATGTGAGTATACAAGGGCTTGTACTATGGTAGAGGCAATATCAAAGGAGAGAAGGAGGAGAATTCAAGAGATGTTGCAAAGATAAAATTGACAGAACCTGGCAACAGACTGAATGGGGGTGAGAGATAGGAGTCAAGATGACACCTAGGTTGTGAGCCTGGGAGACTAAGAGGATGGTGGTGCCCTTGACAATAATAAGGAATTTTGGAATGGAGGAGGGCTTAAGAGGAAAGATAATGCATTAAGTTTTGGACATGTTGAGTTTAAGATTTCTTTGTTTTTCTTTTTTTTTGAGGGGGGAGGCAAGGCAATTGGGGTTAAGTGACTTGGCCAAGGTCACACAGCTAGCAAGTGTTAAGTGTCTGAGGCTGGATTTGAACTCAGTTCTTCCTGACTCCAGAGCCAATGTTCTATTCACTGTGCCATCTAGATGCCCTGAGTATAAGATTTCTATAGGATATAGAGTTAAAGATATCAGATAGGCAATTAGAAGTAGAGAGCTTAGGGCTGGCTAAGTCGATTTGAGAATCATCATCATAGACATGATAATTGAAACCATAGGAAATGATGAAGTCACCAAATAAAACAGTATAGAATGAGAAGAGGAAAGGAATCAGGACAAAGTCCTGTAGGACACCCATAGTTAGTGGGCATGGCCTAGATGAAGATTCATCAAAAGAGACTGAAAAGGAATGGAATGGAATGGTATAAGCATTTATATAATGCCTACTATCTGTCAGGCACAGTGTTAAGTGCTTCATAAATATCTCATTTGAGGAAGAAGGAGTGGTCAGATAGGTAGGAGGAAATGGAGCAGAGGATAGAGAAGTCTGGAGATTCCTATTGCTAGCTGTGCTTTATACAGGCAAAATAAAATCAATTTCATAAGGTAGTGGAAAGAACATTGGGTAGGGAATCAGAAAACCTGGAATAAAACAAACAAAAAATGATATACAAAACAAAACTTACAGTCTCAGAGAAATGCCTCTGGCACTGAGAAATTAAGTCATCTGCCCAGAGTTGTGCAGTCAGTATATGGCAAAGACTTAAATTCAGTTTTTCCCATGTTTGATGTCACCTCTTTATTCACTACAGAACAATATGGCCTGAGAAAAATAGTAGCTGATTTCAATGTATTTCTTTATGGCTACAAAGTGTTCATCCCATTTCATCTTCATTATTCTGTGATGTAGAGAGTGAAACTATTATTATACCAATAAATTGAGGCATTCAGAAATGTAATATTATTTGCCCAAGGTCTAAAGCCTTGTAAATGATAGAAGTTGTTACTTGAACCCAGATCTTGTGACTTCAAAACCAACAATCTTTTTTTCACTTCACCATGAATTTGATTTTGATTTTTCCTGGAAACACACACACACACACACACACACAGCCAGGAAGGGAAAATTTATAGCCCTCTTTATCCCCTGCTACATTCCCCCTGTCAATCATTTCAAGTATTTCAAAGGAAAAATATACTTAGTTATTTAGATGAAGTCTTGATCTGATTAATGTGAACACTCTTTCCATTGATGTAAATCACAACCCTTCTATGATTTTTCATGCCGTGTAATTTTGTTCATGTCTTTCCATAGTTTCTCCACAGAGGATCCATACAACACATTTTATCAGGAAGATACAAATAAAGCACTTGGGCCATTCTTTTCTTCTCTCTCAATCTTGTTACATGACTGTACTACCTCTTTTCCTGACAATCCATTTCCTTGAATATGACTTTTTACTATTTCTTATTATTGTTGGGAATGTTCTGTAGCTTACTTACATAAGATATCTTTCTATGGGGTTTTGGGTCATCTGCCAAGCTGATTCTTTTGAGCTAGCCATACAGAGTTCCCAGGAGAATTTTGGTATTAAAGGCTAGGCTTTCACAATGGGGAAAAGCTTTGGATCATTCCAGTTTCCAAGTGGTGAAAATTTTTTTTTATCTTTTTCTTACTTAACTGTGGACCCAAAATATTGTTCATTATCTAGAATTGTTCAATATATATGCAATGATGGGCTAGCTCAATGGACTGCTGTGCATTGAATTCTTGGTAGCATGTATTTTTGATTCACTTCTCTTTTTCATTGTTGTGGGTAAGACAGAGATAATTAATTAAAGCTATTTTAAATTGTGTAAGATCTGAGGACTTTAAAGCAGGAAGAAACCTTGGAGATCATCTACTTCAATCTTTTTTACTTAAAAGATGTGGAAACTGAAACCTAGTGGTATATTATTATTATTATATCTATTTGCTGAGGGTCACACAAATATTTTGCAGTAGATATGAGGGTTGGGAACTAGCCACTTACTCTCATTCAAAATCTGGTGTTCTTTCTTTACAACACTGTGTTAAAAATGCAATAGAAGTAACAGGCATTAAAAAATCCTGAAAGAAAATCACTTCTCTTTTACCATATTTGGAGGAAGCTTTTTGATTGGCATTGATTAAATTAGTTGCAGGGCACTCTAATGAACCAACATGAGAGACTGCTTACTGTGTGCCACTGAATTTTTTGAGGCCAGGTTTTCAGAAACATGGTTCCACATTGCTTCGGAGAAGAAAAGCCAGGTCCTTGGAACAATAGAAGAATTTGCCAGCCATATGACACCATGTGTACACATATTTAGTAAAGTGTGGGGAAGGAAATAATTATTTATTGTTATTATTTTAGGGGCCCTGGGTAATAGATCCAATTAAGGTCTAACGGAAAGTTTGTGTTCCCTTGTACGTTTTGGATCCCAGGATAGCTTTATTTTTTATAATTGTTTTATGGGATAGTTTCACTAAATGTGTGTGTGTGTGTGTGTGTGTGTGTATGTGTGTGTGTGAGAGAGAGAGAGAGAGAGAGACAGAGAGAGAGAGAGAGAGAGAGAGAAACAGAGAGAGACAGAGGGAGAGAGACAGAGAGAGAGAAAGAGTGAGAGAGAGAATCACAAATACTCACAGCTTTTTTTAGTGAGGGACCCAAGGGGACAATCACATTCCTCACAAAGGATTCATGCCACACACAAATTATAACACACAGTGCTCAATATAGAGCAGTGTTCACAAGCAAGCTGTTCTTATTCATTAGGGAAGCAGAGTGAGTGAACGGAAGGAGCCCTGATTTGGGTTCAACTCTCATGTTCCCCACCCCTTTCATTCATGCAAACTTGGAAATCTTCTTTTCCCACTCTGAATCTCAGCTGCCTCATCTGTAACATGGAAGATGTAGAATCATTGATTACAGAGTTTAACTTGCAGTGCTTACATTCTAGAAGTACATGATTCTCTGAGGCTTCTTCCCTCTTTGCTATACTATAGTTGACAATCTCTTCCAGTTTTAATATTGAACTGCCCTGAGCAGTAGCAGCCTTCTACTGACCGAAGTTGAGGCTGAATAGCCACTTTCTCAGAATATTTTGATGCGATTCTTGAGCAGAATGGCTTCTGAGGCTCACATTGGCTACTGGCTTCTGTGATTCTCTAATTTGAAAGTGATTTCCATTTCCTACAGTCTTTAATCTATGACTCCATCATCTGACATCCAGCTATTTATGTCTCCAAGCACCGATAGTCCATAGATCTCCAATTTTTCAGTCAGTTAAAAAAAAACTTGAATAATACTTGAGCCAAGTGTCACAAAAATGCCAATAACTCCAAAGGGAAACAGTGCATCTACTTGTCCTGATTTATCACATAGCTAATCCAGCCAGGGATCATTGGGTCTTATTTGATTTACTTCAACAAAATGCAAATTCATAGTCAATTAATTTTACTGAAAATCAACATATAAAATTATACATAGATACACACCTATACCTATGCCTATAAAGTTACTATATTATATAAATGTAATTTTTCAAGTTTTCTAAAAATGTAGTTTCATCTCATTCATAATCCTATTTAGGACTGCCATAGCATAGGCTCCATGAAGCAAATATAGTTCGAATAGGACAATACAATAGTCCAAAATGCAAATGATATATGTACAGCTTTCTTTGTCCTTCTCCCACAACACACAGCTATTTCATGTCATCATACCAAAATAAACTGGTCTATTTACTAGAGCATTTACCTGTTTAAGACTCGGAGTTATATTAAATAAAATAGAGTGCCCAGGCTAATAAATTTGTAGAAAGCCTATTTGTTTTACTGAAGAATTTATTGCTGTAGTAATAACTGTCAGAGTGTGAGCATGGTTAAAGGGCTGGAGACAGGACCAGCTGCACTGAGGATCTATCACATTATCGACTTCCTGACAGGAGTGTTGTGAACTCTTTTGTCATAAACTCAAGTACCCAGAGTTGAAACCCTCGATCAATGAAAGGGGACTCTGGTATCCAGCTTCTTGGGAAAGGGCAACTCTACTGTTTGACCCACTAGGACACAAATAACAGGTTTTACACAGTGGGTGTGGGGCATGGGTGGGGGTGATTTATAACAAGCTTCAGGGTAGCTTTTTGGCATTTATTTTAATTAATAGAGGGTGCACTTAATAACATCACAAATAGTTAAATGAATATTTTCCTGATTCTAGTTTAATGAAAGGTATGGCCCTAGAGTAGTAATATGGTCTGGAGTTGTATCAGTCAATTAGCATACATTTGTTTAAGGCCTACTATGTTCTAGGCACAATATTAACCTTTGGGGAATAAAAAATAAAAGTGATAAAGCCTCTGTCTTCAAGGGGTTTACATTCTAACAGAGGAGAGCATTGGTATTGATTGAACTGTATGAAGCAGAGACAAGGTAGGTAACTTTGCTTCAGAAGGCTCCTGATAGTCAGGGGAAGGGTGACCAGGAAAGATTGCATGCAACATATGGTACTTGAATTGAGTCTATATGGATACCAAGGATTCCAAGAGGTCAGAGTGGGAAGCAAAAACATCCTGAAATGGGGAACTGCCAGTGCAAAAGTCGGGGACCTGGATGATTAATGCTGGTACCCTTTTCAAAAATGGAGAAGTCCTGAGAGGGGGTAGGTTTGGAGTGGGTGGGGGGTAGGGCAGGGGAAGTTAACAAATTAATTTTGTTTTTAACGTGTTAAGTTTGAGATATCTATGGACATCCAGTTTGAAACGTTCAGTAGGCAGTAGATAAAGTAGGGATGGAACTCAAGAAAAACAATCATGTCTATCTACAAGTCAGTTGCATAGAAATGATGATTAAACATATGGGAGCTGATGAGATTCCCTAGAGGGAGTGTGTAAATATAGAAGAGAAGACAGAGAGGGAAGAGGACCAAGGACAGTTCCTTAGATTATTTTAACACTTCGGGGGGTTGACATGGATGATGACTCAACAAAGGAGACTGAGAAGGGGAGGTCAGACAAGTAGGAGGAAAACTAGGTTACAGTCATGCTATAAAAATGCAGAGAAGAGTAAGTATTTGGGAAGAGAGAGTGGTCAACAGGGCCAAATGCTGAAGAGATGTCAAAAAATGAAGATAGCTTTTTCTAGGCGAGAGGAGTGACATGACAACATAGAGAAGAGATCTTAAGAGTATAGATTTAGAGATGGAAGGGAACATCTCCATTTTACAGATTTAGAAACTGAGACACAGAGATATTAAATGAATTGCCCATGAGTACATAGTTAGTAAGTGTCTAAGGCTAGATTTGAACTAAGGTTTTCCATACTCCAGGACCAACATTCCATTTACTAATTCACCTAGCTGCCTCTGAATGGTTATTTTCAATTGAGATATAGGACTAAAATGTTATACCTAGAAAGAATCTCATTTGAGCAAGATAAACCTTCTTCCAAATTCAAAATCTGCTGTACAGCCCCTCTGACAGAGGATGATCAATTATCTTTATATTGGAGAGTTATTAAGAGGAAATCACAGAATCATAGAATCTAATTCAATTCACTTCAATTCAACAAATGTTTATGTTCCTTCTACATTCAAAGCAATGTGCTAAAGAAAATAAATGCAAAAGTGAAACAGTTGACATTCTGTAAGAGGCAGTATATTGTGTAATGACATTGAACTTAGAGACAGGAAGATTTGGGTTCAAATTCTCTTTGAGACATTTGTTAACTCTGTGATGTCTAGTAAGTCACAACCTCTCTGGGTCTCCCTTTCTCACCTTTTAATGAGAAAGTTGGAATAGCCAGCTTCAAAGTTCCCCAAATCTGTGGTCCTATGATCCTAGATACAGTATAACCATAGGGAGATGAATTTAAAGTAATGCAAAATAATGCTTTGAGGGAGACAGCCCTAATTGAAAGGTTTCCTATAAGAAATGGTACCCAGTATGTGCTTGAAAGAAAGCTAGGAATTCAACAAGGTGAAAATGAGAGGGGAGTGCATTATAGGGACCCACTTGTGTAAAAGAACCTTGGAGCAGCAATCTAGTCCAAAGTGCATCAGGAGCATTAATGACATATACACCATTCACAATCAGTGCTTATCCATGTAGAATATAAGGTTCTGAGAATGTACACACACATTGTCAAAAAGAATGAATATTTTTAAGCCTTATTTAATTGCACTTGCCAAGAATTCTATTCTTCTTTATCCATGTCTAACATACGAACTACAGAAATGGTTCATGTGAAGGAATCTTTGCAGTAGTTTTATCTTTGGCTTCTCTCCATTTACTTCAATTCCATTCAATTCAACAAATATTTATTGCATATTCACACTAAACTTAATAAGCAGGGCTGTTTTCAAACTAATCCAATCCAATAAAATTTAATTCATTTCATCCAATTTAAAGTGTTTTGGTCCAGTAGAAAAAGCCTGGATTTGGAGTCAAAAGGCTTTATTTGAAATCTTCATTTGGCTATTGTACTACCTGTGTGACCTTGGACATCATTAACATTTAATTTTTCTGGGCCTCATTTTCCTGATCAAAAATATAAGGAAGTTGTAGGTAGATGACATTTATTCCATTAACACATTTTTATTTTCTTTCCCATATCCCTCCCTCTCCTGTTGGAAAAGAAAAAATAAAGCCTTTGTAACAAATATGCACAATCAAGTAAACAAATTCACACATTAGCCAATCATCCAAAAATGTACCTCTAGTTTTGCATCTTGAGTCAGTCCTCTCTCTGTCAGAAAGTAGCATTCTTCTTTATTAGTCCAGTGGAATCGTGATTGGCCATTGCATGGGTCAAAGTTCTTGAGGGTTTGGAAGTTGTTTTTCCTTATGATACTATCGTTATTTTGTTCTCCTGGGTCCTATTGACATCAGCTTGTATAAGTCTTCTAAATTTCACTGAACTATTTCTTTCGTCATTTCTTATGATACAATTGCATTCCATTATATTCATAGACTATAACTTGTTAGACCATTTCCCAACTGACATTAATCCATTTAACATCCAGAATTTTAATACCACAAAAAGAGCTGCTGCAATTATTTTTGTAGGTCCTTTTCCTTTATGCAACACAAATTAAAAGTGTTTTTACAACCATACAATAGTATGGTCAACTTAACTTGGATTAAAATATTTGTATTTATATCTAACGGTTAGAACAGAAATCTTAGAATATACTTCTCTCCATCCACTTCTTCAGACTTCCTGGTAGTGGTAGTAGCTACTAAAATGTAATTTCTTTTAGCTGTCCATACATCTTCCAATGTTGAAAATTATTAACAGTTCTCATGTTATTTCCTCAGCTAGACTAAGTTTCCCTGGGACACGGAGAGCTCATTTTCTTTGGAAGGATGCAAATTCACTTTCAATCAGATCCAATTGTTAGGAAGTCCTATTCCCACTATTCCTCTCTCCCTTTTGTTGGCCCTATATATGTCTGCTGGTTATTTCTAACCACTGGTTCTACTTTTACCTTCCAGGACCAGGCCAAACAATGTAAAACTGAAATAGAAGAAAAGTAGAAGGCAGCATAGGGAAATAGCAGCTGGATACCCATATGTGGCAACTTTGCTTTCCAGGTTTCAAAGGAAGGTGGAGGTAGCCTAGGTAGCACTCCACAATTCTTTGATAAAAGGCACTACATATATTTTGCTGTAGTCTCCTAATATTTTAATATATTGCCTCAAGGGACTATGTGATGTAATGGAAAAAAAATGTTCTAATGGAAAAAAAGATTTAGACTTGATTCCGACTTCAAGTCTTGCTTCTGATACTTCTTGGCAGTAGATTTGGGACAAGTCATCTTCTTCAGAATCAGTTTTCTTATCTGTAAACTGGGTATAAGGCTACTTTGCTGGTAATTTTTGGGAAAGTACTTTGTGACCTCTAAATAGTCAATGTATGTATGAGCTGGTATTGCTTTCTGGTCCTTGAATAAAATCTTGGGACTTTATGCAGGTCATCTAAGTGGTTTAGTTGTTTAGGTAACTTTGCCTTATTATTAGTTATGAGGCAAAGGAGATAATTTAGAGGTGCTTGTAAGCAAACAAAAAAAAGAATCTTTGGGGGCTTAGGTTTATGGCTTTTATGGTCTGGTTTAAAGTCTATTCTGTCCACAATCAATACATTCTGCTGCTGGCTCTACTGAACCAAAAATAACTTCAAAACATGACCTAACACTCAGTTTTTCAGTTCAACTCTACTTGCTCCTGGGCATTTTGAAAATAAATCAATAAGGGAGGTAAAATCTGAAACCTGGACAAATTTTTAATCATTAACACTCTTTATTTCTCTTTTCCAGATCCATGATTTCCTCTTTCTCTTGTTCTCACAGTCTTCAGTTTTGGGAGAGGGATCCTTTTATGATCTGGCCAGGATGCAGCCCATTGATTTCCCCCTTCCTCTTGATTAAAATTGTTCATGGAAACACTTGGCAAATATGTCAGTTAGTACTGTTATATTATTATTTATTACTTATACTACTTAAAAAAAGATCAAATGAGATAATGACTGTCAATTGATATATAAATGGGGGACATTATTCTTATTTCTGTAATAATAACAGTGAGAGGTAGCATTTATAGAGCATTTTAAGATTTGGGAAATGCTTTACTTATTATATCATTTGATTCATTTTAGGAGTAGAATGTTACTGTACTAGTACTCCAAAGTAATTGAGGTTTATAATTTCTTTTTTATGGATAACAATAATAGTGACATCTTTCTATAGGTTTAAAAATTATTTTTTTTCACAACTACATTATGGGGTAGGTAGTAAAATATAACACAACATGTCTCAAAAAACTTCATTCAGTTTTAAACTTGTGTTGTTTAAAACTAAAAGAGCTTTAGGGGCTTAGAACTCAAACTAAGAATTTGGGGACTTCATTTCTCCCAAAGATAGATGTGAGCACTCATTCTACTAATAGAGATCACAGCTCACGTATGAATTTTCATTTTGTGTGACTCTTCTCCACAGAATAATCTACCCAAGATGATGGAGACATTTCTTTTCATTTTACCATTCTATGTACTGTGGTATGCAGTTTGGTCTGTTTATTCTCCCTCTCCTCCTCTCTCCCCTCCCAGCAATTCTTATTTTAAAAACAATTCAGACCTCAAACAAAAAAAGACCATTTCCATGCACATAGAAGGTAAAAGGGGGATTTTGAATGAACCCATGAATCTGTATTTTATAACTTGCTTAATATATATACACAAATATATACATGCATACATAAAATGAATTCAAAATGTTGCTTTCAAATCTGTCCTGCTTTTCTGTGCTTCCTTCTAAACTTCTTCCTTTTCTCTTTTCTACATTAAAATAATGTTTCAATGGCCCTCTTTTTCATCAGTAAGGCTATTTTTTTCACAGCCTATCATGCTTACAATATTGCTGCTACTGTGTGCACTTTTCTCCTGGGTCTGCACACTATGTTTTGCATCAGTTCATGTTTGCCTTCACAGGTTTTTCTGAAACCAAACTGCTCATCATTTCCTATAGCACAATAGTATTCCATCATAATCATATACCACAACTTGTCCAGGCATTCCTCAATTCCCGTGATGTCCAATTCTTTGTCATCACAAAGAGAGTTGTATTATTGAGGCATTATTTTAAAGTTTTAGGAGGGGAATATTGGAAAAGCTCAGTAGAATGCTTTTTCTCTTCTGTCATCTTAGTTCTCATTTCAAGGAATCTTGATAATAATAACAACTATTCAGATTTGTTAAGTGAAAACAGAATCCACCAGCCACCTCCTCAAAGAAACCTGAAAATGAAAACTCTTGGGGAACATCATAGCCAAAATCCAGAGCTTTCAGATCAAAGCAAAATATTGCAAGTGTTCAAAACAAAATAATTCAACTGCTGAAAAGTCAGCATCTCACACAATATAGTGGCCACCACTATAAAGCATAAGAGAACTTGTAATTCCATATTTTAGAAAGCAAAAGATTTGGACCTATAGACAATAATAATTTACTCTCTATTAGATTTTAAGCTTCTTGGAGAGAGGTACTGTGTTTTGCCTCTTCTTGCATACCCAGTGCTCGTCACAGTTCCTGGCACATAGCAAGAGGTTAATACATGTTTAGTGATTGATTTCTTAACCCAACAAAACTAAGTATAATATTACAGGGGAAAGTGATCCTTTTTTAATCAAATGCTTTATTAACTTCTAGTTTACATAGTTCATTTCCACAAGATTTTGAATTACACATTTTCTCCCTGATTTTTCCCCCTACCCACCATGCCAAAATAGTCATTCTGCCCTCTCCCATATCTTTTCCCATACCCCCTCCAACTTTCCAGTAGGGCACTGTGCCTATATATCTTATTTCCCAGTTACATATAAATAATATTAATAATAGTGTATATATGTATGTGTATATATATATTTAAACATTTGATTTTAAAGCTTTGAATTCCATATTCATTCCCTTCCTTCCTTGTCACCCACCCTTACTGGGAAGATAAGCAATTCAATATAGGTTGTACATGCAAAACACTTCCATAGTGGATATATTGTAAAAGACTGGCTATATTTCCCTCCCTCCTATGCCACCTCCCACTTGTTCTATTCTCTACTTTGATCCTGTCCCTTTTCAAAAGTGGGTGCTTCCAACTTCCCTCCCCTGCATCCTGCCCTCCCTTCCATCACCCCCCTCTGAAAATGATTCTTTTAATGAAATAGAAGACTTCTAAGAATTCCTGATGAAAGGACCAGAGAAACTTCGAGGTTCAGAAACAGAAGTGAAACGAAGAAAAAAAAAGAGTAAACAGAAAAGAACAATTATAAAGGACTACATAAGAATAAGTTACTTATGTTCAATTATGAGGAGATGATACATGTGTCCCCTCTGATGCCATCATCAGGGTTCATAGAGTTCAATTAGACAAGGCCTAGGCTAATCCTATCTTGATTATTCTAATTAAGAAAAGAATGAAAAGAGGAGAAAAGGGAGGCATTTGTGGGATGGAGGAGAGAGAAGGGAAAATTATCTGATATGATCAGAGCTAACAAGTAGATATCTATACCAACAAGGTTGGTTGGGAGCAGCTGACATTCAAATCTCTTTGTGAACTGGTCAAAAGAAGGAAGGATACTCAAATACAGTTGTATACAGAAATCCATTTTACTTAACAGGAAAATGGGAGAGAAAGTAAGGGAAAAGAGAGGGGAAATTAGAGGGAGGATATATAAGGGAGAGATTAGTCCTAGGCAAAATAAACTCTAAGGATTTATGGCAAAGAATGGAAATCTGAAGTAGTACTCATGAACTAGGGAATGACTGACCAAGTTGTAGTACATGAATGTGATGGAATATTATTCTGCTGAACTCTCATTGGTGTAATGACCAGCTGGGATTCCAGAAGATTAATGATGAAACACATTGTCCACCTTCTAACAGAGAAATGAGGGACCAAGAAAGCAAAATGAGATGTTTAAAACAATTTTTTGTCCCAGTAAGGGTGGGTGACAAGGGAGGAAGGGAATGAATCTGGAATTCAAAGTTTTAAAGTCAAGTATTCAAATACACACACACATATATATACTATTAATACTATTTTACATGTAATTGGGAAATAAGATATACAGGCACTGGGACATAGAGATCCACTAGAAAAGTTGAAAGGGGTGTGGGAGAAAATATGGGAGAGAGCAGATTGGAGGAGGGGATATCCTGAGGGACTGCTATTTTGGGGTGGTGGGTAGTGGAAAAACAGGGAGAAAATTTGTAACTCAAAATCTGGTGAAAATGAATGATGTAAATCAGAAGTTAATAAAGCATTTGAAAAATGAACAAAAAAAAGAAGAGGGATACTGGATAACCACAATTCTTTGTGAAAGCCATGCATGGTATGGTGCCATAAACACTAGACTTTTGAGTCATGGGGGTTGGATTTAGGTCCTGGTTCTGACATTTATTGTCTCTGTGTCCTGTACAAATCACTTCATTTAGCTCAACTTTAGTTTCTTCATTTGTAAATTGCTATACTACTTACCTCACAGGGTTGTTTTAGGGAAGGGACTTTATAAATCCTACAGTGTTATATAAATGTGACAAAATGCAAAAAAAAAAAATTTTTTTGGATACATCCAATGTAGAAATCTGTTCTGATTGCCTATACGTGTTTGTAACAAGTCTTGTTTTTCTCATTTTCTCAATTGGTAGTACAGGGGTAGGGGAAGGATAGAAGTTATAAATTTTGGCTAATTAAAAAAAATATTTGTTAGACAAAGGAAAAAAAATGATAGCGACATTCTCAAGTCAGTTAGAGCCAAAAGAGATATTGCAGGGGTGGAATTTATAAGATTTGGTAAAGTCATAGGAACTGAAGATCAAAGATTTAGAGCTGGAAAATACCAAAGAGGTCAGTATTTCCAAACTCCCAATTTTATAGATGAGGAAATTGAAGCACAGAGACATTAAGTGAGTTATCCATGGTCATACAGCTAATATGAAAGCATTTACTAAGTGCCTACTATGTGCAAGGCACTGTAATAAGTACTTTACAAATGATATTTCATTTAATCTTCACAACAGTCCTAAAAGTAAGTCTATTATTATTATCATTATTACCTTTATTTTACAACAGAAAGAATTGAGTTAGACAGAGGTTAAATGATATGCTCAATTGTACAACTAGCAATTATCCGAGGCTGGATTTGAACATAGGTCTCCTGATTATATCTCCTGCCATACCTAATAGCAAGTAAATACAGATAGATTGAAAATGAAAGAGAGGAAATGTTTGAAGGGGCTGGTTTTTGAGGTAATAGGCAATATAACTGAAGATTTAAGTGGGAAGATTGAAATTGGAAAGGAGAATGCCAACTCATTTATTGAAACAGGAGAAAAAATAGAGGGAATAGGTAAACATTTAGAGGGGTTTTATATCAATAGTATTAGAAATAAAGTAGTTCATGACAGATGGTCTTGATTTTCTCAGCAATGTCTGAAGTTAGTTCCTCTAAAAAAGATACAAAGGCTGTGAGTGGGGTTGGTGACTAGAGAAGGGCAAAGTTTTGAAATAGTCTTTGAAGGCTGTGGAAAATTCCACTGGAGGAAGAGGGATAGTGTAATCCAGGGAAGACTAGAAATATTGTTATGAAATAATGCAGGCTCATAGAGAAAATGAATTTGAAATAAACCTAGTTGTCATGGTTTTGTGAACTCCTCCAGTGGCATTTAACAGCATGGAAGTAGGATCAGAGATTGTGGATGATAGAATTTCACTCTATCTTGAGGATTTATAATGTATAAACAACTGCAGGAAAAGGTAAAGAAAAGGAGTCAAGAGACCAGTTGAGGGATAGTCCAAGTGCTGTACCACTCCAGAATAGAAAATTTCTAGAATGTTGAGCAGATTCAGAATGGAGGATTTATGGAAATACTTGGACAAGAATAAATTGCAATCTATGCTCGTGAAGAAAGTGCCCATATAGTTGAAATAATAGATTTAACACAGCATTCTTATATTCTTTAAAAATTATTATGAAAATAATAATAATAATGATTCAATTTTTCAAAGACATTATTTAATACATAAAGGCATCTCTTCTACTAATGAAGTTTGCAATTCATTCATCTAATGAAACATTTTATGAGTTACTTAGAGAAAATGCACTATCATTTGAAAGCCAATCCTTAATGATATGACTCTTCAAATTTAGTTCAGTTCATGGGTACAGAAATCCTTTGTAGCTTAGTAGAACTCACTCAAAGAGCTTACTATATAGTAAGAGAGATAAGATATGTAGAGAGATGACTACAGAGAATACAAAATAGAATTTTAAAGATACACAAGTGATACACAAATAAGGCATTCTTTCAGGCCTATAAAAGAAAAGAACATTTATGATGTGAGTGATTGGTAAAGGATCCATGAAAAAATAGAATTTCATCAAGGTATTGAATATTATTAATAGTTTTACAATATTTGATAACCAAATGTCTTGTGAAATAATGTTTCTTGTAGCCTCTGGGTTTATGAGAAAAATCACTCTACCAACTCCTTTCTTTGTCCCTCCAGGGAGTACCTGTGAGCCATCTTTCCATTTAACAACAACATTCTTCTTTTTTCTGGTTTTGTTTATAGCAAGAATGTCAAGATTGATATGATTCATTGACTGCACAACATGACCACTCATAGGTTATTGGACCAAGAAACTCATGAGTAGAGTACCAGTAGGTAGTTAAATTGAAACTTGTTGATAGTCTAAATCTGTGTGATTCTTATAAACCTCTGTTCCCTTTCCTATCACTCTATCATGGTCCCTGAAGGGGCTAAAGGGAGCTGCAAGGACCATTTTTCATTTTTCTTTGTTTCATGGATTGCCATGGCCAAAAATTTTAGAATAAAATATAACACATTTTAACAGACAAGAAAAGAATTGTAATGGATGTGGGAAACATCCTTGAGTCAGATACCTGTGTACAATCATTCTATCAACTCATCAGAGCAAAGAATTGGTTAAAAAAGAATTAACAATGAGACAAATAAACAGCAAAAATAAATTATTTAATCTCAAATTATTTAAAGAAGTTATTAAAATATAAAATGAAAGATACATAACAGAAATGACATTAGTTGCTGACCATAATATTTTCATGCACAAGTTTAGCCAATTTAAATGAATTGTAAGAAGGAAATCAAAAGAGCCCAGAAAATGTCTTAGTAAACATTTAAATCAATTACCAATGGAGAGAAATGACTTCTGAAGGCACCGTCCTGTTAGAATATAAACTTGTCTACAAAATCACATGAAGAAGGATAATGAACAGTTGTGAGCAATATTGTCTTATGAAACAGAGAGAAGCATGGAAGGTGAAATCACTTTAAAGTAAGTATGACATGATATTCTACCAAGCAAAGCCAACTACAGGGCCTTTAAGAATAGAAATTGGAGAGGGACTACAAATAGAACAATGGGAAAAAAAACCTGCAAAAAATTTAGAAAATTTTTTCTTCATCAAAGATAGTGGAACCATTACACATTGACACTAACATCACACTCTGGAAGGCTAAGGAAGAGACAGAAATAGCACTGAAGAGAATGAAAGCAGGGAAAGCAGTTTAATTGGACTGAGTATATAGAGAAGAGATCTATGCTTGTGTTCATATAACTATCAGAGCATTGAGATCATAATATAAAAAGTATGTGAAGGACTAGAAAAGATTAACAGTGGGATACTCTGGCTATCTACCTGTTATCCACCTGTCCATCTTCTCTTCCTACAATCCATTTTATTCCTGTTGTCTTTTTTTTTTCCTGTTCTTCATAAAGATACTTCATTCTTTTTATGTCATAGCCTGCTCACAACACACCATTATCCATTCTGCATGACACTCATGTTTAGTTTTTTTGGAGGCAGTGGTGATCCATGCTTTAGCAATTCACAATGACAATAATTTCATCAAAATGTTAGTATTAAAAAAATGGGGACTTCTGGTGCCTAGATGATAGAATGAGGAAAGAATCCCCTGAAACCCTTCCAAAATTCCCCTCCAAACAACTAGAAAACCAACTCAGAATTGACCTAGGTGGAGAGAAGCAGCTTACCAGCACAGAAGAAAAGATCTGTATCGTTGGGGTGGGAAGGGAGTAAGAAGAGTAGCAATCAGCCTCATAGCAGGGGACCAGCAGCAAGACTGTAAGCCTGGGACGATCAATCATTGAGACCCTACCCTCCTGCAAACCAGCAGCTTTCTGGAAGTGAACAGTTTGTGCAGTTCAACAAGGCTCCTCCCTATTGACCCCACCCAAGCACAAGCTACCAGCAAGGCCTTGACCCATTGCTGACCCTACCCAGGGCTGGCCAACAATAAGACCTTGCCCTTGGGGCCTATCAGCTTAGAAACCCTGTGTCCTTAGAAAACCAGCAGTAGGGTCCTACCCTTGCGGCAAACCAGCAAGAAAATCAATCCTTCAGGGCCTCTGTTACCATAGAAATCTAGAAGCAAGGCCCCACCCCTGTGGCTGGCCAGCAGCTAAACTTCACACTTGGAGGAAGCCAACAGAGAGGCCTTAGCCTCATCACAAGACAGAAGGGAAGACTAACCTTCAGAGAAAGCCAGCAGCTAAGCCCTGAAGTTAAGTGAAAGCCAGAAGTAAAACCCAGAGGTCCAACAAAAAATGCTTGGGGCAGTGTAGGACCAGAGCCCAACTCTAACATAAAAACACCAAGTCACAAAAAAGGCAGAAAAAAATGTTAAGAATGGGTGGCTAGGTGGTACAGTGAATAGAGCACTGGCCCTGGAGTCAGGAGGACCTGAGTTCAAATCCAGCCTCAGAGACTTAACACTTACTAGCTACTATGACCTTGGGCAAGTAATTTAACCCCAATTTCCCTGCCTTCCCTCCTCCAAGAAGCGAAATAATAAACAAACAAACAAGTAAATAAATAAATGATAAAAAAAGAAAAGAAATGCATTGACTATAGGAAGTTTTTATAGTTATAGGGAGGATCAAGGCATAAACTTAGAAAATGACAATAATATTAAAATGGCTACTGTAATGGGAATGTAAATTTTAAAGATCTTCCCTGCTCCTAGGCTAAAGTGCACCTGGAGCCTGGGGTGGGAGGCTGGTTTTTCAGTAGATACTTCTTGATTGGCCAGTGAGTCAATAAGGTTGTTACATTCTCTGAGCCAGGAGAAGGCTATATAAGCCCTGATGTGTAGCTTTGTTTGGGGGCTCACTTTGAGAAGTGTTCTGTGATTTGATCTGAATTCTGGGAAGCCGTTGTCCTGAGCCCCCTGGCTTTGAAAAAACCCAGATGTTGAAACCCAGATGTTGACTGGGTATGGATGTAATGGTTAGACAGTTTGAAATCTGTCTACTAGATCTGTTTCTGTCTTGATAATTCTGTCTGTGTACTTTGAAGTTCGGGTGCTGACCTTTTCCCCTGAACAAGGTAAACGATATATGTCTGACTGATTAAAGTAAGCTTCTTAACCCATTTTGAGTTGCTTTCCTTTATCAAAGCAGATCCAAGAACCTGTGGTGGCAGCAAACCCTGAGGACACTTGGGATGCTTGCTGCTACAGCTACACATGAAGTCTCAAAGAAAAATGTAATTTTGTCTCAGTCCCAAAAATAATTTCTGGAAGTGCTTAGAAAGCATTTAAGAAAGCAAATTAGAGGAGAAGAAAAATTAGGAAAATAAATGAGAGTGATGCAAGAGAATCATGAAAAAAGGCTCAAAAGCATGGAAAAAGATTTACAAAAATCTGGATATATGGAGGAAATATGGAGGAAAATAATTCCCTAAAAAATAAAACTTCCCAAATGGAAAGGAAAATAAAAAGCTTAATGAAGAAAATAATTCTTTAAAAATTAGAATGGGGGGGCAGTATTGTGGTGCAGTCAATAGAGCACTGGCCCTAGAATCAAGAGGACCTGAGTTCAAATCTGCCCTCAGACACTTAATACTTACTAGTCATGTGACCTTGGGCAAGTCACTTAACCCCAATTGCACTGCCTTTCCTCTTCCTAAAAGAAAACAAAATAGAAGTGAACATGTGAAAATTATGACTCTATGAAACATCAAGATACCATAAAACAAAATCAAAAAAGTAAAAAAAAAACATGAAATTTCATATGAGAAAAAAAAAACTGATCTAGAAAACAGATCCAGGAGAAATAAAATAAGAATTATTGTACTACCTGAAAGCCACGATAAGAAAAAAAAAAAACGTCCTGGACAGAACCATTTGAGAAATTATCAAAGAAAACTGCCCTGTTATATTAGAATTGGAGCTGAAAATAAGAATTGAAAGACTCCACTGACCACTGCCTGAAAGAGATCCTCAAATGAAAACTCCTAGGAACATCATAGCCATATCCCAGAGTTCACATATCAAAGAGATAGTATTCTAAGCAGCCAAAAAGAAACAATTCAAATATTATAGAGCTACAATCAAAATTACACAGGATTTGATAGCTTCCACCTTAAAGAACTAGAGAGCTTGGAATACGATATGCCAGAAAAAAAGTAGTTAGGATTACAAACAAAAATCCCCTACCCAGATAAAATTGAGTATAATATTTCAGGGAAAAATGGACATTTTATAAAATAGAGGCTTTTGAAGCATTTTTACTTAAAAGACCAGAGGTGAATAAAAAAAAATTTGACCCCCAAATACAAGACTCAAGGAAAACATATAAAGGTAAAAAAGAAATGAGAAAGAAAACATAAGAAATCCAAAGAAGTTAAATTGTTTATATTTCTATATGTCGAGATAATATTTGCAACTCTTAAGAACTTTATTACTATAAGAACAGTTAGGAGTGTATATATATATATAAACATATATATATATATATATATATATATATATATATATATATATAGAGAGAGAGAGAGAGAGAGAGAGAGAGAGAGGGTATGGATATAAAGTGACTTTGATTGTATGACATTGCAGAAAACAAAATTAAGGAGTAAGAAAGAAAGTGGTATTAGAAGGAGGGAGGGAAATTGAATGGGGGCAAATTATCCCACAGACAAGAGGCATGAAAGAGCTATGATAAGAGTGGGGGATAGGGGATGAGGGTTGGCAGACAAAGCTTAAACTTCACTCTCATCCAAACTGGATCAAAGAGGGAATAATAGACACACTCAGTGGGATATAGAAATATATCTTATCCCATAAAAAAAAGAAGGAATGGAAATAATAGAAGGTGGATGGGGGACTGATAAAAGGGAGGGTATATGGGGAAAGGTGGTGATCAGAAGTAAAACATCTTTGAGGATGGAAAAGGTTAAGGGGTAAAGAGGGAGGGGATAAACAAAACAAATAGCATGAAAGGATATACATATTTTGTTATCATAGCTATAAATTTGAATGAGATAAATTTATGCATAAAATGGAAACAGGAGAATGAATTTAAAACCAGAAGCCCACAATATATTGTTTACAAGAAACACATTTGAAGCAGAGAGATACACACTGGGTAAAAGTAAGGGACTGAAGCAGAATCTATTGTGTTTCAGCTGAAGCAAAGATAGCAGAAGTAGCAATCATTTCAGATAAAGCAAAAATAAAAATAGATTTAATCAAAAGAGATAAAGAAGCAAACTATATGCTGCTAAAAGTCATCATAGATAACACAACTATACAAATGGGAGAACTTAACTTTCCCCTTTTAGAACTAGATAATTCTAACCAAAATTATAAAAAAAAAACAAAGAAGTTAAGGAGGTGAATAAAATTCTGGGAGAGTTAGATATGATAGAACTCTGGAGAAAACTGGATGGAAATAGAAAAGAATATAAATTTTTTTTTCTCAACAGTGCATGGCACCTAAACAAAAATGATTGTGTCTTAGTACATAAAGACCTCACAACCAAATGCAGAAAAAGTAAACACATCCTTTTCAGATCATAATGCAATAAAAATTACATTAAATAATGGAAAATGGGAAGAGAAATTAAAAATTAATTGGAAATTAAATAAGCTAATCTTAAAAAAATAAGTGTTTCAAAGAACAAATAAAAGAAACAATCAGTCATTTCATAAAGAAAATGATAGCAATGAGACAATTTACCAAAGTTTTTGGGACACAGTCAAAGTGGTACATAAGAGAAAATTTATTTCTCTAATTGTTTACATCAAAAAAAAAAATAGAGAAAAAAAACAGAACAATGAATGGGACATGCAACTAAAAAAAAACTGTAAAAAGGACAAATTTAAAATTCCCAATTAAACATCCAATTGGAAATCCTGAAAATAAAAGAGGAGTTTAATAAAATTGAAAATAAGAAAACCATTGAACTAATAAATAAAATTAGTAGCTGTTTTTATGAAAAAAAATCAATAAAATAGATAAACCATTGGTTAATTTCATTTAAAAAAGGAGAAAAGAATACAAATTATTGGTATTAAAAATCAAAGGTCTAATTCACCACCAATGAAGAGGAAACTAAAACCATTGTTAGGAGCTATTTTGCCCAATTATATGTCAATAATTTTGACAATCTGAATGAAATATATGAATATCTACAAAAATATAAATTACCCAAATTAACAGAAGAAATGAAATATTTATATACCCCCCCAAAAAAAAAGTTGAACAAGCTATCAATGAATTTCCTAAAAAAATATCCCCAGGATTAGATGGATTCACAATGAATTATACAAAACATTTAAAGGACTAATTCTTTCACTAGTATATAAACTATTTGGAAAAAAATTAGGTAGAAAAGGAGTCCTACCAAATTCCTTTTATGACACAAATATGATGCTGATTCCTAAACCAGGAAGAGTCAAAACAGAGAAAGAAAATTATAGACCAGTCTTCCTAATGAATATTGATGCAAAAATTTTAAATTAAATATTAACAAAGAGATTAGGGCAATAAGGATCATACAATAAAAGAGCATATACTATGACCAGGTTGGATTTATACAAGGAATACAGGACTGGATCAATATTAGGAAAACTATCAGCAGAACTGACCATATAAATAATAAAACTAGAAGAAATAATATTATTATCTCAATAGATCCAGAAAAAGCCATTGACTAAATACAGTACCCATTCCTATTAATAATGCTACAGAGAACAGAAATAAATGAACATTGCTTCAAAATAATAAGTAATACGTATCTAAAACCATCAGTAAGTATTATTTGTAATGGTGATAATCTAGAAATGTTTCCCAATTCAATGAGGGATGAAGCAAGGATATATTATGACTTCTATCATTTAATATTGTATTAGAAATATAAGCTACAGAAATAAGAAAAAAAATTAGAATAGGCAATGAGGAAGCAAAACTATCATTTTGCAAATGATATGATGCTTTACTTAGAAAATGCTAGATAACTAAAAAATCTACTTGAAATTATTAGCAACTTTAGCAAAGTTGCAGGATAAAAAATAAACCCACCTAAATCATCAGCATTTCTATATTTTAGCAACAAGGTCCAGCAATAAGTGCTAGAAAGAAAAAATTTCAATTAAAATAACTGTAGACTATGTACAATACTTGGGAATCTACCTTCCAAGACAAACTTAGACACTATATGAGCACAACTTATAAAATACTTTTTCACACAAATTAAGTCAGATCTAAACAATTGGAAAGATATTAGTTGCTCATGGGTAGGCCAAGCCAATGCAGCAAAATGACAATACTACCTAAATTAATCTATTTATACAGTGCCATACTAATCAAGCTATCAAAAATATTTTATAGAGCTAGAAAAATAATAAAATTCGTCTGGAATAACAAAAGCTCAAAGATATTAAGGGAATTCATAAAAAATGCAAAAGAAGTTAGTCTAGTCATGCCAGATCTCAAATTATATTATAAAGTGGCAATTGTCAAAACAGTCTTATAATGGCTAAGAAATAGAGAGGTGTATCAGTGGAATAGATTAAGTATAATTTACATTGCTGTAAATTACCACAGCAATGTTGTATATTATAAATGCCAATTCCAAGCTATTAGAACAAAAACTCATTAATTGACAAACCTGGTGGGAATACTGGAAAACAGTATGGCAGACATAGACCAACATCTCACACAGCATACCAAGATTACGTCAAAATGGGTACATGATTTATGCATAAATGGTGATACCATTAAAAAAAACATTAAAAGAGCATAGGATAGTTTATCTGTCAGATTTATGGCTAAGGAGGGAATTTAGGATGAAAGAAAATACAAAGAGCAATACAAAATGTAATACAGATCATTTTGATTATATAAAATAAAATTTTTTGCACTAACAAAAGCAATGCAACTAAAATTATAAGGAAAGAAGAAACCTGGGAATTTTTATTTTTTTGCAATAAGTATCTCTGAGAAAGATCTCATTTTTCAAATATACAGAGAATTGAGTCAAAATACAAAAATGCAAGTATTTCCTCAATTGATAAATGGTAAAAGGATATGAACAGGCAGTTTTCAGACAAAGAAATCAAAGCCATCTATAGTCACATGAAAAAAAATTCTCTAAATTACTATTTATCAGAGAAATGCAAATTAAAATAATTCCGAGGCATCACTTCGCACCTATTACAATGGTTGATATGTCAGAAAAAGAAAATGTTGGATGTTGGGCAGGCTGTGGGAAAATGGTACACCAATGCATTGTTGGTGGATTTGTGAGCTGATCCAACCATTCTGGAGAGCAATTTGTAACTATGCCCTAAGAGTTATAAAATTTTGCATATGTTTTGATACAGCAACACCACTGCTAGATTTATATCCCAAAAACATCCAAAAAGAGGGAAAAGAACCTATTTGTACAAAAATATTTATAGCAGTTCTTTTTACGGTGGCTAAGAAATGGAAATCAAAGGGGTGTGTATATTTTGGGGAATGCCTAAACAAGCTGTGGTATATGATTGTAACAAAATATTATTTGTTTTTTAAGAAATGATCAGAAGGAAGACTTCAGAAAAACCTGGAAAGACTTACATGAACTGATGAAAAGTGAAGTGAACAGAACCAAGATTATGCTGTTATATAGTAACAGCAGTATTGTTTGACGAAGAATTGTGAATGACTTAGTTATTTTCAGCAATACAATGATCCTAGATAATCCCAAAGGACTAATGATGTAGCATAGTATCTGCTTCCAGAGAAAGAACTAATATTGATTGAATATAAACTAAAGCATGTTATCTTTCACTTTCTGTTGTTTTTTTCTTGTAAAAAATGACTAACATAGGAATGTTTTATATAATTGCACATGTATAACCTATATCTGATAACTTACCATTTTATGGAGGGGGGAGGAAAAAGAGGAAGGGAGGGATAGAATTTGGAGCTCAAACTTTAAATAAAAATGTTTTTAAAAATCGGGTAAAAATGGGAGGCTTGGTGTCAGTAGAAAAAGTTCTGAAATTTCCTGAAGGTAGTCTAGCCTGCCCTCTTTTGTCAGCTCTTGACCCACTGTTCATTACCATGCTCTCTCTCAGTTGGTTATACTGTTGGACAAATTGTGTGTTCATCCAAATGGATTTACAATTTGAACAATAAATATTCTTCATTCACTTGGTCTGTCCTAGTTGAATGGAGAGGCCAAACTCCTTTGAGTGATCTTTGTCAATTTCAGGTGTCTTTGTAGTGAGTTCTTGGGCTTGGTGGAAAGAGCGTGTGTCTGTCTGCCTGTCTGTCTGTCTATACATCTATCTATCTATCTATCTATCTATCTATCTATCTATCTATCTATC
>NW_027186446.1:4262971-4290300 GCF_028583685.1 Petaurus breviceps papuanus | reverse complement strand
ATCTATCTATCTATCTATCTATCTATCTATCTATCTATCTATCTATCTATCATCTATCTATCTTCCTGTCTACATATACAAACATATATACATACGTATATAGATCTATATCTATACACATATGCTAATCCAATCCATCTGCTTATTTACATAAATTCACAATTATCCCCATTTTACCAATGTAAGGGTTATGGGATTTAAAGATCTTCCATGCCCCATTGGACTTGCTGATGTAGCAGGAAGGGGCGGAGCAAGAGGAAGCGGAAGCCAAGCTAGCGTTCCTGCAGTGGCTGGCGGTGGTGGCAACGGCAGCGGCAGCAGCAGAGGCAGTGGCAGTGCGAAGCCCTTTTTTGAGTTAGGACTGCTAAGGACTTTCTGCTAAGGACTCCTGCTGAGGACTGCCAGGGGCCGGAGCTGCTGGGAGCGCACTTCCAGGACGCTGGGTGGTTGCTGTGCGTGGGGAGAGGAGGACCTTTGCCTGAGGTAGCCTGTTCTGTTTTTAAAGGCTTGAAAATGTGGGTGCTTTCTACTTTATCTACCTGTGCCAATATCATAACTACTCTGATGGCTTTTACTTTCTGGTTTTGGGACTCAGTCTTTTGGTATCTTAATAAATTTTCTAGTTTATTTCCTCATATGGCAAACATGACGTATTTTGTAATGGATAATTATATCAGCATATTTGTAATCTCCATAGGCATTGTGAATATGGCATTGCTGATACAACCAATAAAGGCGTAAATAGAATACATTTTCTGACCAAGATCAATAGAAGGCAATCTTTACCTTTTGAGGACTTACAAAATAAAATAGAATTCTTAAGTTGAAATAATCCCTAGACATCATCTGTTTCAGCTACCTCATTTTACAGATGAGACTAATGGAAGTTCAATGATTTTCCCAAGTTTCCTCATTTAGCTAGTGGCAAGGCTGTGACAGGAAACCAACTAATTCCTGGGTTAGCTTTTACTATTTTCTACAGTGCTGTGCTATCTCCCAGAAAGAATTATTCTTAAGGTTTTACAGTCTAGAGGATATCATATCTGTCATCTTCTAAATATCCCCTTTACAAAGATCATCAAGAAATGGGGAACTAAGGCATCTGGAGGTTAGGAGTGTGACAGCAATGAATTACCAATCAATCTGGAAGCCACTGACCTCAAGTCATACAATGTGACTGAACCACTTACAGCCACTTCTGAGTCAATGATACAGAGTGTATTGTAAACCTGAAGAGTCTATATAATTATTTATTTATTATTATTATTCAAAGGTAAGCATTCCAGAGGCAAAATCAGGAGGAGTGGTGGAAGTTCAGGGATGCAGTTTTCAGCCTGATAAAAAGGGAGGAACTTCCCAATCATTGAAGCTGTCAAAAAGTGGGGTGGGTCATTTCTATAATGAGCTCCCCATTCCTAAATGTATTTAGAGAAATTGACTGTGGCTATCATAATAAGCACTACTGCTTCAGATACAGTTCAAAGTAGTTGCCCATCCAAACTCAAAGTTGAAGATTCATAATGCAAAATGGAGGAAGTGGATGAAACAGCCAAAGGTATCGTAAAGTTGAAAGCTAATACAATAGGGTAATGAGTATTTGCTTTAGCATCACTTGCATTTGAGTATTACTAAGTCTTGGATTTGAGTCCCAGTTTACACACTCTGACCAAGTCACTTAATCTAGGCTTGTTTCTTCATTTATAAAATATCAAATTACAAAATTTGCACTAACTACTTCATAAGTAATTATGAGGAAAAGACCAAATCTTAATCAGGTGCTATAAAAAAGAAGTTATTATTTTAGTATTATATATATATACATATATATGAATAGATTCATAGATTTTATGGCAGAGTGTAGGCTTACAAATGATCAAGTCTAATGACGTCATTTTGTAGGTAAGAAATGTGACACCCAAAGAGGTCACATCATTTGTCCGTGCAGAAAGCAGCATAGAATTCCAACCCAAGTAGGTCCCAGGACTCCAAAGCCAGTAATTTTCCCTATGTCTAATGTGGCATATATAGTCATAAAGTCTGGTGCTACTTACTTACTTGTGTCACCTTGAACAAGGTTACACTTCTCTCTGCATCTCCATTGCATTGGCTTATAACTCTAGAGATGGAATGGACCTTGGAAGCTTGTTTCCCCCTTTTTTATAAATGGGAAGACTGAGTCCTTGGAAAGTAAAATGATTTGCCCCAAATCACACAAATTGTAATGGTCAGAGATAGGATTTGAACCCATGCCCTCTGGCTCCAGAGTAATTTTATCTTTAAAATGACAGCAGTTGGAATATCTCTAAGATCCCCCTATATACAAAGCTATTTTATTGCTACCCCTACATTACTACAAATGCCATCTTATCTATCAGCAAAAAAAATATTTTAAAAGCAGAAAAGGGCACACCAGCAGTCTTGTTGCTGGGGCTTGACCCAAATGGCCCCAACATTCTGCCAATTCTTGTTTCCATTCTCTGGCACTCACAGGAATTCATATCCAAGTCAGTTTGTGTGGGAGTGAGGGGGGAGCTAACCCTAAGACTCTAAGGCAGTTTTTCCATGAAAGGACTACAATGGGATATTTCATATTGGACTTGGCACAAATGGGAGTGACTGAGTGTTCAGAGGGGAACATATGGCAGGTTCAGTTTGTCTCCAAGAGCCTAATTACTGACCTGACACCCATTGCTTCAAACAGACTAGTTGAGCAGCTAACTGGTAAACGGACACATCTGGTAACGTAATTATCCCGTCATCTCTTTATCCACACTGAATCCTGTCATTATCTTTTTTTCTTGATATTTATAAAATATAAAGCTACCGACTAGAACAATTTAAAATGATATATTTTTGACTTCTCCCCTGTTGAGGAGAACTTCATAAATGATGTCACAATAAACTGAAAATGAGAGAAAACACAGAAAGAGAATTGCTAAGGACTGAAAGGTGAAAAAAAGAGACATCTTTGCCTAGGCTCACAGCTGCTAATGAAGTAATGGGGAAGTCAATTTAATGAGTTCAGAATAAAAGTTGCTGTCAGATACTTTGAGCTAATGACAAAGACTCAAGAAGGTAGAGAGTTGGTACTGTAATAATCTCCAAAGTATCTCCCTTGCCTTCATCCCCATGCACAGCCTCTCACTGCTGAGGGAAGGAAATGAGGAAGAAGGAATTAGAAAAGAAGACACTCAATTAGCTAAGAGTCTGGGAAAGAGAAGGAAGAGAATGAAGAAAAATGGGATTCCCCAGCAATCCCCACCTTCACCTTCAGCTAGAGTAAAAGTGTTGAAGATCAATGTATTTCAAGCTAGCTCAGAACTCTTTTTCTAGGAAGGGGCTATAGGGATCTGCAAATAGAGATAGGTTGGATCCCATTAAGGCAAAAGTCAAATACATCAGAGTAGCTGTACGGACAAATCAGACAATGTCTCTAACTAGTAGAGACAAAGAAAGAAGGAATAATCAATGGAAACATTCAGCACCTTGCAAGCAGTTTTCAGGCACCTATAAATAAGACCCTATTCTAGGGCCTCCATACAAAGATAAGAAGTGATTTCTGGCCTCAAGAGTTTCTGATCTAACAATGGGGCTAAGACCTTGACACATAGAAATATTAATAGAAGGCATAGTAGCAGCAGAAGTATGAGTTACTTATATATACATATACACACATGCACATACTATTATACATATATACATGCTACTTATGCATATATACATAGCTATATACACACATGTACACATATGCACATGCATACCTAAATATGGATAGCTTATAAAGTAGATACATGCTCATGTTTTATACAAAGAACATATAGCATGTGTATATATGTATATACATATAAATATGTGTGTTTATATACATATATAACTTTTTTACATGTTATTTCAATGGACCTTTATAATAGCCTTGTGAGGCTGATAGCTCAGGTGGCACTATTTGGTTCCCTATTTATAATTTTTAATGGACCTCACAGAGTGTCAGAAAAGTTAAATGAGTTCAATAGTTGAACAAGTACTCAATAAACATTTGTTAAGCACCTACTATGTGCAAGGCCCTGCAGTAAGAGCTGAGTTTTCAAAGACAAAGATGAAAACTAGTCCCGTCTCTCCTCAAGGAACTTCCATTCCACTGGGGGATGCAGCATGTAAATTGATAAATGGAGAAGAGGAAACTAAGGCCCAAGGAGGGCCAAAGATCATCTAGAGAATTGATGATCAAGACAGAAATGGAACCTGGGGCTGCTGATTCCCCATTGGAAAAGACAATTGGATATACTAGAAAGAACCCTGGACTTGGAGTTAGAAGCCTAAGGCCATTCTGCTCTGACACTTACTCTCTATAAATTTGGGCAAATCATTTTATTCCTCTAACCCTCAACAGTCTTATCTATAAAATTCATTTCTCTATAAAGTTTTCATATATACACACATGTGTGTATGTATTTCTATATATATATATATATATATGTATGTTGTGATAGTGATGGCAATTAAAGATTCCCCTGTATTGGCTTGGTTTTCAAATTGATTGTATTAAAACCCAGAGTTTGTTAATCCCACCTGTGGGATGGGCTTGTTGATGTGAAAAGAAAGTCCTGAAGTGGGAGGAGCTGGTGATGTAGATTTGGAGAGACAAGAGAGAGGCGGAAGTTCTTTTTGGAAGCAGCACCTCGTGGAGAGGGAGAGACTAAGAGATTGCTGGTGGCCGCTTTGAATTGCCCTGGACTTTTGAGACCTGCCCCCTGAGCTGCCAAGGACTGAGGAGACATGGCTGTTTTGCTGGTACTTTGTCTGTCTGTTTTGATGTTATTTTGCCAGATTTGTCCACTGGTGAAAGACTGTCCTGTTGAAGAAGTCCTGGAACCTGGCATTTGGTTAAGAAGGCCTGAGACTGTCCTGCAGACAGAGAGTGAATACTGTCCACTGGTGAGGGACAGTACTGAGAGTGAATACTGTCCACTGGTGAGGGACAGTACTGTTGTTGCAGGGGTCTGGAGACTGTCCGGCAGACAGAATGAATACTGTCCACTGGTGAAGGACAGTGCTGTTGTTGCAGGGGTCTGGGAGCCTTTCTGTTGGTTCAGAAGCCCTGAAGAAGGATTTTCTTGTTGTATGTTTACAGAAATCCTGGGAGAGGGCTTTGCTAATGTGTTCAGGGGTTCTAGGACTGTTCTACAGACAGAGGATAAATTCATGAAGGGACTGGCAATGTATCTTATGGCCTTGCTAAGCCTTGTCTCTCCAGGAACTAAGATTGCTGAGAACTTGCCTCATGTCAAGATGAAGAAAAGACCTCCATTTGGGTATTAAGTGCTGTGTTTAAACTTGATGTAACTCTGGGGTAGATTCAATTGTGATCCAGGGGTGGGGAACTTTTGACCTTTTTGTGTTCTATGGTTGAGCAAATGAATGTATTTTACTTATGTTTGGAAACTAATCTCCATTTGAGAAGAGGGGCTTTGTGGTGGACTTAATTAAGGTATAGCCTAGGGGTGGAGAAGTATTTGGAACAGAGACTTTGTAATTGATTGAATGATTGGAAAGTCCTGGGGTGGGGTAGGCCTTGGAGATGATTTAATCACACTTAGTAAATGCTGTATTTTGAATGATGTCATGTTTTGATCTTCTCTGTTCTTGGTTTGTCACTGAATAAAATAGAGAGCACCTATGCTGGTATTTTGAACCTGGGAAGTTGCCTTTCCTTGGCATTACATTACATATGTATGTATGTATTTTCAGCTTTCTTACCTGAGCAGCTTGGTGGTACCGTGGATTAGTATACTGGGCCTGGAGTCAGGAGGACCTGAGTTCAAATCTGGCCTCATTCACTTAATAGCTATGTGACTCTGGCCAAGTCACTTAACCCTGTTTGCCTCAGTTTCCTCATCTGTAAAATGGAAATAATAACAGCACTTTTCTCCTAGGGTTTATGTGAGGATCAAATGTGATAATATTTGTAAGGCACTTAGCACAGTGTCTGGCATATACTAAGTGCTATATGATGTTGGCTATTATTATTATGTATAAAATATAAAGTAGAGAGTATAATACTTCTATTCCATAGACTACTTATACTCTTTGCCTCACAGAGCGATGAAGAAAACTATTCATAGAACTTAAAGCACATTGTGAATGAGCTACTATTTCTTGTTCCTCTATGTTTTGTGCTATATCTGATTGCTGCTACTACTTATTTATTTATTACTTATCCCCAGAGAGAGGACAATGAAATATCTGGTTTAGCATTTCCCCAGTCTTATTTTCTTATCTTTCAATGCCCTTTTCCTCTCTGGGCTCTGCTTCTGACTCCCTGAACTTCTTCCACCAGGTTCAGGGACAGCCTTCTCACCCTGAAAGACCTCTCCACTTTTGTGGACCCTTACTCTGATTGTTTAACTCCTAGTGGGATCTCTAGTTTACAGAATGTGCCCACGTTAGTCACATTCACTCCCATATTCCTCTCTGGCCTTCTAATTCTCTGTAATTCTTTCTCCACCATGCATACCTTCTTACCTTAATTTCTTCCTGCCCTCCCAAATTCAGTTTCCTATTTTTTGTTGTCTTTCTCAGTTAGAATGTAAGCTCCTTGAGGAGAGGAACTACCTTGCTTTTTACTTGTATTTGTATTTCCAACATTTGGAATGGTGCCTGGTATACAGTAAGTGTTTAAACAATGTTTGTTGCCTTCTCTCCTTCCTAGGTTTTTCTTAAGCTTGTAAACCTCTTCTGCAATCAGTGATTCTTTATGCATGACAGACTTTTAAGATTCAGAGAACCACAGAATGTCAGAGCTGAAAGGGGCTTTAGAATCATATAAAGCAGAATGTCAAAAGCAGAAGGCCATTTAATATCTGCTCATTTAGGCACCATATTTACACTGGGATTTGAACTCAGGTCTTCTGACTCCAAGCCCTAGGCTTTTAAAATTCCATTAAAATTTCACATTCCCAGAACATATCATCAAAACAGAGTCTAAATTCTGTGACACATTTTTGATCAGCCAGAAAAGGGAATTTTAAGCAGTGTACCAATCTTAATGATTTATTTTTGGGATGTGATTTGGGAAAACTCCAGAGTGCCTTGCAACTTCCCTGTTTGGGAGTTAAGGGTGTGAAGGCCAATAAAGTGAATCCTGAATTTCATTTGGTATTTAATTAACTGGCATGGACTAAGGAAAAAAAAATCCATGGGAAACATTCTGATTTCAATCATTGGATAGATGGTCATTTTTATCTTAAAATGATGACCAGCTTATCTCCTGTCTCTCAGTTAACTTGAGTGATCCATATCTGGTTTATCCAGGCCAATCAAGTGCAGAAAGTTTATTAAGATTCTATCTTGGAAGCTTATCACCAGTGATAGACTCTTAAATCTTAATATGCTTATGCATCATACCCTGCTTCAGTTAAGAGGGCCTTGGCAGACAAGGTAGCAGAGGTTATCTCTTACAGCTCTACTGGGATTCTTTACAGAGCGAAAGAATGCAATAAATGCCAGTTACTGATATCTGTGTAGCAATGACCATCGTGATGACTGGGATAGGTCAAATTATTCTTGGGAGGAGGGTGAGGGGAGTGTTCTTTGAGGAAAAAAGGGGGAGAAATTAGTGGGACCAATTGAATCTTTATTCTATTGAGTGATGATGTTATTCCCCTACTCTCTTCAGACTCTAAGATATGAAATCAAGTTATTTTATTGTCTTTGTGCTTCTAAATACAAAAAGGGGGGGAGGGGTAGAATGGATCCAAGATGGTGAAGTAAAAGCAGGAACTTGTTTGAGATCCCACTCTAACCACCTTCAATAACTGTAAAAAAAAAAATGACTAAACAAGTTTTAGAGCTACAGAACTCACAAAGTGACAGAGAGAAAAAAAATCTCCTACTGAAGCCAGCCTGGCAGGTCAACAGGAAGGGTCTATCACACTGGATTGGGAGCCAAATACAGTCCTGCATGAGCCACACTGGACCAGACTCGTGGCCCACATTGACTAGAGCAGATTTCAGGAGAGTCAATCACTGGCAGTTGTAGTGGTTTTCAGATTTCTCAACCCATGAATGTCAAAGAGAAAGTAAAAGGTCAATAGCAAACTCTGTTGGAACTGGGTGAGAGAAAAGGCCAATCCAGCCTATTTTCCCAGAGTGGCAAGGGGGCAGCAGCACAAAGCTACAGCTGCTGCCACGTGCCTACCTCTGGAGCTCCTGGCCTGCAGATAATAGGGGGAGCAAGTGACCATTCAGAGTGTAATTGTTCTTGCTTTGACCTGCTTGGATCTGGGTCACAGTCTTGGGTGGTGGTCCTGGGGTGAGGAGTGGTAGCATGACAGAGCATGTGGTGGCTGTAGAGAGGGTGTCCCCCTCAAAGCTCTGACAACAGCTCTGATATCAACTGCGTAAAACCCCAGAAATTTGGGACACAATACTCTCCACTCTAGAAGCAGAGTTCTACCATGGCAAAGAATTCCAAAGTCAAGTAATTGACTGGCAAGATGAGCAAAGAGAGGAAATACAATTAGACCACAGAATTTTTTGGGGGGAAAAAGAAGGTCAAAACATAGAACCAGAAGATAATAAAATCAAAACTCTTCATCAAAAACCTCCATGAACAATATGAACGGTGACAGGCAATGGAAGAATTCAAGAAGGTTTTTGAAAATCACATAAGAGAAGTGGAAGAAAAATTGGGAAGAGAAATTAGAAGGATGCAAGAAAATCAGGAAAAGCACAACAGCAGCCTGCTAAAGGAGACCCCCCCCAAATACCGAAGAAAATAACACCTTAAAAATAGACTAACTTGAATGGCAAAAGAGGCCAAAAAGGCAATGAGGAGAAGAATGCCTTAAAAAGCCAAATGTGGTGGGGTGGGGTGGGGGGAAGCAGGATTTTCCCATGACTCAGGCTTCCACCTCCTCTGATACATGTAAAAAATGACTCTAAACAAATTTTAGAGCTACGGAGCCCACAAAGTGACAGATAGAAAAAAATTTCCCACTGACAACAACCCGTGAGGCCAGCAGGAAGGGGCTATCACACCAAGCTGGGAGCCAAGCCCAGACCCCGTGTGAGCTGTGCGGTTTTGGCCAGCCCAGAGCCAGCAGCAGCCAGAGCAGACTTCAGGAGAGTGAAGCACCAGCAGCTGTGGTGGTTTCCAGATTTCTCAACCTCCAAACGCCAAAGACAAAGAAAAGGTCAGTGTAGAACTATGTTGGAACAGGGGTAGATAGAAAAGCATGGTCTGGCCCCTGCCCCCAGTGCAAGAAGCAGCAGAAGCACAGAGGTAGCTGTGCCACATGGCTGCTGAAGATCTGCTGGCCTGCAGATTGTTGGGGGAACAAGCAACCATTCAGAGGGTAATCACTCTTGCTTTGACCTGCTTGGATCTGGATTGTGGCTTGGATGGAGGTCCTGGGATGTGGGGACAGGTGCCAGAGCCTGTGGGGGCTGCAGAGAGAGCATCCTTCTAATTGCTCCAGCAGCTGTGAAAACCCTAGCAATTTGGGACAAAGCTCTCTCCATTTTGGAAGCAGAGTTCTACCATGGTAAAGAGTTCAAAAGTCAAGTCATTGACTGGCAACCTGAGCAAGCAGAGGAAATGAAAAACTACCATAGATTCCTTTGTAGGGGACAAAACGGACCAAAGCATGGAATGGGAGGAAGACAATGAAGTCAGAACTCCTGCATCAAAAGCTCCCAAGAAAAATATAAACTGCTTATAGGCCATGGAGGAGCTTAAGAAGGATTTTGAAAATCAAGTAAGAGAAGTGGAGGAAAAATTGGAAAGAGAAATGAGAATGATGCAAGAAAATCAAGAAAAGTGAGTCAACAGCCTGACTGAAGAAAATAACACCTTAAAAAATAGAGTAACTCAAATGGCAAAAGAGGCCCAAAAAGACAATGGGGAGAAGAATGCCTTAAAAAGCCAAATTTGCAGATGGAAAAGGAATTTCAAGAACTCACTGAAGAGAATAATTCCTTCAAAATTAGATTGGAGCAAGTAGAAGGTAATGAGTTTATGAGAAATCAAGATATTATAAAACAGATACAAACAAATGAAAGAATAGATGACAATGTGAAATATATCATTGGAAAAACACTGACCTGGAAAATAGATCCAGGCGAGATAATAAAAATTATTGGACTACCTGAAAGCCATGATAAAAAAAAAGCCTAGACACCATCTTTCAATAAATTATCAAGCAAAATTGCCCTTATATTATAGAACCAGAGAGCAAAATAGAAATTGAAAGAATTCACCTATTGCCTCTTGAAAAAGATACCCAAACGAAAACTCCTAGGAATATTATAGCCAAATTCCAGAGTTCCCAGGTCAAGGAGAAAATACTGCAAGCAGTCAGGAGGAAACAATATGAGTATTGTGGAAACACAATCAGGATAACAGAAGACCTAGCAGCTTCAACACTAAGGGATCAAAGGGCTTGGAATATGATATTCCGGAGTCAAAGGAGCTAGGATTAAAACCAAGAATTACCTACCCAGCAAAACTGAGTATAATACTTCAGAGGAAAATATGGAAATTCAATGAAATAGAGGTCTTTCAAGTATTCTTGATGAAAAAACCAGAGTTGAACAGAAAATTTGACTTTAAATTACAAGAAGCAAGAGAAGCATGAGAATGTAAACAGGAAAAAATAAATCATAAGGAACTTATTAAAATTGAACTATTTACATTCCTACATGGAAAAACAATAATTGTAACTCATGAGACTTTTCTCAGTGTGAGGATGGTTGAAGGGAATATATATACACATATATACATGTATGTATATATATGTATACTTACAAATATGTATGTACGGGAAGGTATATATGTGAGTAAGTGTACATGTGTGTTCATGTATACATATACAGAGGGCACAGGATGAGTTGAATATGAAGTGATGATATGTAAAAAACTAGAATTAAGAATTGTGAGAGGAATATATTGGTGGAAGGAGAAAGAAAGATAAAATAGGGCAAATTATCTCATATAAAGAGGCAAGAGAAAACTGTTACAATGGAGGGGAAGAGCAAAGGTAGGTGAAAGGGAATGAGTTAACCTTACTCTCTTTCAATTTGGCTTTAGGAGGGAATAACATACACACTCAATTGGGTATCTTACCCTACCGGAAAGTAGGGTGAAGTGGCTAAGAAGGGGGGATGATAGAGGGGAGGGCAGATTCAGGGAGAGAGTAGTTAGAAGCAAACACTTTTGAAAAGGGACAATGTCAAAGGAGAAAATAGAATAAGTGGTGGGTGAGGTAGGATGGAGGGAAATATAGTTAGTCTTTCACAACATAACTACTAAGGAAATGTTTTGCATAATTACACATGTACAACCTCTATTGAATTGCTTGTCTTCCCAGTGGGGGTGTGTGAGGAGGGAAGAAGGGGAAGAAGAACTGGAACTCAAAGCTTTAAAAACAAATGTTAAAAAATTGTTTTTTACATGCAACTGGGAAATAAGATATAGAGGCACTAGGGTATAGAAATCCCTCCTGCCCTACAAGAAAGTTAGGGGAGAATGGGGGAGCATATAAGGGAGAACAGATTCAGGGAATGGGTATTTAGTAGGCTCTTTATCTTGGGCTGTGGTGTAGGGAAGAGATAGGGAGAAAATTTGTTATTCAAAATCTTGTGGAAATGAATGTTGAAAATTATAAATGAATGAATGAATAAATAAATAAATGGATAGATAAATATATAAATAAACAAGTGAATGAATGAATGAATAAATGAATGAATGAATAAAAGCAAAACACAAAAAACCAAAACCAGAATAAATACAAAGAGGAGACTGGGCTGTCCTGGTGATCTGCATAGTAAGGAAGACAGATGCTAGAAATAGTTTTGCTTCCTACCCCCACTCCACAATAGAATTAAAGCATGACACAAATGGCTAACAGGGACTATATATTTTCTCTCTTCTTGATGTGTAGCAACACATTATTTTTCACTATTGCCTTACCTAGATGTCTTGAAAACAGCACTGGGTCATTTTTTTAAACCTTTGCTCACTTGGTACAATAAGGTCTTTCAGGAAAGGCTCAGGGAACACACTGAGAAATTTTTTCACCTCTTTGGATCAGCACATCCTATGAGGAAAAACTAAGACCTTCTGTATCTGACCCACACATGTTGTAACTGACCTTCCTTGCAGGCACACAGATCACAAAGCTCTAAGAAGAGAATGGGTTTATTTGCGGGTTGAGAACCAAAACCAAAACCAAAAACCTCTCATCAGAACTCAGGGGAAACATTGACGTCCACAAACTAGTAACCATTCCCCAGAGACCTCCGGATTTCAAATCCCTTAAAGCCATTTCTTAGGTAGGAATCATAGCAGACATAACTCAAGCTATTCCCATCTCCTTCCTCCTTTTAAATGTAAAGTTACTAGAAGAATCATTAATACTGAGGGCCTCCACTTCTTTACTACACATCTCTCAGACACCACAACTCAGCTGAAGCTGCTTTCTTCAAGGTTTCCAACCATCTCTTAATTGCTAAATACAATGGCCTTTTCTCAGTCTTCATCTTACTTTATTGCTCTCCAACTGTTTGATCCCATTAACTCTTCTCTTCTAGAAACCCTCCCCTCCCTTAGATTACATAACACTTTTGTCTTGTTTGTCCTCCATTGAAGTGTTTACTCTTCTTCAATCTCGTTTGCTACAGCATCATTCTTTTTCTGACTCTTCTGAGACATTCTCCAAGTGTCTGTCCAGGACACTTCTCTCCATACAAATAATTTCTTGATACTATCATAATCTACAATAGGTTTATGTATCATCTCTAACCAGACTATTTCTTCATCTATATATCTAGCTTTAACATCTCTTTTAATCCACAGTTATAAATAATTAATACTTGATGACTATGTCTTCTTGGATATTCTTTAGGTCGCTCAAACTCAACATGTCCCTCCCCCTGAATTCCATATTCAGTTACTCCAAGTTTCATTGATTGTATTTCCACAATATCTTTTGCATCCATTCTTTTTTTCTTCATTCACACTTGTTCAGTCCCTCATTACTTCTTGCCTGGTGATGTTCCTCTCTTCAATCCAATCATCATACAGCTGCATTAGTAATCGTCCTAATATAAGGTCATGGGATCAAATATTGTTATTCTGTTCCTCTTATCTGTTAAATATAATCTTGTGTTTCTGACATAGACCCTTTGTCATCTGATCTAACTTTTTTTTACTAGTTTTTTTTTTTCCATACTTTCTCTTCGATAATTCTACGTTCTAGTCAACTCTAATTGCTCAACACAATTTCCTGATTTCATTCTCCTCTCTAATTTCTGGACATTCACATTACTGGGGTTGATTCCACTCCTACACAAGGCTGCTAGTGGTATAGCAATAGAATCTGGACCTGGAATCAGGAACATCAAAGTTCAAAGCTGCCCTCAGACACTTACTGGATGTGTATCCTGAACAAATTATTTATTTTGTTTCCTTAAATTTCCTCGGCTGTAAAATAGTGATAGTATCTACCTTGGAGCATTGTTGTGAGGATCAAATGATATAATATTTTTTAAAAGCACTTAATATGGTGCCTGGAACATATTAGATATCATATAAATTACTATTTACTCATTTCCCCTTAACAATCCTTATTGCAAACTTCTGCTTCAAGATTAAGTTCAGAAATTATATTTCTTCCCCAATGAATCTTTTCTTAGTCTTCTTAAGAAAATATCTCATCAGGCCTCACTATTCTCTCTTACCTGTATGATCAAAATCTAAATTATGTCAAAGATGTAAGTGTATATGTTTTCTTCTTACATCCTACTAATAATGTAACAATAACTATTGATATTTGCAAAATACTTTAACCTTGCAGAACACTTTACATATATTATTTCATTTTATTTTGCTATATTATATGCTCCTTGAGGGCAGAGAATGTGACCTCTACTTCTTTTGCATCCTCTTCAATCTCCTATTATGCTAGGCACTTAATAGGTACTTGATACTGATTGTCTCGAAAGTCTCCACACAGTTTGAAGTTTTTAATGCTTCAAATTGCATGGAGACTTTTTGAAACAATGTATTTCTTTATTGAATACCAATGACTGACAGTCTTAGGGCTCTTTGAAGTTTGCAAAGTAGTTTAACATACCTTTTCTCATTGTTGTTTGTCCTTTGTCCTCAAAGAGGACCATGACATCAGGAAGATGATGCCATGACTGGCAAGTGAATTGATTTAAGTGAGGGAGATCTGTGCAAGGTTACCAGCCTCACTTTCTCCTCCTGAGCCATCTGGTTCCTGTGGTAAGATATAGATCAGGATAACTGGAGCCTGATTGAAATCTTCTAAAGTAGGCACTACGTTATCGTCATTCTAATTTTAGAGATGAAGAATCTGATGCCACCTCAGATGAAGGGAGTCTCCCCATGGTCACATGGGGATGTGGAAGAAACAGGCTTTGGGCTTCCTAACTCCTAGCTCAGCAGTCTAACTTTTAGGATGGGTTGGAAGAGACTGCTCTCCAATGAATCTTTGATTAGAAACAATGCACACCAGTCAATTGATAATACTCACACATATGAATTAATTAATAAAATATTAATTAAGCACCTATTTTGTGGATATTTTTAAGCTGTAATAGAACTTATTTCTTTGATTTTGTGTGTTTTTCATCAGTTTATCCTCAAGGGCAGTTTAGGAGATAAATTTCATGGGGTTGGTATGCCCTGAAGGTGCTAAATTTTACAAGATCACTGAATTTCAAAATTGGAAAAAAGTTTTGGATCCTCTTTTCTAACTTTCATTTTACAGATGAAGGAACTGAGGATCTCAAATTTTAAATAACAATAGTCATGGTAGGGAATAGGGAATAAGGATTAGACCTTTGATCTTATTGGCATTGGGAACTCCTGGGTAAGGATATTTTCTTTATCAATAGAGTTTGATTACTTGCTTACAACTTCTAGGCTTAGAGAGCTGTGTGGAATCCTGAAAACGTAATTGCTTTGTCTGGAGTCACATGCCTAGGATATATCAAAAGTAAGAATGTAGCTAAGACCAGCTCTCTAGCCACTATCCCCGACTCTCACTTTCTCTTACAATAGCTGATATTTATATAATACTTTTAAGGTTCAAAAAGCTCTTCATAGTATCTCATTTGCTCTTACCCATGGTTATATGGTAGTAAGAGACAGACCTGAGACTTGGACTCAGGTGTTCTGACTCCAAGGACAATTTTATTTCCATCATACCATGATTCCTTGTCATGAAAGATTCTTGCTTTTCTCCATTAACATAACTCTTTTGACCTCTTGCTCGCATTGCTTTCCTTAATGGGTTGAAAGGAAGGTGCTTTGTAAATCATGAAATGATGTATACATTTAAGTTATTATTATTTTTTTCTGCAGTTTATGTCACTGCTGAAAATAAAACTTGAATTAATGTCTATAAACAGGGAATAGCTATTGTCAAATGAATTGATTGATAGAGTCATTCATTCATTGATTCATTGGAACCCATCCTTCCAGCATGCCACAAGAAGAGAGATCCACAAAATAACAGAGCTGACAATCTTGTGTTCATTTCTATCTAAATGACCAAACCACTGGCCCCTCTCCCTGAGGTTTTGGCCTCAGATTCAGCCATTCATGGTCCCCTGAACCATGGGAGTAAGTTGAGAAGTCCAGTGTTTGTGTATCATCCTTGCAACATGGCCACTTTAGCATGTTTTTGTATGACAAATCATCATGCAGGAACACCTGCTTCCCTAGACCTTTAAGTGGCTCTGCTTTTATTCTCTATTCATATAGTGGTTTTAACAGTGTTTTTTTTCCCCACTTTTTTTGCTGAATATAAATTATCTGTTCATCCTGTGGACTGTGAAATAATACACAGAATGCAATTGGAAGTCCTGTGGTGCCCAACATTCTTAACTGATCTTCACAGATGTCGCTTTATTGGTCAGCATCATAGGGATACATTCAGAAGTGAACACTTAATCCATTGTTCAGTTACTCGTGACATAATTAACAGAAGTCTGTAATGGTAATGTAATTTTGAATCTGAAGATCCCTTTTGTGTTGGCAAAAGTAGCAGGTACTTAGCACTTAGTAACTGATCAAGCCTCTGTTGGGGAAACAGAAGGTATGAACTCCTATCTCCTGTTACTGATGTAACAGGAAGAGGTTGGCTGAAACAGGAAGTTAATGCTGTGTGTATATAAGGAAAAGCCCCAGAGAGGCACAGTCAGAATTTCTTGAGACTAAGATCTGGTGGCAGAGCAGCTACAGAAGAATGGAGAACTAAGCCAGAATTTCCTGGGAGCTTGTGGTGGTAGAGCTTCTTCTGGACAGGATCCTGGAGCCAAGAACCCAGGAGCCTAGGAGCCCAGGAGCGCAGGTGACAGAGGAAGCATGACTGGGATGCTGAAACTTTGTTTGTTTGTGGCTTGGTTGAGCCTTGAATTCCCTGGAGCAGTAACAGTGAAGGATCTGACATGGACCAGACCCTTTGAACTTCAGTGTGGAGCAGGACCTGCCCAAAGTTCAAGGAACTGGGAGCTGTCTGCCATTGAACCCAGGTGACAGCCTGGTGAATCCAGATAGAATCTGGGACCATGGAAGGGAATCCAGGGAATCTCAGAATAGGCCCCAAGTCAAGATGAAAAGACCTTTCCTTGGGTAGTGAGTAATTATAAAATTATAGTTTACTAGTGACCTAAGGGGTGAAGGGTTTTGTGTATGATACTTAGTAATTGATAGCTGAATAAGTGATTGATTGAGTTAATTGAGACTTTGCCCCAAGAGTAGAAGACTTTGGCTATTGTACTTTGAGATATTGTTACTGATAAGGGACTGAGTTAACTTAGCTGCCCCAAGAGTGGAAGAATTTGACTATGTACTTTGAGACTACTGATAAGTAACTGATTGAGTTAAGAGTGACTATTTTACTTTGAGATTATGTTGTGATTATTATATTGTGATTTTCTGTGATGAGTTGTAATATTGTGAATGTCATACCTTGATTCTCTGTGAAAGTTTTGCTTTGATTTGTTATGTAATAAATAGAGTGATCACTATACTGTGTAATCAGAACCTTAAAAGCTGTTCACAGTAGCATTCTTCTGGAAAGCTTCTGTGCATGGCATTACAAAGTCATGGATATGGAAACAGATCTGTATTTGAATTCAAGCTTCTTTACTTACTATAAGAATGACTCTGGATAAGTTGCTGCTGCTCAATGGGCCTTGGTTTTCTCACCTGTGTAAGATGGGGTTATATGATATTACTTTTAAAGTCTTGTCTAGCTCTTAATGCTATGTAATTATAAACTTGTGGTCCAGGTTGCTTTTAATCTTTTGACTTTCACTTATTAATATCTTTCCAGTTAGTGACCAAGGTGAAAATATATTCTAATATCTTACTAGCATAATATCAATAACTCACTGTTCCAAAGAGCCTTATGGTCTTTAAAACAGTTTTCTCACAATAACCAAGTGAAGTAAATAGCACATTATTTCTTCCATTTTAGAAATTAGGAAATTGAAGTGTCTGTCCTTGGTCCTATATTGCTCAACATTTTTAATGACTTGCTTGAAAACATAAATAAGGTGCTTATCAATTTAAAGATGGAACAAGGGAGTGACATATAATGCATTGAGTAGAAGAATGATCCCGAATGAGCCAGAGAAGATACAACAATGGGCTAAATTTAAGAAGATGAAATTTAACAGGGAGAAATGTGAAGTCCTAATGAGTTCAAATAATCATTTGATCATGTAGAAAATGGAGAAAATGAGGATGCACAAGACTTTTTGTAAAAAGATATTTGGTTGTTCTAGTGGATTTAAAACTCACTTTGCCAGCAGTTTGACATGATTGTCCAAGAAACTAAGGAGACTTTAGACTAGTAATAATACTAGCTAACATTTATATAGCACTTACTATAGACTAGTAATAATACTAGCTAACATTTATATAGCACTTACTATGTGTCAGACACTGTGCTAAACACTTTACAAATACTGTCTCTTCTGGTTCTTATAACAATCCTGGGAGGTAGGTGTCTGTCACCTGTGAGGATAGTTTGTCAGGAATGCTATAGAGGTAGATGATGCATACATAAGCACATATAACTTGTGTAGGAATAAATTGTATCATAAGTGTCTTCCAAATGAAATTCTTTGAATATTAAAACTGGGAGAGACCTAAAGCTTATATTTTTGCACATACAAAGTACAGTTATCTATCATTATTCCCATTTTATAAATGAAAAAACTGAGGCAAACAGGTTAAATGACTTGCCTTGAGTCACAAAGCTAGTAAATGTCTGAAGGTGGATTTTAATGCAGGTCATTCTGACTCCATGCTGAAAACTCTATCCACTGGATCACTTACTTGCCCTAGTGTCCAGAAGAAAGGGTAGCTACACTCTACTGAGACTTGACCAAAGTATTAGGTCTACTTTTGAACATTATGTTTGGAGTTTGACAACTTATTGTGTGATCAGAAGATGGTGATCATGGTAATAAAGAGACAGCAGAATATGGCATAAGAGGATGAGTGGAAGAGATAGGGGTTATTTATCTTACAGGTGAAAATACTTTGGGTAGAGAATGAGGGTAAAGATCTATAAATTCATTATAGATTATCTTCAAGTATTTAAAGGTTTGCCATATAGAAGTGGGTTTAGACACACTTGGTTGTTCATAAAAAGCAGAACTGGGAGCAAGGAATAGATGATGTAGAGAGGCAGACTTTGGTTCAACATTTTCTATTGATCAATCAACATTTGCTAACCATTAGAGCTTGCAGGGGAGAAGGGAGGGAAAGAGGGAAGGGCTCTTCATTGGTGGTTCTTCCCAAAACTTCATAAGGTCCAGGTTATGTGAGTTCAGGGAAGACAGACCATGTAAGAGAGAAAGAAAAATAATGACTCAGTTTCAGGCTCTTGCAACTTGGCTACCCTGTGGGATCTGGGTGGCCTGGATAAGGGGAGGGGTGAAAGGAAGAGCGAGAAGTAATTTATCTCTCTTTATTTCCCCCAAATTTCCAAAATGGATCTAGAAAACAGCATAATGCTGCTTTGGGTATGACATATAGTATCAAATATTTTCTTTGGTAAATAGTTAACCTACTTTTAATCCATAAAATGAACATTAAAGTTAATCCTTAAATTAAATATGTATCATAGCAACAATTTGTGAGTAATAGTAACTGACCAACTAGGAACTGGACTGACCAGTTTCAGTTGGTCAATGCTTCCTTCCTTCCTTCCCTCCATCCTCTCCCTCCTTCTGTCCTCTCCCTCCTTTCCCTCTGTCCACATGGGGAGTAATACCCTTACCTGTGAGGTATTATTCTGCTCCGGGGTATTCAGTTCTGCCCAAAGGAATATAAGTTTTGGTTGCTGAAACATCTCAAGATATCTTGGGATTTATGGGATAGATTATTTTCTCTTCTCTACTTATTTATTCAATCATTTTTAAAAACAGACAATTAACTCTTTTGCCTCATGTAATTTCATTTATGATTTCTTGAAATACAGCACTAAAAAACCCAAGCTTTGATACAGCCCATTGGGATTCAATTGGAGCTACCTGATCATGCCTTATACCCAAATCACTCTGACTCTCACTGATGGGCCAACAATAGATCCCAGCCCAAGACTCATTTGATCATTGTTTGGGTTTTGTTGGCCTAATGTGAGTGTAAATAGAAATTGTTTCTGTTCTAGCCAGAAACTATGAGGGTCTTCCCCTCCCAGATTGATTTTTTTTTTTGAGTAGATAAAAGAGGTCATTTTTTCCCTCTCATTTCTTACCTAGCCTTAATTACTGATTGGGTATTGCCTCAGACAAATTGAGACCTGGGAAAGACCTTAATTTAAAACAGCTAAGATCTCCCATTGCATCTGGGGCCATCACCAGTCATCCTGATCTATGTCTTGCCATTGGACCCAGATGGCTCTGGAGAAGAGAGTGAGGCTGGTGACTTTGCACAACCCTGAATCACTTAAATCCAATTCACTTGCAAGTCAAGACATCACCTTTCTGATTTCATTGTTCTTCCTCAAGAATGAAGAACTAAAAACAACATATGTATATCTACATGATAATCTACATCTACATACATGTATACATACATACATGCACACATACACATATTCTCAACCAACTCTGCCCACAAAAGAACAGTGTATGAAATTTTGTGGTTAGTGTGTGTATGTATGTGTAGTATACATTATACATTATATATATACTAGGTGTATACACACTCCATACTAGTATACATAATACATATACCTATATCACACACATACACACATACTTATACACTATAACCACAAATCCTCATGCATTGTTCCTTGTGAGCAAAGTTGTTTGAGAATACAATTCAAATTAATGAACATTATTACTGAGCCAGTCAGTTTAGGTACTCTGGACAGCTGCTGTTGTTTTTTTTTAAAGTATTTCTGCTTCTATTGTCAATTGTAAATATTTGTTTTGAATGGAGGTCTGTTCAGATCGTGACACTGGAGTGTCACCTCTTGCCTCTCAGCAAGAAATGATCTGCTTGAATTTCACCAGTATATTTGAATGACAAAAGTTGCACTGCTGGCCCTCAGTTTCATTCAATAATTTCACATCAAGACTGTCCTGCAGGAAAGCACACAGCAGTCTTTGAAATAAAGCTATCAGCAGGAATCTAATTAATGGATTTGCTAACAGCCATTCCAGAATCACAGAATATTGGAATTGGAAAGAACCTCAGAGGCTACCCCATCTGACTTATATCTGACCAAGAATCCTTCCTTTTTTCAGTATAAATGACAAGTGGTTATTCAACTTTTGATTAAAAACCTCTGATGATAGGGAACCTACTACCTCTCCAGGTAGCCCATTCTACATTTGCATATCTTTAATTGTTAAGTAGAGGTTTTCTGTTTTGCTTTACTTTGTTTTTACATCAAATTTTATTTGAATTTTCAACATTTTCTATTTATTGTTCTACTCTCTGTAGCCATGCAGAATAAATCAAGTGCCTTGTACACATGGACAGCCATCCATCTACTTTAAGAACACCTTCATGTCTCATCTTAATCCCACCACTCCCACCAATTTTCTCTTTTGCAGATTAAACAACCCCATAATCCATCTAGGGCAATAGTTCTCACCGTATGGTTTGGAGACCCCTGGCAGTCTCTGACACCCTTTCAGAAGATCTTGGAGGTCAAAACTATTTGAAAATAATACCAAGACATTTTCATTTCTAATGTGGCAAATGTTGATATAAATAACCTATGTAAACAAAGGTTTTTGTGGGGGAAGGATGGGTCTTTAATGATTCTTAAGGGTATAAAGGGGTTGTGGAACAGAAAACTTTGAGATCTGCTTTTCTAGGAAATTAGTTCAAGGTCCTTTGTGATTCCCAGTACCATCTGGAGTTTCCTTTTCCAATGAAACTACAGGCAGGGTAATGCTGGGGATGGCTTGCACTAACTCTTGAGAGCTGATTGTTAAATATTCAATGTGAGCATTTATATCTTAGAAATCATCTAATGCTATAAGTTAGGGCTTTATTTATTGCTTCATTGATTTCTAGAATTAAAAAAGATAGAGAAAATGTTAGTAATGCAGATTAAGCTTAAAAGTGCATTGTGTATACATTTTTCCCTCTTAGAGACCTATTGTTGAATATTTACCAGCATACACCAGTGGGGCTGGATGTTTACTTTGTCCTTATGCAATGGTAATAGGAATTTGAAGATCTTCCCTGTCCCTTAATAATTAAGTCTTAGGTGATTTTGAGGACCTTTCCTGATTTGAAAATAAATGCTGCCCCCTAATAGGCTGAATGTGGTCACATGGAGTCTGTGGTGGGAGGCTTGTTTTTCAGGAGGCACAACTTTTGTGACTTTGTAGTCATGAGGGTTATGATGTTCTCTGAACCTGGAGAAGGCTATATATACCTCTGAGACAAAGTTTGCCTTGAGGTTCACTTTGGGAAGAATTGTATGATTTGATCAGATGACACTCTGGACAGCCATTGAGCCTCCCGGCTTTGAAAACCCAGATGTTGGTGCTTTTATCTCTGGTGACTAACTGTATGTATGTGATGGTCAGACAGCTAGAAGCCCTGTCTGTTTGTTTGCTGAATTGTGTTATTTTCTCTGTCTGTACTTTTGTCTGCTTGTAACTTCTGTTTGTATTCTCTGAAGTTCAGGGTGCTGACTTTTTACCCTGAACTAGGTAAATGATATATGTTTGATTAAAATAAGATTGTTAACCCTTTTTTGAGTTGGTTTCCTTTAGAAAAACAGATCAAAGAACAGGTGCTAGTAGCCATCCTGGGTATGCGAGAGTGTTTGCTGCTATACCTTATTAAGTTGAATACAACAACAAAACTGTCCTGCATCTCTGTGTTCTTTTCTAATCTTCTACTCTCCTTTGTGCATATAAAACACACAAAAATTGATGATGCTCCTCCTCCTTCTCCTCCTCCTCCCAGTCCCTACATTTGTCTTTTTTTAAAATTGGTTATAGACCTTCAAGATTTTTGGATTCTGAGGTAACACTTGTCTATTCTACCACAACCAGAATGTAAGTATGTGACCATTATTTACCCCCTTTCAATTGTTTAGATACATTTACTTTTTAAGGTTTCTTTTTTGTCTCTTGAGCTACATTTCAAACATAATAATTATGATTGAATATTTGTGCAATTAAAGATTCACTTTTTCCCATGTAGAATTATATTGAACTTCATAAGAAAAGTTATTATTGCTTTAAACTTTTTTTCTTTTGGGATATCATATTACAAGATTTCCTTTTCTCAAGAGAAGTATCAGAATAATCTTGTTTGATCATGGCTAATATTCCTTTGTATCTGAAGTCTTTTCTGATTTCTTTTAGTATATTGTAGGTGATTTGAAAGTCTGGGATTTTGGCTATGACATATCTAAATGTATTTAATTGGAGCAGATGATTGGTGAACTCCTCCTTTTTTCTTTTTCCTTTTGAAACCAAGAGATCTAAATAGTTTTCTTTTATGTCATTTTTTTTATATCGGATATTCACAATTTTTGTTTAGTCATGGTATTCAGGGATACTAATGATTTTTAGATTATGTCTTATCCTGTTTTCCACTTAAGTTGTTTTTGATGGTTAATATCTTACATGTTTTCCAATATTTCAGTCTTTGTTCTATTATTTCTTGATGTCCCTTTGAATTATTAAATTGTGTTTTCTCCAATCTGTTTTTCAGCGAGTTCCCTGCTTGGGTCATTTTATACCTCTTCTTCTAAGTTATTTGCTTTCTATTTTTTTTTCCTTTCAAGAATTCTAATTTGTTTTTGACTTGTGTTTTGTTCTCTAACCATTCAGAGTCTTTTTGTTTAATCTGTTCTTTATTCTGAAGCTCTTTTTGTCCTTATTGTAGAATTATTCAGTTTTGGGGTTTTTTTTTGTTTTTTATTCACTTTTTGTTTTTATTTTTGTCATTGTTATTGTATTAGGAGTTTTTGTCCTCTTTTTCCTCATGTCTCCAGACTTAGTTTCTGCATTAAGATTTTGTTCTAGGGCTAGGCTCCCCCCACCCTTCTCCACAGTCCTGGATAGGTTTATAGGTTCATGGAATCATAGATTTAAAAGTAGAATGGACCATAGAGATCATCTAGTTAACACTCTCATTTTACAAATGAGATAATTGAAGTCCCAATAAGTCAAATGACTTGCCTAAGGCCACATAAAAAGTAATTGGCAGAACTAGGGTTTACATTAGGGTTCCTTGACTCTAAGTTCAACATCCAAGTCCAGTGTTCTTTACACTGTTTTAGACCTCCATTGTCCTCAGTTGCCCTGGTCAATGGTCTTGTCCCACTGTAGCCTAGATGTCACTACCACATTGTCTCATTACAAATCTGTACAAGGCAGCTGGTTCCCAATTCTTCCTGACTTCTTTCCTCATCTATGGCCTATTAAAAGAAATTCAAGCCAGTTAAGAGTTAGGACAAGGTCTCATCTTCCACCTCCATCTCCTTTGTGGTCCAATTCAAAGGCTGTCTGTCTCCTTGTAATAGTAATGGAATTTACTTGGTTTTTGGTTTGATTGTGTTAAAACCCATAGCTTGTGAATCCCACTTGTGGGATGGACTTGTTGACATGAGAAGAGAGGGCTGAACTGGGAGGAGCTGGTGACATAAATTTAGAGAGACACAAGAAAAGAGAGAGGCAGAAGAACTTTTTGGAAGCAGCATCTTGGAGGCAGAGAGAGACTGAGAGGATTGCTGAGGGCCAGTTTGAATTGCCCAGGACTTTTGAGAGCTGCCACCCAGAGCTGCCAAGGAGTGAGGAGACATGGTTGTTATGCTGGTACTTTGTCTGTTTTGATGTTGTTTTGCCAGATTTGTCCACTGGTGAAACATAGTCCTGTTGTTGCAGAGGTTTTGTAACCTTGCTGTTGGTTCAGAGCCACTAAGACTGTTCTGCAGACAGAGAGTGAATTCTGTCCATTAGTGAAGGACAGTGCTGTTGTTGCAGAGTGTCTGGAACCTTGCTGTTGGTTCAAAAGCCCTGAAGAAGGATTTTCTTGTTGTATGTTTACAGAAATCCTGGAAGAGGGTTTTGCTAATGTTTTGAGGGGTCCTAGGACTGTTCTGCAGACAGAGAGTGAATTAATGAAGACACTGGCAATGTGTCTTGTGGCCTTGCTAAGCTTTGTCTCCCCAGGAACAAAGATTGCTGAGAACTTGCCTTGGGTCAAGATGAAGAAAAGACCTCTTTTGGGTATTAAATGCTGTGCTTAAGCTGGTTGTAACTCTGGGGTAGATTTAATTGTAATCCAAGGGTGGGGAACTTTTGACATTTTTGTGGTCTATGATTAAACAAATGAATGTACTTTACTTATGTTTGGAAACTAATCTCCATTTGAGAAGAGGGGCTTTGTGATGGACTAAATGAAGGTACAGCCTAGGGGTGGAGTAGTACTTAGAAGACAGTCTTTGGGATTGACTAAATGCATTATAATGTCCAGGGGTGGGGTAGTACTTGGAGATTATTGAATCACACTTGGTAAATGCTGTATTTTGAATTATGATATATTTTGATTCTGTCTGTTCTTAATTTGTCACTGAATAAAATGGAGAGCACCTATGCTGGTATTTTGAACCTTGGGAAGTTGCCTTTGCTTGGCATTAAAATCTTTGTGCTTGTGATTACACAAATACATTTAAAATTTGCTTGTCCCTCAATGATGGTATCACATAGTCCCCAGATAGATATTGGAGATTATTCTGGCTTCAAGAGTCCTTGAAATTCCTGGCACACATATGAGTCTTCTTTGTCTCCATCTTCTTGATCTTATGGTATATCTGATGAGTATCAAATTAGTCTTACATCTCTTGTGGGACCTTTTGTTTAGTGTGCCTTTTGTTGGCTGCTCAGGTACTATAAAGACCCATTTCCCTTGAGAGTCCCCTGCTGAACACCAGACTGGCTTCAGGCCTGTTGAAGGTCCTTGAGGTAGGCATACTTTGCCCAGATTGGAACTGTCTTAAGTTTCCTTGTGCAGTAATTTGCCAGGAGCTGGACTTGATGCTTGGTGCAACTCCAACAGTCCAGGGTTAGCTGATTTCAAGAATCCATTTTCCAGAGATTGATCTGACCTCAGCTCTTACAAGCTCCTACAAAGACCTTCAAGCTTCTGAACATCTTTTTGTGTAGTTCTGGACCAGATCAAGAAGTTTTCTGGTATTTCCCTCTGTATGTACCAATCATTGATTTGAGAATCCTTATAATTCTTTACTGGGAAATTTATTTTGGGAGGTTGGCTCAGTTTTAACCTTTCATGATGATATCTTTATCATTAATCTCTCCTGTTTTATTTGTCTTGCCTAAATTTGGTTAAGAAGAACTAGTTCAATTCATTCAATCTGCAATTTTTAGGTTTTTTTTCATCTTACTGACTCCAAATAACCTATATTTCTTTTTCCATTTTCATCTACCCTCTCTGAGTGTTATATAGATATCCTTGCATGTTTTGGCCATGATTCCTTATGTGCTGGTCCTAAGAAGCCACTAGCCTTAGGATGCTTGTGGTCTGGCTCTGGTGAGTTAAAGATGGTTTGAACAAAAGATAAAGATTATCTGAGATTAGATCGTGTAAATAATGCATCTATTGAAACAAACTCCCTGATACTCCAGGGAAGCTATGGAGCTGTTTGAGGTTATCTAACATCTTCATGCATATCTGAGCTAATAAGTTTCTTTGGTTTTCCAAGTGTAAAGGATTTATTTTTCCTATTCCTTGACTTTGCCTTTTCTGGGAACCCAAGACAACTCAGGGACTTGTTTAAGTGTATTGTCTCATAGTCTGTTGAGTCCTGATAGAAGCCAAGACCATGTGCACCTATGCTTAGAATTGGATTGTGGAACTGAGAGAGGCCTTTGGAAATTGTCCAGTCCATTCTCCTTATTTCACAAATTAATGCTCCTCATAATAGCTACAATTTATGTAGCACTTTATCTTTGCAAAGTGCTCTACATAAATTATTTCATTTGATCCACTCAACAACTCTGGGCGTCAGTGCTATTATTATCTCCCTCCTGCCACCCACCTTTTTTTTTTTAACAGCTGAGTAAATTGAGACTTGAACAGCCCAATGATTTGCCCAGGGTTATGCAACCAGTGAGTATCTGCGGTAGGATTTGAACTCAGGTCTTACTGAATTGCTGACCAAGTCCAGAATATGCAAGACCTATTAGGAATGAGATAGTATGTTCTTTGAAGACTGGTCTTTTTTTATTTTGCCTAAATTAGGCTGTAGTTGAATGCTTATTATTATTATTGTTATTACTATTATTATTTTTTGGCATTTAAATATTTGATATCGGTATTGGTCTCTTGGATTGAGTTCCATCATTCTAATATTCTGTTTTTTCTTGTCTAGGACTTACCTGGTACATTGAGAAAAAAAAAGCCTGTGAATTTGGAGTAAGAGGAGTTGGGTTCACATCTGTGTTTTGTCACTTAATGCTTGTATGACCTTGGGCAAGTAAATTCTTGGTGACAAGTTACCTTTCTGGGTCTTAATTTCCTAACCTATAAAATGAGAGGGTTGAACTACATGACAGCTGAGACCCCTTTCATATCTAAGTCTAGGATCCTGCATGGTCCTTTGAGTGAAGCAGACTCAGGAAGTAAACCAAACGGTGAAGAATCAGGATGAAAGACAGAGCCCGTGGTTAATGTATAAGGTAATTTAATCCAAAAGAAAGACTGGAGATAAATCTTGTTCATAAAAATGAGAGAGAGAGAGAGAGAGAGAGAGAGAGAGAGAGAGAGAGAGAGA
>NW_027186446.1:4257278-4262571 GCF_028583685.1 Petaurus breviceps papuanus | reverse complement strand
AGAGAGAGAGACAGAGACAGAGACAGAGACAGAGAGACAGAGAGAGAGAGAGATTCTGAAATCAGATATCTTGGCATAGAAACAATATGGAATAGTAGTAGAACATGCCCTCTACTTGTCATCAGAACAACGCTTGACGCCCAGCTCTACAAGTTGCTAACTGTATGACCATGGTCAAGTGAGTTTCTCTTCTCTGAACCTCAGTATTTTTTGTCTTCATAATGTAGCTAATCATAGTGCCACAGGGTTTTCATGAGTAATAAATGAAATAATGTAGGCAGAGCACTTGATGAATGGGAGGTATTAGTCTAATTATACAGGACTTAAGGACTCTTCCTGTGTTCTTCTGTGAGACTCTTGAGTGATCAATGTTAAATTCAAACAATGTGTCCTGGATATTGGCTGAAAGTCAGACACACTAACTCCCAACTACCCATGTGTCAGAGATACACTTTGTAGATTATTCATAGCAATTAAAAATGTTTTGTTCCAGACTGTTATTGCCTGTCACCCTTCACACTTTGGCGCCAAGGCCATCTGTGTCCTGAAGGTTCATAAGCAGTTGTTGCTCCTCAGGGAAAAAAGGACATATAATACAAACCAAAATAAAATACAAAATATTTTTTGGATTTATCTGCTATTTCATGTTATCAAGGTCTATTTCCCTCCAATGGCCTGAAGGAAGAATTAAGTTTTGATTGAATTTAGGAGAAATATACTGAATGGGTTTGAAAGCTGAGATGTGACTGAAACTCGAAATAAAATGAAAGGATTAGAGATCCTGTATTCAAAAAAGATTATTCTTTATATTTATTTGTAAGTAATTTTGACCTAATTCTAAACAACTGAAGAAATCATATGTTGGAATGAAAGGATCCTTGGAATCACAGAATATAGAGTCATATATGAGAAAGGAATCTTAAATGTGATCTTATTCAACTCCCTTATTTTGTAGACAAGAAAAGTGAAATCCCAAAAGGGAAATAGACTTATCGAAGGTATTATAGGAAGTTATTGTTAGAATGGGACTAAAACTAGGCTCTTTTGACTGACTGTTATCACTATGCCATAAATGGGATCTTTTCTTTTTTATTTTCTAGGAGACTTTGGCATTCTTGCTTTCTAATTTCTAGGAATTCAGATCAAATTTTTTTCTTTCTATTATTTACATTTCTCCAGTATATTGATAGAGGTATTATGACAATTCAGAGAGGTAGCATATTGTGGTAGATTGATTTAGGAGAAATGCAGAAAATAGGAGAAAATTCAGAGGCAGCATGTTGTAGTTGAGCTAACTGGGGATAAAGGATAATTACCTGGGTTTAAGTTCCACCTCTGACACATACTGACTGTGTGACCTTGATCAAGTCACTTAAACTCTTAGTATCCCTGGAAGATATTAAAAACTATATATTTTAGGACCATAACCTTGTCTGCATTAGTAGAAGCCCTACTGGGAGTCTCCTACTCCAAATGGAATCACAAATCAAGAGCAAGAAAAAAATGCAATTAACAAAATTCCCCTTTTACAAAGGAAAATAATTTGCTTCGTATGAAAATGGTAGACTCCTTAATTGAATATACCATCATCTTTGCATTTTCTTCAGAGTCGAGAGCATGGTTGGATCAATAGTAGAAGCTTAATAAATGATTGTTAAATTTATTGAAGTTGTTGGGAAAAAATCAAAATACAGCTCTATTGTAAGATAATGTGTTTAAATTGGATTTGACTTCCAAGCATTCATTTTGCACATCTGGATTTTATTCCCAATGCTGCCTCGAGTTGTTTAATCTTGTACAAACCACTTTCCCCTTTTTTGCACCTCATTTTCTTCATCTTAAAAATGAGGAGATTGAATTGAATAGTCTTTAATGTTCCTCTCCAGTTGTAACTAACATTCTATGCTCTATGTTCCTAAGGTTCCTTCTGACATTTCATATTCTATAGTCAGTCAAATCAACAAGGATTTGTTGAGAGCTTACTGCATGCCAGATACTATGCTAAGCACTAGGGATATAAGAACATACTTGATTGAATAAAACAAGGATGTCCCTTCAGTAGGGGGGACCTCTCCTAATCATATTCATTTATGAGATCTTCATTGTTTTTGGACACTTAACCTATATAATACTTCCACTGACATATTTCTAGAGGTTGAGGTTTTCCCTTTGTCTTTTCCAAAATAAGGGCTTTGGGGAAATAAATAACTTTTCTATACTATTATACAACTAAATGTATATTATTCACACATTTCCTCTGCACATGCATATATACATATGTGTGCATATATAGTCATTAAAAAGTAACACTTTAATGATACATTAAAATAAAAGAAACAACTTGCATGATTACAACTTGTTAGCTTTGCTTCTGCTCCAGTTCTGTTTAGAAAAAAAATATGGCTTTACATTCCCACCTGCTGATTTTCAACTAAAACAGAACTTAGTTGCCCACTGATCCTGCTGGCTTTTTAAAATGAAAAACTTATTCTTCTTAAACTCCTGGAAAATTATATTTAAAAATCAACATAATGCCCCTGCCTTTTCTTTCCTTCTGTATTGAAAAATATTAGAGAAATATCTGGAACAACCAATTGTCATTTCTTGTACAGATTTAGTCCCTGTCATGAGGAGTGCATGGAGTTGGAAGTTAGCAGGCAGGAGAATTGATTTTTACAGGGTCATTTAAATCAGTGACAGTGTGGTGTCCTGGGAGAAGCACTGGATTTGAAATCAGAGGACCTGATTTGTACCAACTTGCTATTCATGACCTGTATATAAACAGCATGTTCCCTTCTTAGGCCTTTGTTTCATCAAAATAAAGGGGTTGGAATATATGATCCCTAAAGTCCTGCCTGGTTCTGAATCCTATGTTCTGAATGAAAAGACATTTCTAACTACCCAGTTGTAATAGGTGTTATCTTGCCAGACACCAGGTCTCAATGCCTCTTCCTGGCTATCTTCATGCCATGCCATCTTAAAGAACCCTTCCCCTTCCCCCTGGCTCCCCTTGATAAATCATCTTCTCTTAAGATGTAAGCTGCTTGAGGGCAAGCACTGTCTTGCTTTCTTATACTGATATGCCCAGCACTCATCACAGTGTCTTGCACATAATAAATACTTTCTCTGTTTATCTACTAAGGGTTTGGTACAGTTGTTTTGTGGCAAATCTTCCTTAAAAGCATAAATGATTATCACAGAGTCATTGCCAGGGAGAAAAATGAACTAATAAATGTGAAGCACTTTGTAAAACTTAAAAGTCTTAAATACATGTGAGTTATTATTAACTCCTACTCATGAGTATGATACAATCTAGCACTGGATGTGTTGGGTTTTTGTTTTTTTTTTTTGTAATTTGAGAGTAAGCATATTGAACAGGGTATAATGGAATGAGCCTTGCATTGAGAATCATGTGACTTGGGTTTCATTGCTGGTTCTGCCTCTGATGGAGGTAGAAGGCCTTGAAACAAATGAAACAAGTATTTGTTAAACACCTACTATGTTCTGATCACTGTGCTAAGTATTTTGGAAGTGCTTTCTCATTTTATCCTCACAACAACTTTGGAATGCAGGTGCTGCTGTTATCCTCTCCATTTTACAGTTGAGGAAACTGAGGCAGACAGAATGATTTGCCAAAGTCACATAGCTGGAAAGTGTTTAAGGCTTAACTTGAACTCAGATCTTCTTGACTTCAGGTCCTATACCACTTAGCCATCTATGACAGGTTCAGCATTTTCCTCCCCCAATGGTCCTGGTTTCCCTGATGCAGCTTCCTTCACATATATACAACCCTTATACAACCATACAACTTCTTTGAGCACCAAATTCCCTAATGGTTCCCTTCATGTAACTTCGTCATCAAGAGACAAAAAAAAGTCCTGTCTGGATGTAACCAGGACCTCTGGGACTTGGGAACCTGAGATCACACGAGTCACAATACGACTGATGACTTACAGACCAAATGTAGTTTTCAGATGGAAATGAGTAGGGGTATGTCCAGGGATTCTACCTGTCCTTCTGTCCTTGCTGTATATCCTTCCAGTGGTAGGGCAAAGTAAATCATCTCCTTTGATAAATGTTCAGTGACTTGTTAAAGTTTCATTTTGTTCCAAAATCAAACTGAACTATGAAGGTGCTGGCTTTAGATCTTGTCCCACAATGCCATCTCTCTGGATCCATATTTTCAGATCAATAAATTGAGGACCTTCAGAAGATTTACCATCAGTCCTGGCTCTGAAACTTCATGATTTGAAGTCATCTTTCAGTTCTGATGCTCTTTCTTCTGTTGCTAACATTCCATAATAAACATTTTTACAAAATGAGAACACATCTGGAAGAGTCAGTATAATAAGCCAGCTGTCAACCATTCATACCTGGTTGAGAGGGAAAGAATAATTTTGGAATTTGGGATGCTAGCTTGAACACAGACCTTTAACGAGTGACTCTGAGCAGTCAGTGAAAAGACAAAACATTGGGAGAGCTGTAGTAATTGCTAGCATTTATAGAGTGTTTTAAGATTTGTCTAATTTTATCCTTGCAACATTTTTTGGGTTTTAGGCACTATGATTATCCCCATTTTATGGATGAGGAAAATGAGGCTAAGGGAGGCTAAGTGACTTGCCCACGGTCACAGCTAGTCTGAAGCTATCTGAAGCTGGATTTGAATTCAGTTCTTCTCAATTCCAAGTCCAAGACTCTATCCAGTAAACTACCCAGTTCCCTCTAAAGGGCAACAGGAGAAAGGAAAGAAGAACAAAGAAGGTTAGAGGACTCGTATTGTCCCCTTTATGGTTTTGCCAAAATCTGGTCTTAAGGTTTTAGGCTTAGAAACAGGGGCTGAACCTGTGATTCCATTGGTGTGGAGGAAATTCCTGGATGAGGAAACTCTCCAAATTCCGAGTTGCACCTCCTCTGCCAACTCATGGTTTTAGTGAGTTGCCTAGAACACTGGGAGGGTCACAGAGACCACTTGTGTTGGAGGTGGGAATAGATATTTACTAATCCACATGAATCTTGAGGAGTTGAAATATGTGACATGGAGATGTTTACGAGAAGTGTTCCGTGGTTTCTCGACAGAGCCATTTCTCATCCAAATTCACCAAAGATGTGGATGATGATGATGCATGTGATGACTATGCTTCTGCCTCTGCTGATAAAATACAGACAGACAGACAGACAGATAGGTAGATATATGATAGATAGAGAAATAGGCAGACTGAGAAAGGTAGGTTGATGTATTGATAAACAGGAAAGTAGATTGACAGACAGACAGATAGATAGACAGACAGACAGA
>NW_027186446.1:4235149-4257178 GCF_028583685.1 Petaurus breviceps papuanus | reverse complement strand
CAGACAGATAGGTAGATATATGATAGATAGAGAAATAGGCAGACTGAGAAAGGTAGGTTGATGTATTGATAAACAGGAAAGTAGATTGACAGACAGACCGATAGATAGATAGACAGACAGACAGACAGATAGACAGACAGACAGACAGACAGACAGACAGACAGACAGACAGACAGACAGATAGATAGATAGATAGATAGATAGATAGATAGATAGATAGATAGATAGATAGATAGATAGATAGATGTAGGGTAGGAGCATCTAGGTAACTCAATGGATAGAGGACTGGGCTTGGAATCAGGAAGACGCATCTTTCTGAGTTCAAATCTGGCCTCAGACACTATCTCTGTGACCCTGGGCAAGTTACTTAACCCTGTCTGCCTCAGTTTCTCATAGGTAAAATTAATTGGAGAAGGAAATGGCAAACCACTTTAGTATTTTAGGAAAGAAAACCCCAAATGGGGTCACAGAGCATCAGATATGTCAGAAAAATGCTGAATAGAGAGACAGACAGATGTGTCAGAAGTAGAACACAGGCCATCTTGGGTCCAAAGTTAGGTGGTTCTATAACCACTCTGCCAGACTGCCTTTCATTTTACACAATAACAAACCAAAAAATAGAGAAATTAAGTTCAGTTTCTCAAGGTTATACAGCAAGTCAGGTCTCCAGAAATAAAGTTGAGAGCACTTTTCAAACACCACACTACCTCTTATATAGGTGTGCACAAATAATATAAATATATAATAAAGAACATTGGATGTAGAGTGATTGTAGACTTGAATTCGCATCTGGGTTCTGAGATATTGGCTCAGTGATCTTAGCCAACTTAGCTAATTTCTCTGTGTATTAGTTTTCTCATCTACAAAACGGGGATGATACACTCTTAACCTTTCAAGGTTCTTTTGAAGAGAGTTTAACATGCTTTAGAAATATGAGATATTACTATTTCCATAAGGGGGGGGCAAGGTACCTGCTTTGCCATCAATGAAGAACAAAGTGCTTTCCTGGAGGTTAGGAAAGAGTTTTCTTTCTCCCTTTTACTGCTCTTGGAGAGGCTAAGATTATGTGAGGTCAGGGTTTAGATGAGAGAATAGGAAAAGATAACACAGTAAAATTTTCAAAAATATCTTTATCTTCCTTTCTATCAGATAAGAAACAAACAAGTGCAGAGTCAACTCAAGAAAAGTCAGGCAAAAATATGCAATTCTTTGAATGTCCTTTCTAACCTTTCCTGTTTTCTAGTATGTCCTTAAAAAGACAACCAGACTATAGATGATTATCAGGTAAAGAAAGAAAAAAGATAAGCAAACAGGAAGTAATAATATGGCTCTCTGAAATCATTAGCTGTTTAGCTGCTGCCTGTGTTATGTACTAAAAATAAAATGAAAAAAATAAACTGACTTAATATCTGACTCAGTTTCTGATTATATTCACACCTCAAACTAATAGTGCACATTTCTTTTTTAAAATAGATTTTCATTGATAAATTTATATTCTTATTTCACCTAGATTTCCAACTATATCTCATCTCTAGCCCTCCCAGAGAGTTATGCCTCATAATAAAGAACTTTTTTAAATAAAAAAGGAAGAGGAAAAAAATAGTAAAACTGATCAAAATATTGGGAAAATCCCCTGAAATTATTAAGATAATGTCCTGCATCCCTGGACACTCCAATCCCCACCATCTGTCAAGTAGAGGGAAGGAAGGACTGTCTTCATTCTACATATCTCTTCTTTGAGTCCAAGCTTTTTCTTTATAATTTTTCAACATTCATTTCCATTATTATAGTCCTTGTATTTGTTATTTTCTAATCTCAGCTTACTTTATTTTTTATCTGTTAATGTCTGTCCGTGTTTCTCTGTATTCATTGGATTCATCATTTCTATGGTAAAACAATATTCCATAATATTAATGTACAATCTTTTATTAGCCTCTCCCCAACTGATGGCCACCTACTTTGTTTTCAGCTTTTCACCATTACAAAAAGAGTTGCAAATATGTGTATACGGAGACTTTCTTTTTATTAATGACCTCATTGGGATAGATGCCTACTGGGCCAATGGATATAGAAATTTTAGACATTTCATTTGCAAAATTTCTGATGGTTTCCCAGAATAATTCTGCCAATTCCCAGCTCCACCCACATTGCATTAATTCATTCTCATTTCTATGGATTTTTAACATAAAAAAAAACCACTTTCCTCATTTGATTCTTTGAGGTAGATAGTTCCAGTTTTGTTGTACCCATTTTATTGATGACAATGCTGAGGTTTAGGGATGTGAAGTGGTTTGCACTGTGATATAGTTTGTAAATGTCTGCTTAGCATTTGAAACCATGCCCTCTGATTCCAATACCAGGCTCTTTTCATGAAACCAGGTGGCCTTGTTTATTATTAGCCTCCATTGTTTTGACTATTTTTTTGCTAAAGTTTGATAGAGGGCAGGTTGGGTTTTTTTTTTTTTCACTTGGGTGTCAGTTAACATCAAAATATTTCTAAGTGGTCTCCTGCTTCTTTGTCTATTCAAAAATCTTCCATGACTATCTATTACCCATTTTCTGCAGAATAAAGTCTAACCTATTTCTTTTGGCATTCAAGGCCATTTGTGATCTGGCCCCAATAGATTTTTTTCCTACCTGATTTGAAAGGTGGAGTGATCTAACTAATGTGAAATACTGGAGATAATATCATTTTCCTTTAACCATGCTTCTATATCAGAAAGCAGACCTATTTTTGTAGTATATGGGCCCACAAGTTTTCCTGTAATAAACTCTTGCTTAGTGTGAGAAGTACAACATCTGGAACTTTTCCTTTTGAGGTCTAGGGTTTAATCAAGTTCAGCTTTGGAAACGTGATTGTCCCTGGCCACCTCAGTATATTATATAATGATTACAGAAGATGAATTTATGTCTCTACCACTTTACCTGTGGGATTGCTATTTCACATCTGCAAGACCATAGAATTCAGAGCTGGAAAGGGCCATCTAGTATAACTCCTTTTTTGTTTGTTTGTTTTTTGGAGGGCAATTGGGGTTAAGTAACTTGCCCAAAGTTACACTGCTAGTTTTTTTGTGTGGGTGTTAAGTGTCTGAGGCCAGAACTGAACTTGGCTCCTTCTGACTCCGGGGCTGGTGCTGTACTCACTGCACCACCTAGCCCACCCCTAGTATAACTCCTTTCTATTAGAATGAGAAAACTAAGCCCAGAGAGATTATATAAATTGCCTAAAGTCACACTGCTCATTAGTGGCACAGATAAATTTTGAACTCAGGTCCTTTGACTCATGTCCAACTTGTCCACTCTTTTTTTTTTTTTTTTAAAGCAATCAGGGTTAAGTAACTTGCCCAAGGTTACAGGGCCAGTTATTTTGTGTGGGTGTTAAGTATCTGAGGCTGGAACTGATCCTGGGTCCTCCGGACTGTAGGGCTGGCGCTCTTACTGCGCCACCTAGCCGCCCCATTGTTCCACTCTTCTTTCTGTGTCGATGCCAAGAAGTGATTTTTTGACACCTCTCTCTTTCTCAAGAGTAATTTTGCCCCAGGTGCCCCACTAGGCTGTATAGTTTTTAAGGGTAAGGATTTCTATTATCTAAACTTTGTATTCATGATCTCTCTCTCCATTCACAATGCTCTGTTCACAGGTGGCACTTTATAATTGTTTTATTGAATCACATCATCCAGACCTTGCCATTTGTTCTGCCTTTAAGTCTTATAGTCTGCTGGCACTGGCACATGCAATGTAAGTATCTCTAGGCCCTACAGTTTGCTCTAACAGTGAATACTTAGGACTTTTGGAATTTTCCTTATATATGGAGGCTGAACTTTCTTTTATGAGTTGTCTCCTCCAATTAGTGAGTAAGCAAGGATTGTCTTGCTTTTTCTATTTGCATCTCTCACATTTAGTATAGTGTTTGGAGCATAGTAAACACTTAAATGCTCTTTTATTCATTCATTAATTCACTCATTCATTCACCCATTCATTCATTATTCCATCCATCCATTTTGCAAAGCCTTACTCAAACATTACCTTCTCTTTTGGATCCTTCCTAAGTTCCCTAATGAGCAATGACCTTCCCCACTCAGACCTCACACATCAGTTTGTTTTGTTACATCCTAATGTATTTATATATTACTATGAATTCTTGTTATCTTTTTTTTACATCTTATCATACTAGAAGATTGGGAGCTACATGAAGTAAGAGATTATGTGCTATCTAAACTTTCTGTCACCCATAGCTCTTATCACAGTATGCAGTGTAGTCACGTAAATGGTATTTTTTGTAGTAATGATAGATCTAGCATTTGTTATTGTGAGCAGTGGGGCATTAGTGGATATTTTGATGGTCCTGAATGGAGATGACCACTAAGACCTTGATATACTTTTTCCAAGCAAATTATTATTCAGCAAAGGGATAGAAAACAAAGATGTAACTAGAGATGCTAAGCAGTCCATGGTAAGTGCCATGTGAATGTTACAATCACTCAGTGCTATCAGAGGTCAGTTGAGAGAGGAAGGAGAACAGAGTTCAGTCTAGGATCTTTGGGCTATAAAGCAGGATATCTTACTTCAGATACTATTGAGAATCCATCTGATATTGTCTGGGTGCTGAAAATAGTTGCTTTAAGAAAGAAGAAAAATACAGTCTTTCAAAACCTTAGCTTGAGGGTTTCCAGAGTCTTTAATAGATCCCAATTTCAGGATTTGTCTCCATGGCACCACAACTTCAGAATAGCTAAATAATCAAATAGGTGCGCTGAAGAAAAATCCATTTTTTTAAAAGTGCCAAGTACCTTAACAAAGGAAACCAATAAAACTCTCAAAGTAAGAGCTAGAAGAAGGGAGCAAATTATTTTGCCTCTGTCCCTTGCCTCTCTAGTAAAATACTTAATCAGGTTCCTTGAGGGAGAAAATAATTTCATTTTTATCCTTACCAACTGAAACTCAACAAATATTTACTAAGCACTGACTTTGGTGCAGCCGACGCACTGGCTATACATGGACAAAAAAATGAATCAGGATCAGCCTTCAAGCAGTTTTTATTCTTCTGGGGAAAATATAAGCACATAAATATGTATGATATAAGGTTACCTGTAAGTATTAATAATGACTGGGGAAGATCAAGGAAGGCTCCATGGAAGAGGTGGTACTTGAGGTAAGCCTAGAAAGAAGACAGGGATTATTAGATAACTAGATGAAAGAGCACACATAAGGCATGGAAGATAACCCTATCTGAAAGCACTTATACTGAAGGATGAATTTTGAGTGTGAGAAAGAGTTAGCCAGTCAGACTGTGTGGAGTGTCAACTTCTTTAAGGGGTTTAGTCTAATTCTAGATGCTAGAGTTAATTGGAAACCACAGAAGACTTTTGACCAGAATAGTGGTATCATCAGACTTTAGGAAGGTTATTTTGGCAGATGTGCAGAGGAAAGAATGGGAGAAAGGAGAAATTTGAATCACAGAGTTCAATTGGAGATTATAGTGATAGTCCAGGTAAGATATGATGAGGACTTGAACTAGGGTTTTAGGTATGTTAGCAGGGAGATGATGGATGCCAGAGATGTAAAAGTAGGATTGACAGAATTTGGTAATTCATTGTATGTAGGAGAAATATGAAAGGAATGAGTCAAGGTGGAGAAGCTTAGTGACTGGAAGGATGCTATCAACAAAAATAGGTAATTTTTGAGAAAGTATGGTTTTAGGCAAAAATAAATATAGAAAATGAGTCTTGATGATCCAATAAATGCAATGGTCAACCATGATTATAGAGAGGATCAAAGAGGAATCATGCTACCCACCCTTCTGACAGTGAAGTGACAAAATGTAGATACAGAATAAAACATTTCCAGACAACCAATGTTTGGAATTATTTTCCTTGACTAAGCATATTTACTACAAGTTTCTCTCTTTCTTTCAACTGGTGGTGGGTAAGATTAGGGATGGGTGGGAAGAATAGGGTTACCAAAATGAAAAATAAAAGAAGAAAGATACAAAAATAAGATCATTTTTTTCTTTTTTCAAATATAGAGAAGAGAAGAGGTAGAAGATCAATCCAGAGACCACAAGTCTTTCAAAATAACATGCTGAAATTGAAGTATATTATAAAAGAAAAGCAAACTGCCCTGTGGTGGAGAATTGCATCCACCCATGCATGCATTCTCTTTATTCTGCTTAGTATATGAAAGCATTCATTCTACTTGGTGTTAGTGAAGTTGATAATAAAAAAAGAAAACAGAATGAAGGACATAAATAGATAAAAATATGAAAAAATCTGTGAAATTTTCCATAACAAATTTTTTCTCCATCCATAAGAGTGAAACATTTCTTTTTCTGGATGTATTAGAGTCTCCAGTTGCATGATGAAGTAGAAAAAGAATCCGAGATCAGAAAGATGATGAGAGATACCAGAGCAGACAAAATAAAGACACAGGAAGCCTAGTCATGATCTGACATATTTGTGAGAGTGTTGAGGGATTGATTTTGAAAGGATACAGAAGACACAAGCTGCCAAAACCTCGATAAGTTCCTGATCGTATAGCTAACAAAACGAGGTGATAAAGGCTGTGTATAGCGGCTAACGTATATGTCTATTTTCCCATCAATAAAACAATGTTTAAATGATAATGACAATGACCTATGTGCATGCTGAGAGCATCCTTGATGAAAGAATGAATAAGCAAGAGGCCAGGTTTCTCAAATGATATTCTGTAATGGAACATAGTTTTACAGTTACAGAATTCACTGAAAGGTACAGAAAATACAAGATCACCCTATGATGGTTTTTTTTTTTGACCATGAAAACACATTTCATTTGATAGAACAAAATTCTACCTTATTGGTTTCTCCACAACAGTCTCACAAATATACCAAAATCATGTTAAATTCCTTAATGATGCAAGAGAGATTGCTTTGTTCTCTTGCCCTCTAATTAACAGTATCAAATGAAGCATTAATCAGGGAGAGCTTTGCTCATCTTGCATATTTTCCATTATTATGGAGAACATCCAAAACAGTGTCCAAATGGATTCTAGAATGTGAGTTTCTCCAGATATTCAGGCTTAGGGATGATATTTTGCTAACTACTGGGCACCAGAACCTCCTAAATGAAACTCACAATTACCAAATGAATTCCTCTGTCTAGGAAAACTAACAAAACCAAAATCAAATGGATGAAGAATGTTTACTCCCCAGACTATAACGCTCATTTGATGCATGGTCCATAGAGTAATACTTTTTCATTGCTCAAACATTATGCTTGGGCAATTAGTAGGTTCTAGAATTAAGCTGGAGGAGAAGGAGCTGGCTTGCCTTTGAGAAACTGGGAAGTCCTTTTAATTGTTTTATTTTTTCCTAGGCAAATGCCCATTTTTTAAACATTAATATTCTTTCACTTATTTTGTATGGCTGTAAACCATAGAATATTACCATCATCTCCAAAGTATTAAAGTTTTGGGTGACTCAAAAGGCAATGGATGGGGCGGCCAGGTGGCTCAGTGAGTAAGAGCACCGGTTCCAGTGTTGGGACGACCTGGAGATCGAATCCCGGGCTCAGACACTCAGCACCACACCCAGAAATAACTGGCCGTGTAACCTTGAGCAAGTTACTTAACCCCAATTGCTTAAAAAAAAAAGGCAATGGAAAGATTCTTGATGATAATGTGTTGGACAGAACAGATTGCCAATGATAAATTGTGCAAGAGAAGTGGCATAAATGACATCATTATCAGAGAAAATGAGTGAATAGAGAAGATAGTGCACTGATTACATGGGAAGAGTAAGGGATATCTCATGGATGGCCCATTGCTCCATTGATATACATGCAAAATCAAGAGGAAGGTTTCTAACAAGTACAGTGAAACCTTTTAAAGATTTAGGGGAGGACATGACTAGGAAGCCATATAGCGTGAGAAGACATGTTGAACTGTGATATTTACCAATTTAAAGAATATCCCCAGTAATGCGTCCTTGAAAGTATGTCATAGAAGTAGCGTAATTATATCATAAGCTCTAGAGTAAGACTATATCTGGGTTAAATTGTTATGAAAAGATAGGTCATGGACCTATCTCATGTGAAGGTCAACATATCTGAGAGATCATCTATGTGTATATGGAAATCCCTGAATATAAGCCAAGGGGTTGGAATGAGGAGTCTCTAAGTTTATGAACTCCTTGAGCAAAAAGGGAAAATCACTTAGAAGTCTATGTCTAATCTAATCACTTAGCCATCTATGGATGGCTGCAACAAAGCTCTGAATAGTGTGACATGGATGGATGGACTGTACCTCAAAGAAGGATAGATGGATGAGAGTGCCTAGAAGTGACACTGAGGAATGATTAATATGCCTTGTGTGATGCTGTTGAAGGAAACCCAAATTTATGGTCAGAGAACATGATGTTGACCTCCAGTTCTGTCATTTGTTAACTGTGTGATCATTTGTCAATCACTTAACCTTTATCTGTAAAATGAAAGGGTTGAACTAGATGATCCTCCTAGGTCTCAGTCTATTTATATTCCCAACTCACTGAACTGGGATGTATAAGAGAAAGTCCACCCAAGGTCACTTGCAAAGGTACACATTGGGGATGTGTTGCCATATAGGTGCAGGACTGATGCCTTGAAGTCTATTTCCTCTACTTTGGCCTTGAGTTCCTTCTTGAAACTCAATTTGAGGAAATACCACATAAGACATGCTCACTTCTAACTCGGCTGAGCCTGACTCTCTGGACCACTTTTCTACTTTGTCCCCGTGGAGGTACCTCACCCCTTTTATTTAGGTACCTTCTAATTCCCTTTTATATGTCTTCTCCCCCCAAGTAGAATATAACCTCTTTGAGGTCAGGAACTTTTTAAACTTTGGTTAGTAATTATATTCACAATGCTTTGTACTATGCCTAGGACTTATTAAGTTCTTAATAAATATTTTTTTCTGTATGACTATCTGTGAATTCTTCCATCAATTTATCTATCTATTTCTGTCTCTTTCGTTAGTTAATTTGTTTGTAGGGGTGAGAAATGATGCCTTTGAGGAACTATGGAGCTCCTCTTCTCATAAATATATTCCTGTCATATATTTCAACAGTTGAAGTTTCCTGTGGTTTAAGAAATTTCAAGGCCTACCTACCTCTTATACATGCAAGCTATGTGACCTTGGACAAGTTACCTAACCTCTCAGGGTTAACTCTAAAACTATAGGTTTCACTATGCCCAAAGGGCCATAAAACTTTGCATAACCCCTGATTCAGCAATATTACTAGTAGGTCTGTATACCAAAGAGATCAAACAAATGTGAAAACGATCCACATGTACAAAAATATTTATAGCAGATCTTTTTATGGTGGTCAAGAATTGGAAACTGAGGGGATGCCCTTCAATTGGGGAAAGGCTGAATAAGTTGTAGCATATAAATGTAATGGAATACTATTATTCCATAAGAAATGACAAACAGACAAGATTTCAGAAAAATCTAGAAAGACTTAAATGAACTGATGGTGAATGAATTGAGAAGAACCAGAACATTGTATACAGTAACAACAACATGGTGTGACCTTGATAGACTTAGCTCTTTTCAGCAATGCAATGATCTAAGTCAATTCCAAAAAACTCATAATGGAAAATGTTATCCATATCCAGAGAAAGAACTGAGTCTGAATGAAGATGGAAGCATACTATTTTCTCTTTTTTTTTTCTTTCTCATGGTTTTCCCCTTTTGTTCTGATTCTTCTCTCACAACATGACTAATGTGGAAATATGTTTAATATGATTGTGTATGTATAGCCTATATCAGATTGCTTACTGTCTTGGGGAGAGAGGAAGAAAAGGAGGGAATTTAGTACTCAAAATCTTATAAAAGTGAATGTTGAAAACAAAAATTAAATAAATATTAAAAAAGCACCTATAAGTTGCAGAAAAAGGAGCTGGCCTGCATTTGTAGAGGGGGTTTTCTTATCTAGGAATTCCCTGTACCAATTAAATTATGAACCCAATCCATATCCTGATGCTATTTTATCTTGATATTCCCTTGAAAGGGAGAAAAGGAACTTTTTTGAGGAAATGATAAAGGTATTTGAAAGCTATGAGAGTTTTGAGGAAGGGATGGGTTAAATGGCCACTTTTGTAGGTACTGTAGAGAAGGATATAGCTATGGTATTAGTTGTCTCTTGGATTGTCTCTTCCGACTCTGACAATTCTGTGATTGAGCGTTTACATCTTAACAGGGTCCACCTGTACTTATAAAATGGCACTTATGGCAGCAAGATTCTCATTGTGACTGTGGGCTTCGACCGGTTTGTGCCCCCCTTATTCTCCATATGTATGTATACCAAAGAGACTGGGCATTTACCTCCACTACCAGCTTCTTGCTGACTGGCACAGTTAGAATTAATCTCTGTGTTTCCTTGCCCTTTATCCCTCACTCCTCATTAAGCAATTTAGAAAAAAAAATCTTTGTTTCACTGGGCCAGACTATTTTCCTCTATGAATAATAGGGCCGTCTCTTATTGGTGCCAGTCGGCTCTTTGCGTAGAGCTCTATATAAGAAGCTTGAGGCCTGAGGATCTCTGGGCCCTTTGACTACAGTTTAAAAGCTCTTGCATGCGTCCATGTACAGAAGCCACCCCACTGAATGCTGCTTTCCACAAAGGGCAACAACAAAGTCTACATGATGACTGTTCCCTTTTGGCACCTCTTCTCCTCCCCTTATGGATGTAATAAAGTTTTGTTAATTGCTATCCCTCTGTGGTTCTGTGGTTCTTCAGCCCAACTCTCCTGTACCACAGTGACCTTTCAGGCAGGACAGAGAATTGTTTGGTTAGGAGAGGGACACTTTCTCTAGGCACCAATTGTGTTGTGTAAGCAGCTGCCTATTTTTACATATTCATTGAGTCTAGAGTAAGATATTCCACAAATTAAGGACAATTTTCTTTTTGGACCTCTCACACGAGAGAGCAATAAGACATTTTGTGTGTTTATCGCTTCCCTCTTTACAGACCAAGAAGTTACAATCAATAAGAATCCCATACATTCCTATGTTACTTTATTACCAACAGGATGCTTTCAAATCCATGATCTCATTTGATCCTCCCATAAGTCAAAGAGGTAGGGAAGTGGGATCTAAAAACTTTTCACTTCCTTACCAAAACACCTTCTATCATTTTCTAATGCCTGTAGAATAAACTACAAATTCTCTAGTCTGACATTAAAGGACCTTGACAATTTGAATCCCACCTAACTTCCTATACTTTTTTTCCTACCTTTTCCTCTGTCTTGCATTTTTCAGGTGAGGAAATTGAGGCAAAGTGAATGGAAGTGATTTTCACAGGTCTACAGAGCCAGAATCGAAACATCAACCCAGCTATTCTGACCCTAAAGTCAGTGTTTTCCCTCTGCATCAAAGTGCCTTGTTTCATTTGAACCTCACAATAATCCTGTGAGACAGAAAGGACAGGGATTCCACTAAGTTTAGAATTGGAGAAATAGAGATTTGGACAGTGGAAGTCACTTGATCAAGGTCACACAGCTAGAAAGTGGTAAGACTGTGTTGAACTCAAGTCTTTTGACTTTTATTCTTGCTAATTTGCTTTCATTGGCTGTCTAGTTAAAGCACCTGGGCAAGTCACTCGACTTCTTTTGGCCTGAATTTACCATCAGTTAAATAAGGGAACTGGAACAGATATTCTCTAAAGTCGCTTCCTACTTAAAATTCTATGACCCTAAATCTGGGAGTACACCAGGAAGAAGTCATTTGAGAAACAGGAAAGTATATAAATATCTTCAGCAGATCCTGGAGCTGAGTAGTTGAGCAGCCAGTTCAAAGCAGGAGAAGGATGCTGCTAGAAATTCAGCAAGAAGCAGGCCAGACTTTCCTGCAAAGAGGGGAAAAAAGACCCCATGAAATTCAGGGAATCTTTGCACTATTTCCTCTGAAAATTTTGTGAAGCAAAAACCTGAGGTTTGGTCCTGCTTTAATCAATTATTTATGATACCCTCATTAGTCTCTAGTCCAGGGATAGTGTGGTCCCTCATTTGAATTTCCTATGGGTGAGGGAGTTTTGAAAGGAAATGTCATATTATATGCACTGTTTATACAGATCAAGTATGCATGTGTTAGTTTTATAGATCGATGTCAGTGTTGCATTTATTTATCTGGGACAGTAGTAATGATGTGCAGGGTGTTTTACTTGAGGAAAACACTTCCCTGGATTGTTTTGGAACAATGTGGCTTAGGATCTGGGCCTTCTACATCTCCTTTAGGTGAGGGAGGGAAAGTTAACCAACTGAGTCTCCAAGGGAGCCAAGGAAGTGAGTGTGATCCAATCATTAGTGTGATTGCTGGTGGGTCTGGTTGATATGTGTTAATGAGCAGCATGCTTCCTGCAGAGAGAGGAGGTCTGTGTGTCTCCTTTCAGATGGCAGTGGCAGTGGCAGGGGAGAACTCACAATTTTAGCTTCATCTTTGGCATGGAGCACGAAGAGTGATAGGTAGATCACCCCTCTTACCTTCATTTCCATTTCCCTGCCTTTTCTTTTTTAAGTGTGAAGGTTGCACTTTAGGACCCCGTCCAACATTGACATGTTGTAGAATTCTAAAGTCCTGTGGAGCCCTGGCATTGCATGATCTATGACTCAAATCCTTCTCCCAGCTCTGGCATTCTATGGTTCTGTGTTCCAAATCCTCAAGGTGCTTGTTGTGATCTTTCATATTCAAAGAGGACCAAAATGATATCATGACATCAGAGTCAATGTGTGTCCAACTGGGGCTGATCAGACCAATATAAGCTCAGGAGACTTGGTGCTAGGCGGGATACAAAGGAAGTATAATTCACTAATTCAGTTGAACAGACATTTCTTATCCACCATGTGCAAAGCACTTGGAAATCCAAAGCTTTTTTATTTTTATTTTTTAAAAGACATTATAACTTTGAAGAATCTCACTGTCTACTAGGGGACTGAGACAAATAAATAAATAGATATGATACAAGTTACTAAGTACATCATAAACATCAGAAAAAGATGGCTTCCAGCTCTACGTATCCATATATCTATGTCTATATCTGCAGATTTAGACATAGATATAGACACAGATACACATATAGATGTAGATAGATATAGATATAGATTTAGATGATATAGATATAGATAGATATATATCTAGCCTCTCTCCTGAGCTCCAGTCCCTCTTTACTACTGGCCTATTTGACACTTCAAATTGTATATCCCATAGTAATCTCAAAAATGGGCATGCCGAAAACAGAACTCATTGTCTTTACCCCCAAAATCTATGTCTTTTTTTTATTTTTCTATCACAGATAAAGATGATACCATCCTTCTGGTCATCCAGAATATGCCAGGGACACAAACAATGGCAAAAAAAAAAAAAAAACAATCGCTGCCGTCAAGAAGCTTAAAATCTAATGGGGGATATATCCCTGGGAATTGGAACAGTACATGGCTCATAGCAAGTCCTTAATAAGTGCTTCTTGATTGGCTGGTTGTAGAGATTTAAGGCCATGCCCATGCTATGATGGGCCATCAGAAGATGCCTACCCCATAAGGTAGAACATGGAGTAAAAACTCTTCAAAACTTTGGTATTATATTTGAAACCTCACCCTCCACTTCCCAAATCCAAATCACTTGTCAAATTCTGTTGTGGAGGTAGAATCAAAAAGATTTGACAAAAGATTCACAATCTCACATCTGTCCCTTTCTCTTTATTAACATATGACCTCATTCCTAGACTATTTCAGTAGCCTTCTAATTGGTCACTATGGCTCAAACCTCTTTCCTTTAATCTGATTTTTCTCTCCCCTCCTCAGTAAAGTCCACTGACTCATTATTACTTCTAGATAATATATAAACTTCTCTGTCATTAAAGTCATTCATAACTAGACCCTATTCTATTTTTCTATCCTATATAGACAGATGATTGATAGATACCATATCTGTGTACACAAATATGAGGGAGGGAGAGAGAGAGAGAGAGATTTATAAAGCACTTGCCTTTCACATTTTATGATCCAGTCAAAATGCCCTTCTGGATTCTCCTTGTGCAGGATTCCCCATTTCCCATTTCTTTGCCTTTGTATTGCCCCTTTTTCTCAGACCTGCAATGAACTCCCTCCTCATTTCTGCCTCATAGAATTATTTTTTCTCCTTCAACTCTCAATGAAAATGGCATTTTCACATGATTCTCCAGTTCCTATATCCCCCAAATCACCTTTTATTTGCCTTGTGAATATTTTGTATATACTTGGTATGTATATACAATGATATGTTTTCTCCCGGATAAAATTTCAGTTTCTTTATTGCATTTTGTTTATTTTTTGTCTTTGTCTTCCTAGTACCTAAGCATAGTGCTTGGCACACAGTAGGCTATTAATGAAAGTTTTAAAATTGATGAGTGAGAAGAGTTCGCCATCAGAACTTCTCTAAACCAATGATATCCCAGATATGGATCAAATGTTCATATATAAACACTGGCATACATGTATTATATCACACACATGTACAAATATACACACGGTACACTATACTATACCTGTATCCATATATGTACTGTGCCATATGTGTATATTTATATATGTTTATATATTTATACATGCATGTATATATATGCATGTTATGGGTTCAGACTTTTGATTTCAATGATGCACGGAAAACTCTCTCTATTAAGGCAGATCAGCACCTTCTCTTTAATTTACAGTCTTAGAGGGTTTCCTGGGTTACTGAGAGTTTAAGTAACTTGCCAAAAGTCTCATAGCCAGTACCTGAGAGTCAAGGTTGAGTTCAAGTCTTGATTCTGAAGTTGACTCTCTATAGACATATCTACCATATCTACCCTGTAATAATCATTATGATTATATATACATACATATATTATTAAGATGAATATCATGTAGAGTGCAATAGAGATGTTCAGAGTTGGCATGAGAAAGATATTTAATAAATAAGGCATTTCAAAGAATAACTGGAGGAAACAACATCATCAGGGAAACATGAGTGAAAAAAAAAGATGAGTTGATCTTCATAGTCACATAGTATGGCAATGGATAATGATAGTTAGCCAACAAACTCCACAGGTATCTTTTCAAAGTCAGGAGAAAATGAGTGAGGCATGTAGGGTGGATAGGCATGGTTGGGTTTCCATCAGTATTGTTGGAGTGACTATCCCAATTGATGAGCTCACTTTGAATAACTGAATAAAAATGAGTATCAAATTACGTAAATAGAAATGCAATTTATCTGTATATGGATGTGTATTTGCACATAGATATGTGTATGTGTATGATCATAGTATGTCTATATTACCCAGTTTATGCTCATATACATGAAAGAATGAAAGCATTTATTGAGTGCTAAATGCTTTACTAAGTATTAGGTATAGAAATACAAAAATGAGACAACTCCTACTTTCCAGGAGCTCACAGTCTAAACAAGAGAGATAAAAATGTGAAAAGGCAGAAGCCAAATAGAAGGGCAAATATTAAGGCCTAAGGGTTCAGGGGTAGGGGAGGTGGTAAGCCCAGGGGTCCTTAGAGTGAATGTGCAGGGTAGGACCTGAGGTTTTGAAAGGTTTAATTTCAGGGCACATGATAAGGCCCAAGGGACCTTAGGATGCTGGGTCAGGGTAGATGGTAAGACCTACTTTTCCATCTTACTGAAAAGGTAATATTTAGGGATTACTCGCTCACCCAAGCAGCCAAGTTATTCTTCCTGCCATGATGCACCATGTGTATAGGTCACCTACAGGTGCGAGGGGAGATTGTTAGACATACTACACCTGAACATTAATAACTTTGAAAAGAAATATGTATGTAGATATACAGTGAAAACAAAACTAAAAAAATCCCTATTGTTTGTGTCACACTCACGATTTAATACAAGTGAGATATGGAAAGAGTGAAACCTTTATGCAAACCAGTATAGTATCTGCTGAATGTGAGAAACCTTTCCTGAGGGTCAGTATTTCTAATGCTTGTCAGAGTCCTGCCAGGATTACTTATTGCTCTGTATTCCTAGTCTTTTTTCCTAGAAAAAAGTTGGGTGCAAATATTTTGCTTCTCATAGCCTATACTCCTGGAAAGTATGGTATCCTTGCACCAAGGGGGCACCAATCCCACAGGCTTCTAAAGTTGATTCATTTGTTCTTCTTCAGGATTTGTATTTCTTTGTTGACACCTGCAAAGAAGCACACTGGTATTTCAATTTCTACCTACTATAAGAGACTGCCTGTTGTGTTTAAGTATTTGTTCCATAGAGACAATTTTTTTTAATAGAAAGTTATTTGAAAGTTTGAAATTGGGAAAGCGACAGTCTTTATTAATCCTTTAGTTGTCTAACTCAAACAGGTGGTGTTAGAGGGATAGTTTCTTTTCCTTCCTTCTTTCTCCTGAAAACAGGGGTTAGATTTACTTTTTAAAAGAATTTCACTTCAAATTTAAACCTAGAAATGTAGTGTAGATACTATAGATTTTTAATATGATAACAACAGTTCACCAGAAAAATATACTTATATGATGGAAAGAGCACTGGATTTGAGGTCAGAAGATTTTGGTTTAAATTCCATTATCACTTACTATCTATGTGACCTTTGTTAATGTACATCCTAATAATGAATCTCAGTTTCTCTGTGAAATGGAATCATAATTGTGTACTATCTATCATAGGTTATGTTATTAGGAATGTCTTTTTTTTGTTGGACTTACATTGCTATATTGTTGTTGCATAATGTTAGAACTGGACAGGTTTCTCATTTTATAGTTAAGGCAATTTCAGTCCAGAGAATTTGTGACTTCTTTAGTGTCACAGAAGTAGAAAGAAAAGGGAGCGAAAATGAATTCATCTACTATGTAATAAACATAAATGTAATAATAATAATAAACATTATGTAATAAACATAAAAATCTACTATGTAATAAATGTGTTCTGAAGTGCTTTACAAACATTATTTCATTTGACCCTCACAACAACCCTGTGAGGTAGGTACTAGAAATAGCACATCTAAGATAGTATTAGTATTAGCCATATTTAATAACATCTCTGGGAGATATTAAGTATTAAGACAATACAGCTATACATATGTATTAAGATAGCTGTGGTAGAGCTCAGAATATGGAGTTCAAAGACATTGCTAAGAAATGTTATTCTTCCATTCAAAAGCCATGGAACCATGGCTACTTTACCATGGCAAGTTACTTAACTTTTCTGAGCCTCTCTCTCCTTACGTATAAATTGAAGATAATGATCAATTTACTGCCTATTTTATAAGGTTGTTGAGAGACCCATTGAGACCTTTCATGTGCTAGTATTTTATATATAACACAACTGAGTTAGAGGTTGTGTGAGAGTCTAACTCAGTCTAACTAATCCAAACTGGATTCAGTCAAAGGGTCACACTTGAGGACTTAGAGGGCCACATGTGACTCAAGGCCACATGATCCCCACCCCTAAATTAACCCATCATTGTTTCCCAAGCTTTGCCTCTACCATCATCCCCAGGTACATAGAAAAAAATTGAATGTTTAAAATAAATATATGTAGATGGCGTTGGTAGGTATTTGGAATAAAAAGAGGGGGAGCAAGAGGATTCTCAAAAGAGATTAACTTCCCAGATATGAAGAAAAGGAAAAAAAAAAGCAGAATGATGAGTAAGCAGCAGAAAGAAAAAAAAAACACTCAAACAACAAACAAAGATGAACTTAGCATAAGACAAAAAGAATTGACAAACATTTAAAAAAATTGAAAGAGGGTCTGGTGTCAGCAAAGATCTAATGTGTATAATATGTATAATGATAGATGTATCATTGGCAAAAATGGAATGAGATTAACTCATAATTAAAGACAAAAACATGGAGAAGTTGTTGGAATATATGAATTAAAGAAAGGAATCAACAGGAAACAAAATCATTAGAGAATAAAGGAAATAGTTTTCTTTTCTATCTCTATCCCACCCTTAAAAAGACAAAGCAAAACAAAAAACAAAACCAAGTTCAATACACTCAAAACCACAAATGGAACCAACTTAAACAGTTCAAAACTCAGCTCAGATATCTGAGGAAAAAAGACAATGATGACACTAGTTCATTAAAATTAACGGACATATCCATCCCTTTAAACAACAACCAAAAAGTCAAAAACCCTAAAATAAAAACAACACATGTGATCTACTGGTGGGCAGCTAGGTGGTACAGTGGATGAAGTGCTGGACCTGAAGGCAGGAATCTCTGGGTCCAAATCCAACCTCAGGCACTTATTAGCTATGTGACCTTGGGCAAGTCACTTAACCCTGTTTGCCTAACTTTCCTCATCTGTAAAATAAGCAGTATCTTTGCTAAGAAAACCACAAATGGGGTTCTCAAAGAGTTGAACATGACTTAAAACAACTAAACAATAGCAGAAAAATATGTTTTATCAATAGCATTCACTTTTTAATGCTGTTTTACACAATTGTTTTCAAGGAAAGCATTCTATGAGTGATTTATTTTTTAATTTATTTGAGTTTGTCTCAAGTATCAAAACAAAATTTAACATTAAGGAAAATAGAAAAGAAATAAAACTCTGAAGCCAAAAGATGAATGATAGATATAGTAAGGCAGGAACAAAAGGCAATTCAATTGGAGAAAGACTTTAAAACTTTATAAGAAGCCATGGTGGATCATGGTGATAGATCTTAGAGAAGCAATCCAGGAGTCAGCAGATTACCAAAAAACAAATAGGAAGAAAAAGGAACCTCACCTTTCTCCCTCTTCTCCCCTCCCCATCCCCAGAAATTCTTTAATGAAATTTCCTGGTAGTAAGATGGAGGAATAGATTGAAGATGGATAGAATTCACCCAACAATCTTAAAGAGAAATAAATGTAAAGATTTAACTCACCTAGATGCATTGTTGTCAAATTCTAGCTCTCTGTTGACTAAGAGATCATTTTACAAGTAGCTATGAAGGCGTCCAACACTTATCAAGGTACCTCATTATAATAATATTCAATTATTCAAACCTATTATGAAAAAACACAGAGAAAAATGTGTTGGTGAAACTGTAGAACTATTTGGTAAGGATTCCCTGTTTGACCAGAATTGTTAAGAAGACTAGATGAGTTAGGCAAAAAATGAGTTTAAAGTCCAGGGGAGAGAAAACCTGCAGCTTCAAGGCCACATGTGGCCCTATAGGTCCTCAGGTGAGGCCGGTTGACTGATTTCTAATTTCACAGAACAAATCCCCTTAATAAAAGTATTTGTCCTGTAAAACTTGGACTCAGTCAAAAGGCCATATCCAAGGACGTAGAAGGTCACATGTGGCCTTGAGGCTGCAGGTTCCCCACCCCTGGAGCACAATCATTCATACCACATACAACAATATGTTTAAATGATGGGTAACATCAGTATAAGAAAGGCACAGCATGAAATAAAAATTAGAGAAGATATGGAGGTGGGCAGCCAGGTGGTGGAGTGGATAGAGTGCTGGGCTTGGAGTGAGGATCTTCTTGAATTCATGTCTAGTTACAGACCCTTACTAGCTTTGTGACCCTGGACAAATCACTTTGCCCTTTTTGCCTCAGTTCCCTCAACCATAAAATAAGCTGAAAAAGGGAATGGAAAATCACTTTAGTATCTTTGCTGAGAAAACCCCATATGGTATCATGAGGAGTAGGACATGAATGGAAGAGACCGAACAACAAAAATGACAAGATGGAATTTTCTTTCTTATCTATGGTAAGGGGAAAAATTAATTACTAAAAATAGGAAGGAGAATTACTAAAAATATACAAAACATAAAATAGATAACTTTGATTATAAGAAACTTAAAAAAAACTAAATGATAAAAGAAAATCTGAGATGGAGGGAAAAAAATCTTTTCATTAAATCTTGCTGATAAAAGTCTGATTTCCAAGATATACAGGGAAATTGCACAAATATTTGCTGAGCCATTTCTCAAGACTGTAAACATAAAGTTCTCAAAAGAAGAAATGTGAATTATCACTCATTTAGCTATGTACTTTAGATCACAGTCACTCTGAGGTATTATATCACACCAATCAAATTACCAAAGATGAAAAAAGACAGAAATAGTCAGTGTTGGAGGAGCTGTGGGAGGAAAGGAACATTAATACACTATTCATGGAGTGATAGATTAATCCAAATATTCTGGAAAAAAATTGGAATTATGCAAGAAAAGTTACTAAAATGTTCATATCATTTGATTCAATGATCCTGGTAGCAGAAATAAAACTCAAGGGAGAAAAAGGCAAAAATAACAGTCCAATATTTACTAAAATATTCATGGCAGCACTTTTCTTTTTAAGTAGTAAAAATCAGAAACAAAGGCAATGTTAAACAACTGGGGACTGACTGAAAAAAAAAACAAGCAATGTTATGTGAATATATTGGAGTATGATTCCACTGGAAGAAATCATGAATATAAGGAACTCAGAACAACAGGGCTGATTTGTACAAGCTGCAAAAGAGTAAAGAAATCCAGACTAAAAAAATATGTACATTGACAACAATTGTGTAAATGAAAACACAAACTTAGTTAAACTAAGATTAATTACAGTGATCAATATTTGATCTTCAGGATAGATCATGAAAAAAAAAACTACCTTTTCTCATAGAGAGATGATGATAGAGATGGAACACTACATGTATTATAAGAGCTAGTCATTATGTATGTCAATTTTAACAGTTGCTAATAGGGAACTATATTGTGGAATTTGCAGGAATATATATTGTATGAAAAGACAAAATGATCAATACAATTTTTAAAAAGTGAGTGAAGTATGTAAATAGTTTGAAGTCTACCTACAGAAGTCATTGCATTAATTTGGAAACAGATTAATGGTAGGATTCACCTTAAAGGAAAGAATATGTTTTTATGAAGACAAGGTTTTGAATGGAAGATGAGTACTTCTAGTTGGGGATTACAGTGTTTGTGTATAGTTAAAAAATTGAGGTTAGAATAACTAAGGTGTTGGGGTGGAGAGGTAGCACAGCAAGGAAGAGCACCAGCCCCAGAGTCGGGATGACCTGGGATTAAATCCGGGCTCAGACACTTAGCACCCACCCAGAAACACTTGGCCCTGTAACCTTGAGCAAATTACTTAATCCTGATTGCTTAAAAAAAAGAATAGCTAAGGGGAAACAATTTAAAAAGCACTTATTATGTACCTATAGCCAAGCACTGTGCTGGGCACCAGCAGTAAAAACAGAAACACTAAATAGTCTTTTCCCTTAAGGAGTTTGCATGCTGTTAGAGGCAATCAATAAATGCAAATGGGAAAGGAAATAGAACATATGCCCAAATTAAATAAAAAAAAAGTAATTACAGGGTGGAGTTTAACTCTAATAGCTAAGAATACTAGGAAAGTCTCAGGTTCAGGAAATCTTGGTACCTGAATTAAGCCTTGACAGAGTTAAGGGGTGCAAAAGGTTGAGAGAGCATCCCAGGTATTGTGCAAAGGCATGGAGGTGGAAAGCAAATGTCATATACAAGTAATGGAATATAAGCTACTTTGGTTGGAGTATATAGAGTGAATGAAGAATAGTGGAGGGTAATCAGATCGTTTTAAATGCCAGGCAGAGAGATCTCTCTATCTTTGTCTGTGTCTTTCTCCCTCTCCCTTTATTCCTCCATCCCTCTTTCCCTCTTCTTTTATGTCTACTTATCTATCTACCTATTTATCTATTTATTCATTAGAAATGAATAATCCATCCATCCATCCATCCATCCATCCATCCATCCATCCATCCATCCATCTATCCATCTATCTATCTATCTATCTATCTATCTATCTATCTATCTATCTATCTATCTATCTATCTATCCATCCATCCATCCATCCATCTATCTATCTATCTATCTATCTATCTATCTATCTATCTATCTATCTATCTATCTATCCCTCCATCCATCCATCCATCCATCCATCCATCCATCTATCTATCTATCTATCTATCTATCTATCTATCTATCTATCTATCTATCTATCTATCTATCCATCCATCCATCCATCCATCCATCCATCTATCTATCTATCTATC
>NW_027186446.1:4235031-4235139 GCF_028583685.1 Petaurus breviceps papuanus | reverse complement strand
ATCTATCTATCTATCTATCTATCTATCTATCTATCTATCTATCTATCCATCTATCTATCCATCTATCTATCCATCTATCTATCCATCTATCTATCTATCTATCTATCT